>NC_063339.1:27088896-27125709 GCF_021869965.1 Rhincodon typus | reverse complement strand
CTATACCTTGTTATATCAGATTCTCCAGCATCTGCAGTTCCTACTATTCCTAGGAAGTCCATTCTAGCTGGACATTGGCTTTGCTGATTGGTGTGTGGTTCAGCAGCACTTCATTGGAAGATACAGCATAGGTCTCTTAGTGGCTCTTCAGGTCCAGGGTGCCTGTTGCCACAAGAAGATTCTGCTCAATGGAATGGATAGAATGTGAGCTGAATACCACGCAGCAAGAGATGAGAGGGGTCAGATTCTTGCTCAGAAATTCCATTCACCTGTTCTACCCTTACCCTCACATCTTTTCTTTCATATTCATTCACAGGATGCAAGCTGTTAGTCAAAACTTCTCACAATATTTATACATGTGAATACATTTTACAATATAGACTGTCTTGCCGTAAGAATGACAGGCTGAAAGGAATGCAAATTTTCCCTACAGTGCCCTGAAACTCTTATACCACAGCATCTTAATGGCTAACATTCTGCAGTTCCACAAAGATTCAAGCACCTCAGGGTCCCTCAACAGAACAACTGAAATATTATACAGATAGTAAATGATCCTTGATCACTTTGTCAACCAGTTTTGTATTATCTATTACATACATGTCTCCCTGTTATTGTATGTGATATATGAACAACGTAGAATTTGATATAACTGCATAATAATCCAAACCACTGAATGGCACTCTGACAAACCAAACACATGCATTTTGGAAATTCTGTTTAGAGAAATTCACCTCTTGAATCCCTAAATCCTGTCCACCATCCATAACGTGTAAGTCAGGATAGAATACTCTCCACTTGCCTGGCTTGGTAGAGCTCCAACAAAACTCAAGAAGCTCAACATCATTGCGGACAAAGCAGCCAATAAGATAGACATCCCATCCACCACATTAAACATTCACTCCCTCCAGCACCAGTGCTGCATGGCAGTTCTGTGCACTATCGAGGTGACATACAGTAACAACTTGCCAGGGCACTTCCAAAACTTCAACTTTTACCACCTAGAAGAACAGGGACAACAATGAATGGGAACACAACCATCTGCAACTTCCTCTCCAAACTCACACTCTCTTTACTTAGAACTATATAGGCATTCATTACTGAGTCAAAATCCTGGAACTTCCTTCCTAACAGCTCTGTGGGTGCACCTACATCATATGGACTGCAGTGGTACAAGAAAGCATCTCACACCACCTCTTCAAGGCTAATAGACAACACATGCTGCCCACACTCCTAGCACATCAGCAAAATAAAATCCCTAATGCTTCCTGCATTATATTAGACATGACTCCTAAACATCCTTATTTTCTGTAAAACAATTTGCGATATCTTGGGAAGGTAATGAAAGTGGCTTTATATTGTCCTCAGTTGTTCTGTATGTTTATAGATCTAGTTGTTTTGATTTTCTTCTTTATTGATTGATTTATTACTGCCACATGTACCGAGGTACAATGAAAAGTGTTGTTTTCCATGCTATACAGGCAGATCATACCTCACAAAGCACATCAGGGTAGCAGAACAGAATGCAGAATAAGGTACGGTGACTCAGTGGTTAGCACTGCTGCCTCACAGCATTAGGGACTTGGGTTTGATTCCAGTCTCAGGCGACTGCCTGTGTGGAGTTTGCACATTCTCCCTGTATCTGCATGGGTTTCCTTTGGGTGGTCTGGTTTCCTCCCACTGTCCAAAAATGTGCAGGTTAGGTGGATTGGCCTTGCTAAATTGCCCATAGTGTCCAGGGATGTGCAGGCTAGGGGGATTAGCCATGGGATATGCAGGTTACAAGGATATGGTTGGGGGATGGGTTTGGGTGAGATGCTCTTTGGAGGGTTGGTATGGATTTGATGGGCCAAACTGCCTGCTTCTACACTATAGGGATTCCATGAATACAGTGTTACTGGTGCAGAGTTTAACATTTAACACAGAATTAACATTTGAAAGGTTCATTCAAAAGTCTGATAACAGCAGGGAAGAATCTGTTCGTACATGTGTTCAAACTTTTATATCTTCCGCGTAACGGAAGAGGGTGGAAGAGAGTATAATGGGGTGGGAGGGGTCTTTGATTGTGTTGGTTGCTTTCCTGAGGCAGTGGCAAGTATAGATGGAGTTAATGAATGGAAGGCTGGCTTTCCTGATGGACTCTATTCATGACTCTGTAGTTTCTTGTGCTCATGGGAAGAGCAGTTGCCATACCAAGCTGTGATGTATCCAGGCAGGATGCTTTATATTTTGCATCTATAAAAATTGGCCAGAGTCCTTGGCCTCCTGAGGAAGCAGAGCCGTTGTTATGCTTTTTTGACCATCTCATCGACATGGGTGAACCAGGACAGATTGTTGGTGATCAACGCTCCCAGGAACTTGATGCTCTTGACCATTTCCAACAAGCACCATTGATGCAGACATGGCATGCCCTCCACTCCTCATCCTGAAGTCACTGGCCAGCTCTTTCGTTTTGCTGACATTGATGGAGAGATTGTTGTCTTTACACTA
This sequence comes from Rhincodon typus, assembly GCF_021869965.1. Taxonomy (NCBI): domain Eukaryota; kingdom Metazoa; phylum Chordata; class Chondrichthyes; order Orectolobiformes; family Rhincodontidae; genus Rhincodon; species Rhincodon typus. The sequence continues at coordinate 27,123,222 of NC_063339.1, read as the reverse complement.
TGCTGCTAAACTCAGTCTCTTTCCTGTGTTCTTTCTCACCATTGTTTGAGATTTGACCTACAACAGGGGTGTCGTCAGTAAACTTGTAAATGCAGTTGGGGCAGAATTTGGCCACACAGTCGTCAGTGTATAAGGAGTATAATAGGGGCCTGAGCACACAGCCTTGTGGAGCTTGAGGATTGTGGTGGAGGAGGTGTTGTCACCTATTCTTACTGATTTCACTTTATGGGTCAGGAAGTCAAGGATCCAGTTACAGAACGGCTAGCTGAGACCTAGGTCTTGGGATTTAGAGATGAGTTTGTTTGGAATTATGGTGTTGAAGGTGGAACCTTCAAGTAGGCACCCTTGTTATTCATAAAGGAGGCAAGGCAGCATCAGAGGAGCAGAAAAGTTGACGTTTCAGGTCGAGATCCTGCTTCTAAAAAGGGTCCTGACCGGAAACGTCAAATTTCCTGCTCCTCTGATGCTGCTTTCCTGCTGTTTTCCTCCAGCTTCACACTGTGTTATCTCTTATTCCAGCATTGACAGTTCTTGCCATCCTTGTTATCCAAATGTTCCAAGGATGAGTGTAAGGCCAGGGAGATGGTGTCTGCTGTGGACCTGTTGTGCCAGTCGACAAATTGCAAAGGATCAAGGCAATTTGGTAGGCTGCTGTTGATGTGGGCCATGACGAACTACTCGAAGTGCTTCATAATTATGGATGTCAGAGACACTGGGCAGTAGGCATTGAGGCATGCTGCATGATTTTTCTTTGGCACTGTGATAATGATAATCTTCTTAAAGCAGGTGGGGACTTCAGATCATAGTAAGGGGAGGTTAAAAATGTTTGGTTGATTGATTGATTGATTAGTTAACTGATTGATTGATTAATTGATTTATTGTAACGTGTGCCGAAATACAGTGAAAAGCTTTGTTTATGAGGGATACAGGCAGATCACAGCAAGCAGATCAAAAAGAGTTAGAGGCATACAGGTTACATGGCAGGTTACATTATTTGAGCCTAGAGAGTCCTTTCCTCAGTCTGATAACGGCCGGAAAGAAGTTGTTCTTGGACCTGCTCGTGCCTATATTCAGGCTTCTTAACCTTCCGCCTGATGGAAGAGGTTGTAGGAAATGATTACCAAGGTGCAATGGGGCTTTGATGATGCTGGCAGCAGGCCGTGTAAACAGAGTCCATGGATGGAAGGTTGGCTTCCGTGATGGTCTGGCCTGTGCACACCGCCTTCTGTAGTTTCTTAGAGCAGTTGCCGTACCAGGCTGTTATGCACTGGGACAGATGTCAGTGAGCATTCCCGCTAGCTGGTCCGCACAGGATCTGAGTGCATGGCCAGGGAGTCCATCCAGGCCAGTCGCTTTCCATGGGTTCTGAAATATTCTGAAATCCTCCTCTTAAGCTGGGGTACTTTTCTGGACATACCAGCAGTCCATTTCTTTAAATACTGACATGAAGCAATAATCTCCTGATGGTGTCATGTACCTCGAAAACTAGCAACGTTCAATTTGGATTGACAGTCCACAACAATTAATCTCTGTTACTGTAGCACTGTATACTGGAATTCACACAGTTAATAATTTACGGTAGCAATAAAACAGGTAAGTAACATATAGTGCAAGTAACAACAGCACATACAACTGGAATCACTGCTTAAGGAGTTTGTTATTGTCTTACCTACTTCCAACAAATGATTGAATTTAGACAATCTTTTTCCTTCTGGGTAAACTGTAAGATTATGAAATATTTGCAATCTCAGCCCCCGATCTCTTCTTCACTTTGTCCATCTCCTACTTTGGACAAATGTTGAGTCATTAGATAAGAGCAGGAAGTTTTGTTTACTTTTGGCTGTAGCCATCTTTCAAGTAGGGAACATATAACTCTGCAAGTTTTTCTTTCTCCTCAACGTTCATATATTGAGACCAACCATAAAGCCAATAGTCAAGATTGACTGATTTAACATTGACTGAAGAGCACATTTGACACCATCATTGCAACAACTTGGCCCACATTTCCCCACTGAGCCATGGGGAGAGCTTGCTCCTTACGGCTTTAGTATCTGAGACCCTCATATGATCTTGTGCTTCTAACAGTAAGTCACAGTCAAAGTAAACATGAGTTTGATAATTAAGGGGTGGCCCTACCACACCACAATCTGATCACTCTGCTGAGGTCCTGATCTGCTCTTCGATGTTAACTGTATCACTTTTATTCATTTGTCTACTGCGGTCTCAGAGCCTGCAAAGCAAACACAGATTAATTTTATTTAAAGCACTTCATAGAGTCGCCAAAGAGAATAGTGCTATTCTTTTTGAGGCTGAGTTAGAATTAAAAAACAAAATGAAAGTATGGTAACTCTCTCTATCTGCCATACAATGCTCCTCATCATTATGCTGTCAGTCTGTGTTAAGGCTGATTGTGTTTCATGCTACTAATGAGATTACTTATCTGATAGTAGATCGTCCTGTTTTCAGTTTTTATGCACTAAAGTGCAAACTTGTCACCTTGTTCATACGAAAGCTTCAGAACTCAATGGATGTGGAGTAGTTGAATATTTTTAAGACAGAACTGTATAGATTCTTGTTAAGACAAGGAAATGAAGGGCTTCTGGGGGTAGATGGAATTGGAATTCAAGACACAAATAGATCTTATTGAATGACAGAGGATGTGTGAGGGCTGAATGGTCTACTTCTACTGCTATTTAATGTGAACTGCTTTTGACAGGCTGACGACACAACCATTTAGCAGAAGCTTTTGGCTTTTTTAAGATCTTTTAAATTGAACATGCTCCTCATCTCCACAATAGGTGGCTAGAGCTAACAGCAAGGACAGTCAAAAAAACATGGTTATAGTTATGCCCTTGTAATTAAAGAGTAGGATACTAGATTGTACCAGGTCACATAAAGCTAGTTAAATAGTAGAAGGCTGGAGAAACGTGAGACTAGAGAAGAAAAACTGGCCTAAGATTGTACTTTAAACACTTAGAAACATAGAAAATAGGTGCAGGAGTAGGCTATTCAGTCCATTCAATATGATCATGGCTGATCATGCAATCTCAGTATCTCATTCCTGCTTTCTCTCCATATCCCTTGATTCCTTTAGCTGCAAGGGCCACGTCCAGGTCCCTCTTGAATATACCTAATGAGAAAAACTTGTTTTGTTTTGTGTGATATTTCGGTAAGTAAGCTACTATTGGCATATTCTGTTAATATTTTTGCTGTTCTGATAACAACATCATAATTCATGAGCCAAAACTTTGTAAAAAAAAAACTTTATTTCACAGAATCTGATTTGAAAGGTATGCCTTTATCTAGAATTTTGTACAGCCTCAGGAGGTCCCAAAATGCTTTACAGTCAATTAAGTATGTTGTTGAAGTGCAGTCATTGTTGTAATATAGGAGTGAGGAACATGTGACACCTCTAAGATTGAAATATTTCATAATAGAATCATAAATGCCTACAGCACTAAGAGAGACCATTCAGCCCATCATATTTGCGCTGTTCTCTGAAAGATCAATTCATCTAGTGGTGCTAGGCCATTTCCTCATAACGGTGTAAACTTCTTTTCCAACAATGATCCAATTCCTTTTTGAAAGCTTCCATTGACCCTGCCCCAACCATATTTTCAGGTAACTCATTCCACATTCCACTCACTAAGTGGAAAAGATTTTCCTCATGTCACCATAACGCTAAATATTATATACAATCTGTCAAATGAATATTTCAGCATAAAAATAATCAATTCTACTGGTGAATAAGTAAACCAGAATTTTGTAACTCCAAAATCTTTGAAAATTGCCATGATCCTTTTGACAAAAAAAGAGAATTTTTTTGTCAAATATCTTGGTATAATTGTCAAATGTTAATCTCCACAATATATTTATTTATACCTCTCAAGAGACGAAGCAGGCTCAAAAAAAGTGAATGATCATATTACTTCAATACTGAACAATAATTTCCTCCCTCTCAACAGATAAAATGGCTTGTAAAAAGACTGCCTTTGTGTGCATGGGAAACTCAAAGACTATAATCCCGTCAGGAGAAAGGCTATTTTTTTTCTGAAAGTAATGTGTCCAATGTGGAAATCATTATCACGTGAAGCTAACAAATTAGTTTTAAATGTGAATGCTAATAAATCATCTGTTTGATAAATGATGTGGTGCACTTGGCACGCTGCCAAAGTGTTTCCTAGCGCTATAAAAATGTATTCAATGTTAGTGACACTGAGCGATGAGGAGGACAGAGATACAGTGTGATTGATTCGAACATCTGGTTATGCGGCGCTATGAATTCTGTTTATTAGAACAGCTTGTAGTAAATTCTTCTACATTAGGAGACAAATACATTTTAGCAATCATCTATAGATAGAGTTACTGATGTTTATACCTACAACAAGTCTTTAATTAATATTTTTTAGATGTTGAAAGGCATATTATGTACTCATTAAAAAAGGGCTTCCTGCTAGTCACATATCAGTTCATTGCTACATTCATGACAGTATTTCCCAACTTTCCTTCTGGGCAAAGCACCACAGAATCTTCAGGGACCTGACTTGCAAATCGGTGGCATATTCATAGATATAGCATGTGTTTGTGGCTGGCATACGTCAAGCAGACTTTTATGCTGTCTCTAAGAATTTGCCAAGAATTTATTTTCGTACAAAACTGCTCATGGAAGTGTAACAAAACCTGTGTTAGTTCTATCTATTCCACAACTTTTTCTTATGAAAATTACTAATACTTGATCCAATCACAGAAGGTTAAAGGATTTATTTAGGATTGAGTTATGTTGAAGGCTGACACTTCAGCTCGCTAGCCATCGATACAATATATTCATGACACAGCTCAGCAACACAGATTTATGCAGTCTGAGAGAAATCTTTCCTGAGGAAGCAACTCTTTATTAGTTAAACTCAATAGCTTGAAGGAAAGTACATTTAAACATCCACTCTGTATCTCTGAGAAAGGCAATGAAATGGAAAAGAAAAAACTGAGAATAAAAAGACAGGTTAGAGTCTCCTTTAGATAATTGTCTGTGTTTTGATTTTACCTCCAGCAGGATATTTTACCTGATACAGCAATTCTTATATTATCCCTTGTAACAACTTGATGTAGATATTGTGACATTAAAGAATCTAACAGACATTTATTACAACTATAATGCACAAATATGGCATGGAGAAGGTGAATAGCCAAGGTCTGTTTCCCAGGGTAGAGGAGTCCAAAACTAGAGGCAATAGGTTTATGGTGAGAGAGGAAAGATTTAAAAGGGACCTCAGGGGCAACTTTTTCAAGCAGAGGGTGGTGCATGTATGGAAAGAGCTGCCAAGAGGAAGTGGAGGAGGTGATCATAATAGTGTCATTTAAAAGGCATTTGGATGGGTACACGAATAGAAAGGGTTGAGAGGGATATGGGCCAAATGCTGGCAAATGGGACTAGATTAATTTAGGATATCTGATTGGCATGGACGAGTTGGACCAAAAGGTCTGTTTCCGTGCTGTACATCTCTATGACTCTGTGGCTGTAAGTGTCATCTCAATAAACTTAAACATGTTTTTTAAAAAAAACGACATGGAGCAAAAGGTTGACTGCAGATGCATATGCAACGGCTGCCTGGAGAAAGAGATGCTGGAACGTCACGTCTGATGAGGTGTCAAATAGACTTCAAAGAGAGAAAATACACAATGTACTGAACATGTAATCTTCTGGGAGTATCTCAGACTGTAAACATAGTGTTTGAAAATACAGCAGTCTGCGAGTAACTTTTTTTGTGTTTTCCTCTTTCAAGAATAAACAGGAACAGGAAGAGTATAAGAGGGCATGTCAGAAACAGCACAAGGCATACCTAAAAATGACATGACAACTTGGTGAAGCCACAAAACGGACGATTTTATGCCAAACAGCATAAGCAGCAAGTGATAGACAGAGCCACGCAATTCCACAATTAACTGATCTAAGCTCAACAGCCCTAGCACATTCAGTTGTCAATGGTGGTGGATAATTAAGCAACTCGCTAGAGGGGGAGGCTTCATAAATATCCTCATCCTCAATGATGGGGGAAGTCCAGTACATTAGTGTTAAAGATAAGACAGAAGCATTTGCAACAATCTTCGGCCAGAGGCGCCAAGTGGATGATCCTTCACAATCTTCTCCAGAGACCAACAGCTTTGCAGACATCAGTCTTCAGCCAATTTAGTTCACTCTCTATGGTATCAAGAAATAGTTGGAAGCACTGGATACTGCAAAGGCTGTGGGCCCTGATAACATTCTGGCAGTGGTACTATAGTGCTCCAGAACATACCTCTAGCTAACTGCACCAGTGCAGCTGCTACACTGACATCTGCCCAACAATGTGAAAATTGTCCAAATATGCCCCGTATGCAAAAGGCAAACAAATGCAGCCCAGTCAATTTTTGCCCTATCTACTCTTGATCATCAGTAAGGTGATGAAATGTGCCATAAACAGTGCCAAACATTATTTGTTTAGCCACAAGCTGCTCACTGATAAACATTTTTGGTTCCACCATATCCACTCAGCTCCTGACCCCATTACAGTCTTAGTTACATAGGAGCATGAGCAGGCCATTCAGCCCCTTGAACCTGTTCCACCATTCAACAAGATCATGCTTGATCTGTGGCCTCGCTCCTATCTTTGACCCATATCCCTTAATAACTTTGGTTAAAAAAAATTATCTCAGCTTTAAAATTAACAACTAATTCAGCATCTGCTGCAATTTGTGGAAGAGAGTTCCAAATATCTACCATACTTTGTGTATAGAAGTGCTTCCTAACATCTCTCCTGAATGGTCTTGTCCTAAGTCTTAGACTGTGCCCCTAGTTCTAGAATCCACAACCAGTGGAAAAGTTTTATCTTATCTACCCTGTCTTTTCCTGTGAATATCTTGAACACTTTGATCAGATACACTCAATACTCAACCCTGGAGCTCCCCAAGGATGAGTACTCAGCCCCCCTACTGTATTCCCTGTACACCTACAACTGTGTTGCCAAATTTCAAATGAACGCCATCTACAAGTTCGCTGATGTCACCACTGTAGTTGGACAAATGTCTAACAACAACGAGTCATTATACAGAAGGAAGATAGAGGACTTGGTAATATGGTCCAATGAAAACAATCTGTCTCTCAACATCAGCAAAACTAAAGAACTGATCATCGACTTCAGAAATAAAGGAGGAGAACACACCCCCATCTACATCGACGGAACTGTGTTGAGAGAGTGAAGAGTATTAAGTTCCTCGGAGCGACGATAACCGACGACGTGTAAACGTGACAGTCGAGATGGCACAACAACTCCTCTTCTTCCTCAGGCGGCTCAGGAAATTTGGCATGTCCGTAAGATCCCATAAGATGCACCATTGAAAGCATACTGTCCGGGTGCATAACAGCCTGGTATGGTAACTGCTCTGCCCAGGTCCGTAAGAAACTACAGAAGGTGGTGTGCACAGCCCAGACCATCACGGAAGCCAACCTTCCATCCATGGCCTCTATTTATGAGGCTCGCTGCCACAGAAAGGCGGCTGACATCATCAAAGGCCCATCGCAGCCTGGTAATGACCTCCTACAACCTCTTCCGCCAGGCAGAAGATACAGAAGCTTGAACACATGCACGAGCAGTTTCTTTCCAGCCATTATCAGACTGTTGAATGGACTCTAGCCTCAAATAATGTAACCTGCAATATAACCTGTATGCCTCTAAGTCTTTGTGGTCTGAGTCAGAAATCAGATGATACCAGCTTACAGTCCAACCTGTTGTCGTGTGATCTCTGACTCTGTCCACCCCAGTCCAGTGACGGCACCTCCACATCTTTTTGATCTATACATCCTTTGCTTGCTGTGATCTGCCTGTACCACTCGTAAACAAAGGTTTTCACTGTATTTCGGTACACGTGACAGTAACTCAATCAGATCACCCTTTAACCTTCTAAATTCTGGAGAAAATAGGCCTCACTTGTATAATCTCTCCTCGTAAGTTAACCCCCGAAGTCCAGTTCAATCATAAACAAAAACACTGAATTCCAGAGGTCAGGTGAAAGTGACCGCCCTTCACGTCAAAAGTGTATTTACTGAATGTGGCTTCAAGGAGCACTTGAAAAATGAGCCAATGAGAATCTGGGAGCAACTGTCTGCTGGTTGTAGTCATAACTGGCTCAAAAGAAGATGGTTTTGGTTGTTGGAGGTCACTCATCTCAGCTCCAGATCACCTCCACAGGAATTCTTCCATTCTTGGCTTAACCAACTTTAGCTGCTTCATCAATGATCTTCCCTCTATCATAAGGTCAGAAATGGGAATGTTTGCCAATGATTGCTCAATATTCAACACCATTTGTGACTCCTCAGATAATGAAGCAATCCATGTCCAAATACAGCAGGGTTTTACAATATCCAGGTTTGGACAAACAAGTGCCAAGTATCATTTGTGTGACACAAGTGTCAAACTATGACCATCCTCAGAGAATCTAATCACTGCCCTTGACATTCAATGACATTCCCATGACTGTATTCCCCACTATCAACATCCTGGGGATTATCATTGAACAAAAACTGATCTTGACTAGACATTTAATACAGGGACTATAAGAGCAGGTCAAAGGTTAGGAATACTGTGGTGAATAACTCACCACCTGAACCCCCAAAGTCTGTCCATCATCTAGAAGGCACAAGTCAGGAGTGGGATAGAACACTCTCCATTTATCTGGATGAGTGCAGATTCCAGAACAAAGCATCCCATTTGATTGGCACCACATCCATAAATATTCACTCCCTCCACCACCAGTGCACAGTAGCAGCTGTATCTACAAGGTGCACTGCAGAAATTCATTAAGGCTTCTTAGACAGCACTTTCCAAACCCACAGCCACTACAATCTGGAAGGACAAGAGTGACAGGTACATGAGAATACCACCAACTGCGAGTTCCTGTCTAAACAACTCACCATCTCGACTTGGAAGTTTCTCATTGTTGTTTCTGTGTCACTGAGTCAAAATCCTGGTACTTCCTCCTTAATGGCATTGTAGATCCATATGCAGTAAATGGACTACAATGGTTAAAGAAGGCAGCTCACCACTACCTTCTCAAGGGCAATTGGGTCTGGACAGTAAATACTGACCCAGACAGTGACACTCACATAGCATGAATGGATAGAAAAAGAGGAGTTGAAAGCAAGCTTTCACCTTGGTATGTGTGTGTTCGCCTCCTGCATTTTAGCGCATGGACTAGTGTAAGGGCTACAGTTCTGAGAACAGCCATTTAAACATCCCTACATTACAGATATAGGAAAGGGAACAGACCAATTAAATAACATCACAGAGGCAGGTATCCTGTCACCAAGTCACCCTTTATTTAGGGTTGAAAGTTTTTGACACTGAGCCAGCTCCCTGAGAGCCAGCTCTCACAGTAAGCAGAACCACTGATACTCCTGTTTATATCTGTCAGCCAAGGCTCCCTGGTTGGACCAATCTCAAGCAAGCAACACATATTCTATGGCATCCACTTGGCTGACCTCGTCATAATCACTACATCCCTCCCTCTCTGAGTCTGAGCAAATAGGCTTTTGTTTGGTAGCTCCTCCTGAGGCGTTTTAACATCAGGCCAGGTTCCTCCAACTCAGACTCTGATATAGGTGGTGCGTAATGCACAGCAGCTTGCCTCTTGCACCCAGACCATCTCAGGAGAAATTTATTCTCCTCTTCAGGTGGCAAAGGATCTAGACCATGATATTCGCCCGTTCCATCTCAGATTCCAAGGCATCTTCAACGCTTGATGGAGAGGGAGAACCCATGGGTTCCAGAACAGTCAGAAAGGCAGTCAAGCTGGGCATGCTTTGCTCCCACACCATTTGCTAGTTTGCAGCTTTCATATGATCCACGTGCTTGCTCAGGTCTGTCGCACTGACCCGAAATTTACACATCACTGGACCTGACCTAATGTCGATGATGCCTCTTACCCATGCAGGGCCATTCCCGTGGTTCCTACACCAAACTTTGACCCCTTAGGTAAACTGTCTTTCTCACTTAGCGGAGTCTTGTGTATGGCATTAGTGTTCCTGATGCCATTTCACACTTCCCACCAGGTCAAGGAAGATCAGATTCAACATAGTATGGAGTCTTCTCTCCATTATCAACTCTGCTGGATCTATCCCTGTAGTAGCATGAAGGGTGGTCCTATAATCAAATAGGAACTTGGACAGTTTGGTATCTAGTGAAGCTGTGGGCTGTTTCTTTGAGCTGCCTTCAAAGTTTGGATGCTGTTTCTGCCACACCATTGGATGATGGATAATATGGAGCTGTCCTTACATGGCGAATACCATTCGACTTTAGAAAATAGTCAAATTCCCTGTTGGTAAGCGATGGCCTATTATCTGTGACCAAGACTTCCAGGAGTTTGTGTATTGCAAAAGATGCTCACAGATTTTCTATCATCGCCCCCATGTTTGATGAATGAACTCCATGCACAGCCAGCATTTTGAGTGGGCATCCACAATGACCGAGAACATTGAGCCCATGAATGAATCTGTATAGTCAACGTGTAACTAAGCCCATGGTCTACCCAGTTATTCCCACAAATGTGGGGGAGCTGCTGGCAGTGATTTTTGTCCTTGTTGGCACTCTGGGCACTGCCCCACCAATATGGCTACGTCTGCATCTAATCCTGGCCGCCAGACATTACGTCTCGCTAACATCTTCATTTTGGAATCCCTGGGATGACCCTGGTGGGATTCAGCCAGTATCTGGCAGCAGCTTTTACTCGGGACAAGCACACTTGCTCCCCATAATAAAATGTTATCCTCTACCGTGGCTTGATCTTTCTGGATCCAAAACCATTTAAATTCTGGTTGTGACGGCCCTTTGGATTCCCCCATCACAACCAGTTTCAGTTTTGCCAGGGCCGGATCTTTCTGTGTACAAAGTCTGATATTGTCAGCTGTGACAGGAAGCGTGTCCCGAAAATTTAAAACCATTACGGGCTCTTCCAGTGGCAGTCCCACTGGTCAGTGGGAGGCGGCTCAATGCATCCGCATTTGCTACTTGTCCTCTCGGACGGTGTTCCAACTTGTAATTATACACACTTAGTATTAGAGACCACCGCTGAATTTGGCCTGAAGCTATGGGTGGTACTGCCTTGTCCTCTTTAAGTAGACCTAGTTGGGGTTTGTGGTCCATTATTATTACCATTGTATGTTCATAAAGGTATTGGTGGAACTTCCTGACTCCAAATATGATCGCCAAACATTCCTTCTCTGTCTGGGTGTATTTATATTCTGCATTAGACAAAGTCCTGGATGAATACGCCATTGGGCTTTCCTCTCCATTGGGCCACCTATGAGCTAATACTAACCTTATGCCATACAGGGAGGCATCACATGTCAATACCAGATCTCGCTTGGCATCATAGTGTGCCTACACCTTAGAGGATGATAGTTGTTTCATCACTTCCCTGAAAACTATGGCTTGGCTACACAAACATTTCCAAGGCTGACCCTTTTCTAAGAGTTGATGCAAAGGTGCCAGGATGGAGGCCAGGCTTTGTATAAACTTTCCATAATAGTTCACCAGCCCAAGGAAAGACCTAAGCTCTGGTACAGATGTGGGAGTCAGGGCACTTTAGATTGCCCTCACTTTATCTTACAACAGGTGTAACCGGTCTTGTCGACTCTGTAGCCCAAGGAAGTCACTTGGGGTACCTGTAACACATTTTTTTTCCCTTCTAAGGCAGAAGCCTACCTGGGAGAAATATTTAAGTCCTATGTCCAAGTTCTCTAAGTGTTCCTAATTCATCTTCCCGGTTATTAGCACATCACCCCTTTAAATGGTGACCTTAGATAGACCTTATAAAATGTTCTCAATTGTCCACTGAAAAATTGCACAGGCTGATGGTACCTCATCAGTCTCATGTATTGATACAAACCCTGATAGGTATTAATTGTAGCATACTTCTGAGAATCCTCATCTAACCGCAATTGCAAGTACACATGGCTCATGTCCAGCTTCATGAAGGACAGCCTCCCTGTCAGCTCTGCACATAAATACTCTATGTGAGGGTATGGGTATTTATCCAGCTGCAAAAAGTGGTTTAACATTTATTTAAAATCCCCACCAATCCCATCGGGCTTCACAATCGGTATGACCGGCGTTGCCCATTCTTCAAACTGGACTGATTTGATGATTCCTTCACTTTCCAGCCTTCTGATTTCTACATTTGCCCATAAGGCAAATGGCACTGGGTGGGCCTTGCAGAGCAGTGGCTTCCTGGTCAACATGTAAGGTGGTCTTGGCCCTTTTGGTAGTCCCTAGACTTTCCTGGAAAACTTCCAGGTATTTAATTCGGACTTCACTCAGGCAGTCATTTTCTAAATCGAAAAATGTTGACCTAATCTAGGGGGAGTCTCACTCAACCAATTTCTCCCCATCAGGCTTGGGCCTGAGACTTTCACTACCGTCATTGGTAACTGAACCAGCTGCTGCTTGTAAGGGACCAGAACTGAAGTTGTACCCTCAATCTGTGAAGTTTCCCTGGTATAGGTTCTCAGTCTAGGCGCGGTATTCACAAACTTAAGGGTTAAAGTCCAGAGTGAATTTTGTTAAAGACTGGTTCTCTGATCAGTGAAACAGCTGTGCAGATATCTCCCTCCATTAGAACTGGGTGACCATTTAACATTTATTTTGATTGTTTCTGGTTTAGATGTTGTTAAGCAATTTAATTGTTTCAAACTAGCTGCAGGTGGATTTTCCAGGCTGTGTACTCTCCTGGATACCAGGTTATAAATTCTCTTTCCCCATTTAGGTCTAGTGGGGCTCTTTTGCTGTCTCAAGTGTGCATACCAGCAACTTCAATGGCTTGCTGGATCCAGAAAAGAACTTTAACCCTTTGGCCAAGTCTTGGCTTTGTTTTGGGGTTTTGCTGTGGGCTGACCTAGAGTCCATCTGTTCAGGATATGAGGCTAGCAACTGCCTTCACTCAAGTGGTGTTCCCCAAGCTCAGTTGGTCTGGTGAGAGTGTTCACTTGTATTAGAATACCCGGCAACTCATATGCTCCACTTGCTGCATTTTCCAATAATAAAGCCTATGGTAGTGTTTGAAGTCCACTGAGCTTCAGCAAGTAGGCATTTTTGCTTGGCTACATCATTAATTCCACATTCTCAATGATCTCTCAGCATCTCATTAAGGGTTAAACCAATGTCACATGCCTCTGCCAGTCATTTTAACCCAGTCAAAAATCCTGACATAGATTCCCCTGGTTCAGGAATTGCTGAGTGAAAATGACAGTCTCTCAGAATTACAGGAGGCTTGGGGTCATAAAATTCCTTAACTAAAATTCCTCAACTTTTGGAAGTTTTAGTATCTGGTGTGTCGGTGAAAGTTAGGCTCCTATTAACTGAAAAAGCTGCAGGTCCACAAGCTGTCAGAAGAATTATTCATTGCTTTTCATCTGCCCCAATATCATTTGCCCAGAAAAGATAATGCATTCTTTCCACATACTGGGCCAAGTCTTCAACAGTAGGATCAAACGAACCAGGCTTCCCAAATAACATCATGATGCCAGAAATGCTTACTCCAACTCAAAGACAACTGTTGAAAGTGAATTTCTTAAGGAGCATTCTTTTCTCTCATCACCACTGAAATAACTCCACAGAGATCAGTATCCCATCACAAAGTTATCCTTTATTTGTAATTGGAAAGTTCTTGACACTGATCTAGTTTCCTCAGCACCAGCTCTCAAAGTGAACCCATAACACTCCTGTTTATACCTGTCAACTAAGGCTCCCTGATTGGGGCTGTCAACCCGGTCCAAACAGGGATCTCATATTCTACGAGGTCTTCCTGACTGACCTCATTACCAACACTACAACCACCTTTAACAGCAAGTGCTGCCAGACAGCCGAAACAAAAGTTCAATCAACATTCAATACCAAGAGTTTCAAAACCAGCTATTAAAATATCAACATCAATATACAAATGACCTCCATTGCAATGGCCACAATGTTCAAGTATCTGCTCTTCATGAAAAATTCAGAGACTTATCTGTATATTTTTATGCTTAATTTCTAATCCCTTTGTAGTCCTTTTAGCCTCACTGTCATTTTCACAGTTAAATTATCACCTTATAAAATTATAATTTAGAGGGTGAGAATCTGAGTTGTATTACTGTTTCTTTTCACATTTTGTATTTAATATTTAGAATTTAATAACACATTTAGTATTTAATAAACTGTTTCCTTTACAAAAACAAAAGTCAATCTGGGGCTGGGAGAAAGGTATCCATTAAAGAAGCGATTCTTATAAAATTAACATTGTTGCAACCAACCGAGTGGGCAGGTGAACACTCAAGGAGGGAGAGTTCTCCCCTCATCAGCCAGGAGAGTAATGGATCAAGGTAATCCATTTGGAAATTGGGAATGTCACCCAAGGATTGCTTGTCACACAGTTAAGTTAAACATGATTTGCTGTTTGCAAATCCATGCAGTCTTTCTTCAACTAACCCGTAATTTGTCAAACAACTATTAATTTTGTCTCCAGCAATGTCTGGTTGGTCTGCACTTGCTAGGATTATCTGCAGCAAGCCTGAGGCAGAGATGTTGGCCAGGCCACGGTGTTGTGTTGAAGTAGCAGGAAGCTCAGGATCTTTTTGCACACAGAAAGTAGGCATTATGTGAAGCAATCACCTAGTCTATGCTTCGTTTGCCCAGTGCAGAGGATACCACATTGTGAGCAGCAAATGCAGTAGACTAGATTGAGTGAAGTGCAGGTAAAGCGCTGCTTCACCTTGAAGGTGTGTTTGGGCCCTTGGGTACTGAGGAGGGAGGAAGAAAGCAGGCAGGGGAAAGTGCCATGGAGATGTGGGGATGTGTTGGGAGTGAAGGCGGAGGGTTTCCAGAAGGGAACAGTCTTTGCAGAAATCTAACATTATCTTTACATTCTTTTTTGAACAAGGATATAACATTTGCAATTCTCCAGTCATCTGGCACACCCCTGAATCTAAGGAAGAAAATATTATATCCAGTGTTGCCACAATTTCCACTCTCACTTTCCTCTGATCCTTGAATATACGTCATCTGCTTCTGGTGGCTTGTCCACATTAAATAGACAAATCCTCTCCAATGCCAGCTGCCTACCCATTTTAAACCAATCCAGATATCTGAATTACCTACTCTTTCACCATGTCTTGCACAGAATCTTATTTCTTGCTGAAGTCGGTTGCAAAATAATCATGTAAAACCTCACCAATACCCCATGTCTCCAAACATAAATCCCCTTTTTGGTCCCTAATAGCCTTACCCTTTCCCTTTACCACTCTTTTTTCTACTTATATGCCTACAAAACACTGTGGGTTTCCCTTAATATTGCATTCTGAGGCCTGGGATCCTCCTATCTGTGCTGGAAGTTCTACCAGCAGAAAGTGAGTTAGTTATCCCTGTATTGGGTCCACTATCTTGGTTCTGAGACAAGTGGGCTAACCTCTCAACATACCCATTCAAGCTAGACATATGCTTTTCCCTTTGCAAATGCAACTTTGTGCGAACTACATACGCGTAAGAATTAAAGTTTTTTCCCTCACATTATAAGAAGGCCAGTGGAGTCAACACATTTTTGAAATCAACTTAAGGGCCATGATCTGATGCATTAATTCTGTTTCTCTTTCCAGAGATGCTGCCAGATATATGAGTAATTCCAACATTTTCTGTTTTCATTTCAGAATCACATCATTTGGAAGCAAATTCCTGTTGTATTAATGCGTTTAAACAGATTTGTTCAGATCTCCCAGGGAGCAGAAATCATCATCACATTGCCACTCCACTGGAACATTGATTCGATTTGATTCCAGCTCAGAAGTTGTGAGCCCCATTTTCCCAGAAATGCAGAAAGCGTCCTCCATTGGGTAGTGCAGTCCTGGTGAAATAGAGTCAGGGGAAGTGATTGTGAGTTTTAGTGAATGAGTGATTGGACGAATGAGTGAATGGTTAAAGTAGTAAGGTGAGTCAGGTGGTAGGTGGATGCATTGGTAGTGTTAATTAGCTGGTTGGTAGGGTGGTAGATAGGTGAATTGGACATGGGTAGGTGGCAAGTAGGTGAGGTGGTAGGGTGGATGAGATATAGGTGGGTAGGCTGACAGGTTGGGTTACATGACAGGAAGTTCAGATAGCAGATGGATGAGGTGATAGTGGGTGAGGTAGTTGACGGGAGAGCTGAGAGACGTGTGATGTAGCAGGTGGGAGAGTGGCAGGAGGGTTAAATAGCAGAAAGGTAGAGTGGGAGGTAGGTGAGGTGGGAGAGGTAGTAGGTGAGTAGGGTAGCAGGTGGGTAAAGTGGTAGGAGTGGGTGAGGTGGCTGGTAGGTGTGGAGGATAACATAGTTTAGGTCAGGATGGTACGACAGCATAAGATCATGAGAAATAGGAGTAGGCTGTTTGGCCCCTTGAGCCATTCAGTAGGATCATGGCTAATGATATGGGTGTCTTTCTCCAAAAGAACTAGTATTTTAAAAGGAGCCAATTTAACCAGGTTTACTTGAACAACAAAGAAGGAGTTTATTAATTACTAAATGCAAGAAAACTTAGTAAAACAATACACAAATACAGATTAGAAATAAAAAGATAAGGGCACATGGATAAAAGTTAAAGAAGATCAGGTTCTAAATTGTTTGTGAAGTGCAGACAGTTGAACATTGCAACCATTGCAGTGAAAGTTACTGCTGGTATTGATGTTGGTAATTGAACAGACAATTTTTGATGCTTGGTTTTGTGTACTGATTAAGGTTCCTTTGCCCTGATTCTTTTTTTTAATTGAATGACAGAGGGGATGCCTTATGTCTAGCTGTTAACATGCTGATTTCTAGCTCTCAAAGTGAGCAAACATCTTAATCTGCAACGCAGGGGCAACTAGGGAATCGTTCTTTGGCTGTGATCTTTGCAGTATGTTGACTCTTGAACCCAGGCTGGTACACATGAGAGCATTCAGTCTCACGAGTCAACTCCAGTAGAGTTGAAACTGTTTTTTTAACCCCTGTCCTTGTATTCTTCACAGGAAAAAAACCTAATCTGCAGGGCGATGGCTTACTATCGAAAAGAGGGTCATTAACCCTTCATGATCTTTGTAGTCACTAAAGATCAAAGTCTAATCTGCTTGATACCGGTGGCTGTTACATCTCCATAGTCCCATATAGAATTTTTTTACACTTCAGTTATCTTGCTACTGTGTAGCAATCTTCTGTTTAAAAAAAATCACATTTTGAGATTAATGACTAAAAACGCCCATACTATTTCAGGCTTCTGACCCATCATTTGTAACATCATTAGAACTGGAATAAGAATCTTTCTCTCCATAGATAGTGCCTGATCTGCTGAATATTTCTGTCAGATTTCTAGCCTATGCAAGAACTGCCTAAGAAGAAGCAAGATAGCATAATCATAATTGTAGAATTAATACTCAAAATATAAAGGAGGAAATTAGTAGAAATATTCCGACTCAATGTGTTATCAAAATATGGAAATGAATGAATTCAAATGGTTATTGATGTTGGTCCAACTTGAAGAATTCAAAACATTTAAGATGTGTTAAATGAAGGCTAAGTAAAGTGGAATCAGGGTACATGACTATCACTAATCTTCAATTCTAATGTTGAGCTAACAGTGAAACAGTCATTACTATAATCTCTGGAAATTGCACTAGTGTTTTAGTACAAGGTATTGCAATACTAAAACAGAGCCTAGTTTGCATCGAAGGCTTTTCATAAGGTCCAACCAGAACTGTATAAATGAGATAGAATTGGGTCATTCCACATCAATTCTTTTAAGCCACTTTAGCATCTCTTCTATGCCAGCACCACCCATAGAGAAGACAGGACATTTCTCCTTCAATGTTTTTGCAGTCACATGGAAGGTCTGGTGTACTCTCTAAATCTTTCTGGCCAAGTGATAGACCAGCTGTTATCTTTAAATGCTTGCTGGTACGAGTAGAATTGGATGCTTCTTTCACAGGCTACAGAAATAGTCTTTTATGCACAATTTAAAAATGCCCATTTTACACAATTTTAATTTGTTTGCTAGCTGCAGATTTTTCAACAATGATTTAGCTAACAGTTCAATATTAACAGCTAGCAAATTCTCCAGTGTCAGCCATGTTTGCATAATTTAATAGGTTTAAATTAGTTCTTTCTGTTGCAATTCCTCATTTCTTGTTTATTTGTGTAACCATATAGAGAGCTTGCATGAATAGGTATTTTCTTCAGTGACTACTTATGTGTGTAACATTTTGGCCTTCAAATCTTTGCGCATTTGTTTGCATAGTCCATCAGATCTCCATTTCCTGATCCAGTCAATAATAATCCAAATTTCCATTGATTTGACTGATAGGACGACAGAAGACACCATTACTGGTGATCAAAATTCAGTGACAGAATCAATGTTGTGATATTCTTTTGAGATACTGTAGGCCCAAATGCAGGGGGAAAAAAATGAACATTGATTGCAAAGTGAAACTGATACTTTGCTCGTTGCAATGAAAATGACTTAATTGGATAAATCTCCTGGCAGAGCATTAAGCAATTAAGGGGAGAGGGCAAGTATTATATTTACTAGGAGCTACCAACTGTTCACGAATAAGATCCAAATGTTGCACAATATTTGTGCTTGAAGGATAATAGAACTCTGAGTCTGATAGCAGGGGGGTTGCTGCATTCTCTGAGGAATTGATCAGAACACTCATGAAATAAATGATCCTGGAAATTGGTTTTTAAATCACAATTGAAGAGTTCCCAATTGTAACAGAACTCCAAATTAAGAGTACTCATCCATGTGTGGGAGGGTTGGAGGGAAACAAACCTGTACAGACTGCTTTCCCTTAAGGATACAGGGAAATCTAAGGCTATCCCAGGTTGTCCTTGTGAACTCCTGAAGTGGCTGGTTACAAAGGAATCACTGACACAAAACCTGGGAACCTATCACTTATTTACCTCTGGCTGGGGCTGGGCATGATGCCACAAATCAACTTGAAACAGTGCATAAAACTGGCAACAGCATTCAGATTAAATAATTATTGCTCACTTAGCTGAAAATATGCTGTCAAGCTGCTATCTAGCTTATGTGATTAAGTGTCAAATTTAGTCTGATAATTGGTCCTGTAAAGCATGTAGGACATTTTGCTGTGTTAATGGTGCTACATAAATACATTTTTCTTGTTGCTTTATACTTTTCTCTTTGATTGGCCGGATGCATATTTATCATTCAGTGTCATAAACTATGCCGGCCTTTGGCCTAATTGTGTCAAGATATGAAGTAAGGTTTCTCTGTTCGTCAACCTGTTGTAAACTTTGCATGGAATGCATGTCTTTATTGCAAGAGTGAACTGCCCCATTGCTTAAAAAAACACAGTCAGCAGTTTCTTTCTCGGGGGAATGTGATCGGGGAAAACCCTGGTGAGGCAGCAGTGCTCACGACCAACGAAGACCAGCTTTTATGAAAAATGAATGTTTCACTAGAAAGTCGCCATTTCCACTGTGTAATTGGAGGAACGTTGCAGTTTGCCTGCAGCTGTTTTGCTAGCCCTCAGGCTGTGTGTGAAACCTTACTCCAGTTAGACAGACGCCCAGACAAAGAGGCACCAAAACAGTTCCCACAGACTGCAACTTGAAGACTGACCTCACTGACACTGAATGAAGGCTATTCCAATCTAAAAAATATCAGTATTTATTTCAACTTAGGGCATTTGATGCAAATTAATGCTGTTGTAAGATAGTGGAAAACCACAAGCATAGAGGTTGAAGGCAGTATACTTGGCTTTTTACTTTGGCTTAACACCCATTAAAATGGAACTTTACACATGATGGGATTGTTTGATTTTTCTTCCACGGCAGTATTCCTTTAAATTAATATTGTGGTTTCGGGCACTCAGAGTTCATACACATAGAGTCATACAGCACGGAAACAGACCTTTTGGTCCAACCAGTCTGTGCTGACCATAATCCCAACGAAACCAGTCGCACCTGCCTGCACTTGGCCCATATCCCTCGAAACATTTCTTATTCATTTACGTATTTAAATGACTTTTAAACGTTGTAACTGTACCTGCATCCATCCTCTGGCAGTTCATTCCAAACACTAACCACTCTCTGTGTAAAGTAGTTGTCCTTCATTTCTTTTACAAATCTTTCTCCTCTCAACTTAAAAATATACCCCCCTAGACTTGAAATCCCACGCTCTAGGGAATAGACACCAGCTTGAACTATCCCATTTCTTAAATTGATAACATACAAATTAACCATCTGCATGTTACATGGACAGTTAACATTTGGAAGTAGAATCTGTCCAAAATCAGCTTGGGTCCTGGCTACTCCCTATGTTGTTTTAAGGAACAGCACCCCTGGGTTCTCCCAGTAAAGATATGCTCTGTCCACTTTTCCTTCCTTGCTAGTGACATCAGCTGTAAACATAAGTGAGTTTCTGTGCTGATGATTTGCTCTGTTACCCTTCTTGACCCCTATTTTACCTGCACGCTGTCAGATCAACTTTTGGATGAGCTAAAATTGACTTTGAAATGGTCTCAGCCATTATCTTCAGCACCCACACAAATATTCTCCCAGTTTGTCACAGATTACAGGCCTTGTTCCTCACCGCTACCTCAGTGGAAACCAGATTATTTCACATCTCAGTGAGCTGTTTGTCTCTGAGCAGATCTATACGAAAAGGAGAAGGCCATTTAGCCCCTCAAGCCTATTTCTCCATTCAGATAAATCATTGCTCATCAGCATGTGGAATCCACTTACTTCCTGTGCTCCATATCCCTTGATAGCCTTAATTAGAAAGCACATATTGATCTTGGTCTTGAAAATTTCAATTGATCCACATCAACAGCATTTTGATTTCCGCTGCCCTTTGTGTGATATGCTGCTTCCTGATTTCACTCCAAAATGGCTTAGCTCTACGTTTAAGTTTATCTCCTTGTCTGGATTCACTGCTTAACAGTAATTGTTTACCTGTGTCTACCCTGTTGAATCACTTCAGAATTTTATATGCATTTTAGATCACCCACAACTTCAAGGCAGTATGAGCTAGATTTATGTAACCTGTCAATTCAACCTAAGTTCCCAGATGTTGCTCTTTGGCAATTCCTCCTTGAACCCCCTGCCTCTTTACAGATTTCTGCTGTTAAAAACCTGGTCAAAACTCAGGTCTTTGATGAAGCTTTGCTTACCTCTCTCAAACTCTACCCTTTGGCCTGAATATTACCCTCATGCCCTTTTACATTTCAAATTGGAACATTGCTTACATTGAAGCAGCTATTGAAATCCCATAAAAACCGAAATAACTGCAGATTCTGTAAATCAGGAACAAAAACAGAAGTTGCTGGAAAAACTCAGCAGGTCTGGCAGCATCTATGAAGAAAAAAATCAGAGTTAACGGTTCGGGTCCGTGTTCTGAGGATCCGAAGCGTTAACTCTGATTTTTTCTTCACAGATGCTGCCAGACCTCTGAGCTTTTCCAGCAACTTCTGTTTTTGCTGTAGAAATCCCATGTCCTTGTGTACACTGCAATCCATGCAAAGGAATTGTCGCAGTCCCTTTGTGAGAATCGCATTTTGACACCATGTTATGCAACAGAGTTCCAT
This sequence comes from Rhincodon typus, assembly GCF_021869965.1. NCBI lineage: Eukaryota > Metazoa > Chordata > Chondrichthyes > Orectolobiformes > Rhincodontidae > Rhincodon > Rhincodon typus. The sequence goes on along the minus strand of NC_063339.1, from coordinate 27,101,614 downwards.
CCTTGCTGGCCACAGCTATGGACAGCATTGAAGAATAAGAAAGAGGAGAATGTGAGCATTAGCATCATCCAATTCCATCGTCTTGTACATTCCTGGCTTCCTTCACTCTTTTATTGATAGTCATATTTTCAGTTGTGTGAAGGCTGCCAACATATGCTTGAATATACGTATCATCATATGATGTCCCACCTTCAGAACCGTCCCCAGGGTTGGATGAATCACAGTGGTCTGCTGTCAATCTTCACTACCGCATGGAAGCAGCTGGACATTGGATCTCAGATGAGGAGAAACAAGAGAAATTGCAACATCAACCGTTATAGCAACAGGAACATAACCAGCAGCAACTGCTTTCTCCCAGGCCACAGGACAGGGTGTTTTATTTATGCAGAGGTCCAGCTTGATGGAAACTCCTAATATACAGGCAGAGGATCAGCTCTCATGACATGTGCAAGCATAAATGTGTTAGGAAGCTGGGACTTTTCTTGCAGGTCGTTGCTGACAAGTGCGACCTCTTGGAACAAGACTTCGTTCCCAGCGGATCAGATAAGCCACACAATGCTAGAGGTCGTTAACAAATGGTTGTCAGGGTGCTGTGTCATTCGCTGCCTCTCCCTGGAGATCTCCACTTTCTTCACCTACAAAAAGAACAAGGAGAAGGATGTGAGTGTGAGAAATGGTTTACACAGAGGAAAAGATAGAACAATATTTGTGGAGGGTTGCAGTGACAGAACCAATAGGGTGATGTTGAGGCATAGGGTCAAAGATGTTTTATGACATGGAAATAGGCCCTTTGGCCCATCCTGTCTGTACCTGTGATAAAGCATCTATCCACCCTAATCCTATTTTCCAGCAGTTGGCCTGTAACCTTGTATGCTATGGCGTTTGAACTAAAATACTTCTTAAGGTAGTGGTGAGCCACTTTCTTGAACACTTTCTTGTACAGGGTGTAGGTGCAATCACAGTGCAGTTAGGAAGGGAATTCCAGAGTTTTGATTAATTTAACAATGAAGGAATGATGATTTTGTTCCAAAACAGTATTGTGAATATTTTGGAGGGGATCTGGCTGGTGGCGGTGTTCCCAGGCACTTGCTTTTGTCCTTCTAGGTGGTGAAGATTCTGCTTTAGAAGGTGTTGTTGAAGGAACTTCAGTAAGTTGCTGCATTACACCTTGTAAATAGGGGTGGCACAGTGCCTCAGTGGTCAGCAACCTCACTGCAACCTCACAGGGGCCTGGGTTCGATTCCACCACTGGGCGACATTGTGTGTGGAGTTTGCACATTCTCCCCATACCTGTGCGGTGTTCCTCCAGGTGCTTCAGTTTCTTACCACAGTCCAAATATATGCAGGATTGGCCATGCTAAATTGCCCATAGTGTCCAAGGATGTGCCATAGGTGGATTAGCCATAGGAAATTGTGGGGATAGAATTGGGGGGGGTGTGGGTCTGGGATGCTCTTCGGAGGGTTGGTGTGGACTCACAGACTGTATAGGTTCTATTCTTCCAAGATGTCTGTGCATCTGTGGTGTTGAGCTTCTTGAGGAGCTGTATTCATCCATGCAACTGGGGAGTATTCCATCACACCCCTCACTTGTGTCTTGTTGATGGTGGACAAGTTCTGGGGAATTAAGGAGTTAGTTGTTCAGCACAGAGACCCCAGGCCTGCTTTGTAGCCACAGTATTTATATGCTGGTCTAGCTCTGTTTCTGGTTGATAATAGCACCCAACTAATGTTGATGGTTGAATGTTCAGCGATGATAATGCCATTGAATGTAAAATGGTGATAATGTCATTCTCTGTCCTTGGAGATGGTCATGGCCTGGCACTTGTGTGACACAAACACTATTTGCCATATATCAGCCCATGCTTGGATCTTGCTGCATTTGGACATAGGCTGCTTCAGTATCCAAGAAATTGTGATTGGTGTTGAACAGTGTGCAATCATCAGAAAGATCCCCAATTCTTATGTTACTGTGGAAAAAAGATAATTGATGAAGCAGCTAAAGATGATAAATCTAGGACACTGAAGAATCAGAGACTGTAGCGGTGCAGTTGCAGTGTCCCTGCTGCTGGGTTAATAGTACCCTGGTTCAACCTACTCCAGAGGTATGTTACAATATCTCCAAACAGGTTGATTAGAAAATAAATAAATATACAGGAGAATCCCTTTCTCTGCACTGGGAGGCCCAGGTTCAAATCCCACCTACTCCAGAGTGTGTAACAAAGTCTCTGAACAGGCTGATTAGAAAAATAGGTTACACTGAAGAATTAAGGGCTCCTGTGGCAGCCTGGGTTCAAGTCCTACTTGCACCAGGAGCGTGTAATAACATCGTTGAACAGGTTGATCAGAAAATACCGGAAATCTCGCATCAGTGTTTCAGGACTGAGATGATTGAATTCCAACAACCACAGCCATCTTCCTTTGTGTCAGGTATGACTCCAACCAATAGAGAGTATACCCCTTGACTCCAGTTTTGCTAGGGCTCCTGGTTATGCTGTAGGTCAAGTGCGATCTTGATGTTAAAGTTAGCCCCTTTCAACTCACCTTCAGAATTCAGTTTGTTAGTTCATGTTGAGATCAAGGCTGTAGTGAAGTCTGAAGCTGGGAGGCTGTAGCCAGCAGAATCCAAGCTAAGTGTCAGTGAGTAGGTTATTGCTGTCTAAATGCTTCATAGAAGTGTTTGCAATACATTCTGTCACTTGGCTGATAATTGCGAATAGACTGATGGAGATGTAGTTGGCCAGCTTGGATTTGTACTGCTTTTTGTGCACATGACATACCTAGGTAATATTCCTCATTATTTGGCAGATGTTAGTGTTGTACTGTTCTGCAACATGTTGGCAAGGGGTGATGCTAATTCTCAAGCAGTACTACTGCAGAATGTTATCAAGTTCCATGCAGTATCCAATGCCGTGAATCATCTATTGATGTAACTTGCAGTAAATCAAATTGGCTGAAGACTAACCTGTATGATATTAGGGACCTCAGGAATATGCCAAGATGGATCATTGACTTAGCATACTTGGCTAAAGATGGTTGCTAATGTTTTGGTTTTTTCTTTTGCACTGATGTGTTGAGTTTTTTGATAATGAGGATATTTGTAAAGCATCTTCCCCAAGCAAGTTGGTTAATTGTCTACCACCATTGATGAGTGGATATGGCAGGATTGCAGGGGATAGATCTGGTCCATTGATTATGGGATTGCTTAGCTCTGTCTATTGCAGTCCATGTGCAGTGTTTGTCATGCAGTTGGTTGTGTGTTGTAGCTTCACCAGGTAACATCTTGTTTTGGGGTATACCTGGTGCTACTCCTGGCAATGTGTAAGGATATTTCCTCTTATCAGTGACTCCAAAACTAGGGACACTATTCTAAAATTAAGTGTTTCTTTTGGGGCAGAGAAGACATTTTGTCTCAGAGGGTAGTGTGAGTTTGGAACGTTGTGCCACAGAAGGTGGTTAAAAACAGGCTCAGTGATTATTGTTAAGGCAGAGATGGATAGATTCTCTAAAGCAAAGGAATCATAGGTTAAGGGGCAGTGGTGGGGAAAATTGATGGGAAAGTGGAATTTGTAACACAAATAGATCAGCCATAATCTTATTGAATGGTGGAACATGATTGAGGGACTGAATGGTCTACTACTGCTTCTCTTTCATATGCTCCAGTGTCCTCCTACACTCTTCATTGAACCAGAGCTGATCCCCTAGCTTGATGACAATGGTAGAGAGTTGGAGTAGACTAGATTGTGAGGCTATAGATTATGGTTGAATGCAATGCTGGGGCTGTGATGACCCACAGTGCCTAATGAATGCAATTTTTGAATTGCTACATCTGTTTGAAATCTATTCCCCTTAATATGTTTGTAGTGCCACACAACATGACTGAGGGTTATGAAGACAGGCTTTGTGTGGTGTTAATTCCTACAGATACTGTTGTGATGGATGCACCCATAATATGTAAATTACAAGGATGACATCCAGTAGGTTTTTCCATCCTGTTGGTTGCCTAATCACCTACAGCCAACACAGTTTTGTTCTTTAGGACTAAGCCAGATCAGTCAGTAATGCTGCTACCAAGCCTGTTTAGTGATTGATGTTGAAGTCCCCAAACTGAATTCATTCTGAGCCCTTTCCACCCTCAGTGTTTCTTCCAAGTGGTATTCAATATGGAACAGTACTGATTCATTGGACAAGGTGCAGATAGGAGAGAGGAGTTGTACAGTAGGAGATAATCCTTGCTCATATTGGGTTTGATGCCACGAGTCTTAATGGGATCCCCAGTAAATTTTGAGGAAGCCCAGGATAACTTCATTCTGACTGTATGCCACAGTATTGCCACTTCTGGTGAGGACATACCGAGGGATGGTGATAGTTTCTGAGAGATTCTCTGTAAGGTACGATTCTGTGAGTATGAATAGGTCAGGGCTCTTTCTTGGCTTGTTTGTGAGATAGCTTTCCCCGAATATTGGAGCAAGTTTGCAGCTGTTTGTAAGGAGGACTTTGCAGGGTTGAACAGGGCTGGGTTTGCCGTGTTGATTCCTTATTGACTTTTCTCCAGTAGTTTGACACACCTGAGTGGCTTGCTGGGTCATTTTGGAGGGTAGTTGAGAGTGAACAACTTTGCTGGTGTTAAACATAGTTTAACAATGGTTTCATGGTCACCATTACGAGAGCTAGCTTTTCAGATATATTAATTTAATTTCTACCAGCTGTCAAGGCGAGATTCAAACCTCTGGTTTACTAGTCCAGTGACATTACCACTGTGCTACTGCTTCCTCACAAAGACTGGGTCTAATTGAAGCCAAATTAGATTCTTCCTCATGATCACGTTAAGGAGAATACATCTGTTTTTTACATGATCATTCAAGAAGAATATTTGTTAATGCAAACAGAGATGTAAGTGAATCTGTCCTCCATGTTTATAGTGCATGTTTGCTATGCAATTATGTTTGTAGCTATTATCCTTGGGGGAGGGAGGACATGGACCTTTATTTGTTGAGCAGTGGACTCTTTTATAATTAGACAATGCTGACTGCTCATAAAATTGTAACACTACAATACGCAGTGAATACATCAAATGGAAATGGAAATAACATGGTTCTTATTATGTTAATGAGCTTGTCCTTATATCTTATGAATAAAGTTGTGAAGTTTGCAATAAGTATTTGACCACCTCAGCTCTTATGAAATATTGTGTCGATGTAATTTAATTCGATGGCACACAATTATTACAGTGGCTGATGTGGGACCGGATGTATTAAAAATAATTCTGGGCTTTTTGTATGAAGATTTATTGCCTTGTATGAGCTTAGTTTCAATAAATATTTTTACATTGCAATGCATATAAATAACAGGACGTTTCCAATTTTTTGTTTCTATGAGAGGGATTGATCCCTGCAGTAAGAATTATAGATCTATGTGTTACAGTTGTATAATATTAGCTTCATGGAACAATGTACTGCTAGTGATGACTTTGGTGCAAAGTGATTACTTTGGATTGTATTCTCACAGAAAGACAGATGTCATTGCTCAGTAGTGAAGTAACGTCCTCTAACTGCAGACGTTGTCATGAGTTTTATGATTTTATAACACACTGACTATGAAAATACAAAGAAATCTATTATGACACCTTCAGACACTTTTCACCCTGTGACACATGCATAGAGTTTTTGAGCCTTATTAATAAAGGTAGCAAATCTCTGCACCGTGCCCTTCTCCAGATGTAATTCTGTATTGCTCCCAAAGGCTGTATTAGTGAGAGGGGTTATGGCAACTGACCCTGAACAACAGCAGAAATCTGTGCCTTTCCTAAAAAAATTAAGCACAAAAAAGAGCTTTTGTTTAAAAAACATAAATTTGTGGCATATGGTTCTTAAAAGTCAAGTGAAAAGGTTGAGATCATCACAGAACAGTAAATAATTAGGCTGATAATAATGGTTATAATCTTTCCTTTTCTTACTGAGGGCTAAAAGGACTCCTGGCAATATGCCCCATCTGTCAATGTGTGTAATGGAGATGGATACATTACTAAGAGGCATGAAATTCCTGAAAAGATTTTTACAGCATTATCCTCTCACAAAATTATTTAAAATTTATTTTTAAAATGCTGCAAAATATACTGCGTACAACTTTCAGAAATGACTGTGAGCTAAACCATATTCCCCTCCATTTTGGTGACACTGTGTTTGCGTTGCATGTCATGAATGCACTACTTCTGGGCTGTCTATCTGGAACAGTTGGTAAATGCACTGTCAAGCAGGAATTGGGCCATTTATATTAAAAAAAATCTCCAGCTTGACCCTCTGTTGCGGTTGAGGCAGCTGATCCCATAAGAAGGAATGGTAGAGTACAGAATGTTCCCATTCAGCCCATAATAGCTATGTTTGCTCTCTGCAAGAGCAACTCAGCCAGTCCCACTCCTCACCTTTCAGCTGTAGTCCTGTAAAATGTCCTCTTCAGATAATTTTCCAGTTCCCTTTGAATGTAATGATTGGATTTGCCTCAACCATATTCAATGCATTCCAGATTGCAATTCCTTTCTGCTTCAGAATCTTTTTGCTCGTTTTATCTTTGATGCTTTTGCCTCAATCCCCAGCATCCGAGCCAATATTTAACCCTCAACCAGTACTCAACAAAAGCTGAACATCTATTTATTATCACATTATTGTTTGTCAAACCTTGCATGCAAATTAGCTGCCGCTTGTCCTACATGTGAACTGTGTCTGCCTTCAAAGCGGCTTTGTTGGCTATAAAACACATCAGAGGTTGTGAAAGACATAATATAAATGAAAGCACAAGCTGTATTGAAGGGAGGATTCAGCTTATTTTCATGTTTCTGACTATTATTAAATGACCCTGATGGAAAGGTGTGCATGCGTGTGTGTGTGTGTGTATGCATGCGCAAATATGTGCTTATGAGGACTCATCAGACTTAACTGTGATGCCTTTCACAATCAAATAGCCCAATCACTTGGTTCATAATTATGCTAGGTGAGGAGAAGATGGTTGGTATTGGTCAAACTCCATGCCATCAAACATCAAACTACTACAGAAGAGAACAACAAATTTGACGACAAGTGTATATTGTTTCAAGATGTAGTTATTTTCCTTATGCTATCTCACATTTCCTACAGTGGACTGTAGTGCAACTTCAGGAAGGGGTTAAAATGAGATTAATGTCATGCGCAGATTGCCAAATTTAGTTGCTTCTAATGTAACACATGGCATGCACAGTTTAACTCTTCATTGGAGTGTTGACAGCAAATATTACAGGTATATTATTTTACACAGTCCAAAATTCCTAAATTTATGAACCAATTTTCTTCACGTTTTCTTGCACCCTGTGTGAGAAATGACAAGCTCCTTCATTTATGTATGGTATATTCCTCAAAAGATTTATATAATTGAATAATAATCAACCATGCAAAGCATCAATGGTGACAGTATTTAGGCTAACTGAAACAATGGTTTAAGGTCATTGTGTGGAACATGTTCTATTTAGGTACTGCCTTGACTTTTTAAATAGTTATAATATGGACAAACTTGGGTACACATCCTGCACATAAACTAATGGAGACAATCTGTTAAAGCTCTACCTGCAAAGTAAAATGACCTTTTTACTATTACACTAGTGCTGCATCTTGGCACTCATTCTTGACATTTCCCATTCTGTTACCAATCTTACTTCCCTCCTTAATCTATTATATTTAAATGGTCTTCAAAAATTACATACAATAACATCTCACTCTTAATCATCTAATTAATGGATATTAATGTGATGGAAAGATAATTCACTGTGACTATTAACATCTAATGCTATAGGTAAACCCACAATCCTCAAAAAGTCACTGCTTCAGGCAGCATCAATATCTTACTGTTAATAACTATATTGCATAAGCCCACACAGATCTACATTGACCTCTTGTGGTGAGTACAGTTAACAGGCTTCCAATTAAATTTGCTGCCTGGTATTTTTGAATACAGTAATTTATCATTTTACCTGGCTTTGGCCACAAATATGCAATGTTTGCTTTTTACAGGCCTTTATGTGATTAGAAGCAGATGTCAGAAAAAAATGTTTATTTACAGTGACAGTGCCTTTGTAAGTACGCCAGTTTTGTGTGGGGAGATGGAGGGGAGGAAATAATACTTCTGTAAACAAAACTTACAAAAATGTAATCTCATGCCCAAACATTACTAATAAGTTGAAATATACACAAGAATAATTTTTAACGTTGGCATATCCAACACTGAGGAAATTGGTGCTGCTTTCAAGTAAAAGTTATATGATGACTTAACAAGTTAAAACAGTGGGAAAATTATGTTGGCAATTTTTTTTATCATTATTGACACAGTTCTTATTAATTTGAAAATTAACAGATCTCCCAGAGCGTTCAAGAGTGAGTTAGAGACTGGGCTTTGTATATGTGTCCTGTATACAGAGGAGTGCATGAGAGGTGGATGTCAATTGTAATTGAAAGGATTAAGGACGAATTTTGCAAGAGGCTCCTCCACCTCCCTACCTTCCACTCCTCCTTTAGCAGCAATCTTAAAACAATCTTAAAAGTAACAGGGTTGTTGTCATGAATGATTTTAACTTCCCATATATTGGCTGGGACTCATTTAGTGCTTGGGGCTCAGATGGGGCAGAGTTCGTATGGATCATCCAGAAGGGCTTCTTGAAACAATATGTAGATAGTCCAACTAGGAAAGGGGCTGTACTGGACCTAGTTTCAGGGAATGAGCCAGGCCACGTTGTCAACATCTCAGTAGAGGAGCAGCTCAGGAACAGTGATTACAACTCAGTAAGCTTTAAGGTACTGATGGATAAAGATAGGTGTATTTGTCAGGTGAAGGTACTAAATTGGGCAAAGGCTAATTACAACAACATTAGGCAGGAACTGAAGAGTGTAGATTGGAGTCAGATGTTTGAGGGCAAATCAACATATGGTATGTGGGAGGCTTTCAAGTGTAAGTTGCTGGGAACTCAGGACTGGCACGTTCCTGTAAGGATGAAGGATAAGTATGGCACGTTTGGGGAACCCTAGGGTAACGAGAGATATTGTGAGCCTAATCCAAAAGAAAAAGGAAGCATTTATCACGGCTAGGAGGCTGGGAATGCACAAAACAAGGGTGGAGTACAAGGAAAGTCGAAAGAAACTTAAGCAAGGAGTCAGGAAGGCTAAAAGGGGTCACGAAAAGTCATTGGCAAACAGGATTAAGGAAAATCCAAGGTTTTTTATACATATTTAAAGAGCAAGAGGGTATCCAGGCAGAGGGTTGGCCCACTCAAGGACAAGGAAGGGAATTTATGTATGGAGCCAGAGGAAATGAGTGCGGTATTAAATGAGTACTTTGCGTCAGTATTCACAATAGAGAAGGACTTGGTGGATGATGTGTCTGGGGAAGGGTGTGTAGATAGTTTGGGTCATGTTGAGATCAAAATGGAAGAAGTATTGGGGGTCTTGAAAAACATTAAGGTAGACAAGTCCCCAGGGCCTGATGGGATATACCCCAAAATACTGAGAGAGGCAAGGGGGGAAATTGCTGGGGCCTTGAGGGAAATCTTTGCATCCTCACTGGCTACAGGGGAGGTCCCAGAGGACTGGAGAATAGTCAATGTTGTTCCTTTGTTTAAGAAGGTGGCAAGGATAATCCAGCTAATTACAGACCGGTGAGCCTTACGTCAGTGGTAGGGAAATTATTGGAGAGGATTGTTCAAGACAGGATTTACTCCCACTTGGAAATAAGTGGACATATTAGGGAGGGGAAACATGGTTTTGTGAAGCGGAGGTCGTTTCTCACTAACTTGGTTGAGTTTTTTGAGGAAATGATGAAGATGATCAATGAGGGTAGGGCAGTGGATGTTGGCTACATGGACATCAGTAAGGCCTTTGTCAAGGTCCCTCATGGCTGGCTGATACAGAAGGTAAAGTCACACGGGGTCAGAGGTGAGCTTGCAAGATGGATAAAAAAAAATTGGCTTGGTCATAGAAGACAGAGGGTAGCAGTGGAGGAGTACATTTCTGAATGGAGGGCTGTGACTAGTGGTGTTTCTCAGGGATCAGTGTTGTGACCTTTGCTGTTTGTAATATAGATAAATGATTTGGAGGAGACTGTAACTGGTCTGACTAGTAAGTTTGCTGATGACACAAAGGTTGGTGGAATTGCAGATAGTGATGAGGACCGTCAAAGGATACAGGTAGATATAATCGGTTGGTGACTTGGGCAGTGAGATGGCGGATAGAGTTTAATCCGGAAAAGTGTGAGCTGATGCATTTTGGTAGGTCCAATCCAGATGGAAAATATATAGTGAATGGCAGAACCCTTAAGAGTACTGACAGGCAGAGGGATCTGGGTGTAGAGGTACATTGGTCACTGAAAATGGCAATGCAGGTGAAGAAGATAGTCAACAACGCATATGGCATGCTTGCCTACATTGGCCGGGGAATTGAGTTTAAAAATTGGCAGGCAATTTTGCAGCTTTATAGAACCTTAGTTAGGCCACGTTTGGAATATTATGTTCAATTCTGGTCGCCGCACTACCAGAAGGATGTGATGGCTTTGGAGAGGGTACAGAAAAGAGTTACCAGGATGTTGCCTGGTAGGGAGGGCATTAGCTATGTGGAGATGTTGGAGAAACTTGGGCTGTTCTCCCTGGAACAACGGAGGTTGAGGGCCGACCTGATAGAGGTGTACAAGATTATGAAGGGCATGGACAGAGTGGACAGTCAGAAGCTTTTTCCCAGGGTGGAAGAGTCAGTTACTAGGGGCCATAGGTTTAAGGTGCAAGGGGCAAGGTTTAACGGTGATGTACGAGGCAAGTTTTTTTACATGGAGGGTGGTGGGTGCCTGGAACTCGCTGCCAGGGGAGGTAGTGGAAGCAGATACGATAGTGACTTTTAAAGGGCGTCATGACAGATACATGAATAGGATGGGAATAGAGGGATACGGACCCCAGAAAGATAGGGGGTTTTAGTTGTGATGGGCAGCATGTTGATGCAGGCTTGGAGGGCCAAAGGGACTGTTCCTGTGCTGTAATTTTCTTCGTCCTTTTAATCTCTTTGACAATGTTTTGCTCATCTGATGTAATAAGTCCTGTTGTTCTCCACCTATTTTTACCCTTGTAAAACACCGTGAAATGTTAAAGGAACTATATAAATACAAAGCGTTGTTGATGTATAGGGTGGCATGGTGGCTCAGTGGTTAGCACTGCTGCCTCACAGCGCCAGGAACCAGGGTTCAATTCCACCATCGGGCGACTGTCTGTGTGGAGTTTGCCCGTTCTCCCTGTGTCTGCGTGGGTTTCCTCTGGGAGCTCTGGTTTCCTCCCACAGTCCAAAGACGTGCAGGCTATGTGGATTGGCCATGCTAAATTGCCCATAGTGTTCAGGGATGTGTAGATGAGGTGGGTTATAGGGGAATGGGTCTGGGTGGGGTGCTCTGAGTGTCAGTGTGGACTTGTTGGGCCAAAGGGCCTGTTTCCACGCTGTAGGAATTCTATGATGATATCAAATGAATACTCCCCACCCGTATGTTGGAGTTCAAGTTTATACAGAGAAGCTTAAGAAAACACCAAATTAATTGGAATCCATCTTTCTTTACCAGTATACCTGCTACTATCACTCCAAAAAGTGCTTGCAAAACATGTTTGACATTGGGATTTATATGCAAACTATTTCTCAAAATTTGCATAAATTTGAGTCATTCCAGAATATGCTGCCCATGCTAATCCTACTTTACTGATTGCTTTCAGTTCTGTCTGAAACATGCATAAATAATAGAAATGGGAACTGGTCGGAGGCAAAATTGCTTAGTTTGCAAAAATAAGAGTATGATTCACAATGTACGGTGAACCTGTGCCGTTTCTTCTGATGCAGACAGCACCAAACTGCATGCGGTGAATACAGCCTGAAGCAATGCTAACTGTGCCAGGAGTGGCTACGTGCTTCACTCATGTTCATACTAGCACCACTTAAAGCAGCTTGTACTGCCTACAGGCAAAATGGATTTTATCTGTGGTGGGGACTGGAGGTAGTTGGGGAGCAATGTCCAAGCATGAAAGAGTACAGAGTAATACCACAACAGGTTTGAGGCAGTGCTGCAAGATTCCCCAGTAGAAATGAGGAGGGAAGTCCTGTATCCAGTTGCCCCAAAGCTGCAAAACATGCAATGACTATCTCAAATAGTCAAGGTCAATGAATGTAACTTCAATGCCTCATTCTTACAACTAGAATACAATATCCTTTTATTGTCATGTGCATTCCGTTGCAGGAGTCTAGTGAAAAGCTTTCACAATGTCTGCCTTCTTATGGCAACATCTTAGGTACAAGTACCTGGGTACAAATCTTGGATACAGCAGAAGAATGAAAGTGATTTGCATTACTTACATAGTTGAAAACTAAGTTAAAGAGAGGACATCATTAAAAGGTCGACATTGCAGTAAGGTAGGAAATTTCAAACAGACATTACAGTGTAGCAGCTCAGCGCAGGGCCTCCACATGCGGTCTAACCACCCGCACCAGACCCCAGACCAACACCCATCCCCGCTCCGCTCCAAGCCCCAGTCCACTCCATATCGGCACTCAGCTGCTCCAAGGTACGTTCAAGGACTACCTCCCACCAACACTAGTCTCCACCCAGGACTCGCTGCCTAAGCTACATTCCCAGGGCTCTTTCAACATATACTGCCCCAGGGCTGTTTCCCCATATTCTGCCCCAGGGC
>NC_063339.1:27081115-27088886 GCF_021869965.1 Rhincodon typus | reverse complement strand
ATGTGCTGCCCCAGGGCTGTTTCCCCATGTGCTGATCCAGGGCTGTTTCCCTGAACTGCCCCAGGGCCCTTTCTCCATGTGCTGCCCCAGGGCTGTTTCCCCATATACTGCTCCAGGGCTGTTTCCCCATGTGCTGCCCCAGGGCTGTTTCCCCATGTGCTGATCCAGGACTGTTTCCCCACACTGGCCCAGGGCTGTTTCCCCATGTGCTGCTCCAGTGCTGCTTCTCCGCACTGCTGTGAGGTTTGCAGCCCAGGCACTGTACCAAGATTGCAGCCCACGTGCTGTTTCAGGGCTAGTTGCTTGCGCTGTTCTGGGGATTGCAGCCTCCGCGCTGTTCTGGGGATTGCAGGCCCCGCACTGTTCTTGGGCTCGCAGCCCCCACGCTGTTCTGGGGATTGCAGCCCCTGCGCTGTACTAGGGCATCCCCTGTTTCGGGGGTTGCTGCTGGCTCCTGCTGCTGCTCAAGTATTTGTCTCCAGTGCTAAGGGGAGAGAAGAAGTAAAAAAGAGAGACAAACGGAAAAGAATGAGAAAGAACAGGCGGAGCAGAGGATCTCTAGCAGGAGAGTCCTATTCTGCTGCCATCTTGGAACTAGATTTCACCCTTACTCTGCTGTGTCATCATGTAAGGTGCAGATGGTGCCTTACTCACCACTCAATTCATCACATTGCCTACATTCATCTACCAACAATCTACCAACTATAACTCATTACCCACATTCACAACCTCACTCCGTACTCATTGGCATATTAGCTTGTATAAATTGCCAGGCATTCAAACATGAAAGCCACACTATCCAAGCAGATGGCACCACATTTACTGATGCACTTCCCTCTCTCGTAAGGACATGATGGTGCCCAGTGATAGACAGCAATGCCTAATCAGCAGGGGACAGGCACGGCCCCAAAGGAGTAGGCCATACTTGGCATCATGGGAAAGACATGGCTGAAGCTGTGGTCAAGGAGGAGACTGAAACCATTGAAGATGATGGTATTCTCATGTCTAATCCTCTTTCTTGGTTTTCAGTTCTCGCAATTTCTTTTGATTGAACGCAGGTGCACCTTTCGCTTCCCCACAACCTCTGGTTTACACATCCCTGTGCTACTTGTGCCTTTCCCATTTCAGGTACCCAGAGAATGGAAAGGAAGGAAAAAAAAATTGAAGGCAAAGATTCACACTCAGAGCCAATTCAGAGACTGACACTACATTCCTTTTCAAGACAGGATCTGCCCATGGTCAGTCACCTAGCATAAGTGACCTGCAGTGAGGGCAGGGAGCCAGGATAATGCAGGTGCCAGCTTGACAAGAGGGTGATGTTTCATATGCATACTGCAGAGGGCACTGAATACAGAAAATGACTGACAGGCATGCACCATGAACTGCTTGATGCCTTGTCAGGCCTCTCAGAACGCCTGTGGTCACTCTCAAGTTGGTTTGAGAAGTTTTTCACAAACTTGGCACAGAGCTTTGTGCAACTTGAAGCCCACCCTTGCCAGCATGTAAGTACTATTCAACTCAACAATCATGGACCCAACCATGATGCAGATCTCAGCAGGTCTGGCAGCACCTGTGGAGAGAGAAAAACAAAGTCCGCTCATACCAAACTGAGTTTCTCCGGCAATCCCTATGTTTGTTTCAGATTTCCAGGATCTGCAGCATTTTACTTTTATATGATGCATCATCTGATGGCCAATACCATAGCGTCTCTTGGCTTCCCTTAGCCAACCCAGAAACCCAGGAGCCATGGAAGAAACAAAAGTTGAAATTTTTTTCCTAACTTTGTCTCAATTATTTCTCTTTATAATTTCTGTAATTAAAATGGTTCCAAATTATGGAGACTTATACATATCTCACTGTATTTTCATAAGTGCAAATGGCAATAAATTGCTATTCTATTCCATTCTGTTGTGGCCCAAGAAGAAGTTGCCTAATGTTTGAGTGCTGCAGCTCAGACTGAGGGCAGACACATTCATTTTGTTATCTTCCACACTCAGACTTCTTCAGGTCGGGTTTAGACCCAAAACGTCAGCCTTCTTGCTCCTCTGATGCTGCTTGGCCTGCTGTGTTCATCCAGCTCTATACCTTGTTGTCTCAGATTCTCCAGCATCGGCAGTTCCTACTAGCTCTGTACCAAGGAAATGAACAAGGGGGAATTGAAAGCTTCTTGTCATCTAGCAGTCACGGCACCTTTCTGAGATCTGTGCAATCATACAATAGCAACATATTTCTTTTCTTCAGCAGTATTTGAGATCTATGCTATTAAGGCAGTGAACATACATTTTACTTGCAACAAAAGTACTTCAGAAAGAAGCTAATACATCAAATTACTTCCAATGTTCCTCATTATTGTTTCCTTGGCTATTTGTGCTTTCAAGTGTTTTCTTCATCACGAGTTGCAGAAAAAGGGAGAAGGGGATTGAATTTTCCCAAAATTTGGTTTTGTCAATATCTGGGAGGTTTTCCCTCCGTGAGCTCTAATAACTTTTCTCTCTAACTTTTATGTTTCTCACCTGATTGAATTTGCACTCTGTCTCCGCAGGGCCATTCTCAAGTAATCTTGCGCTCAGCAACGGTGGAAATGCTGGCTGCTAATGACACTTAGCAACTCCACCATATTTAAAATCCAACCGTGTATTATTCAAATGCTGTCGGCCTAGTCTGAGGTATCCAATGCAGTCAGCATGCGGTGAACATGGTCTGAAGGATCGCTACAAGAAGGTTAATGGCCTCCTCTGCTCCTTCACCCGGGTGAATATCACCATCTATTTGCTGTTATCTCACACTCAGTCTGACTCTGCTGCTACACCCTACAAGGTCCATCGTCTATTGCTCTCAATCTTACATGCAGCATCTTCCTGTCAATGACTGTTACTTACCCATCCCCCAAACTATTAATTCTCTGTGTCTTGTGCTTCTTACTCACTCACTCCGAACACAGCACCAGCTCTTCTCACTGACAGCAGAACAGGGCCCTGGTTGACCCAAGACCCGATTAACTGGACTAAGGACCATTCCTTTTAGACATGGCCATTTGGTTGAAGCACATGCAAGTGCATTTGCCGAGCGAGCTACTTGCACATGATGCAGCTGCAACATTGACTATACAGCAACATTGACAGCCCTTTGACTGCTAGTGATGGAAAACATGACAAGCTGTTTGGCTTTCTGTCTGCACAGCAATGCATGGCAGAGAAGCTGTGAGCATCCAAGCAAACGGGTGCTAAGAAAGCAAGTTTAGTATCCCTGAGATGCATCCTGTTCTGATGCATGCTATAGTTGTCTGTCTGTGTTTGCAAAGCAGCTTGGCATCAGCATTGAAATGTAAGGCATCAGTGAGCTTCAAGGTACAGTCGTAAGGAGCTGAACTGTATGAAGTTAATATGGGATGTGCCATGATGATCTGGTGAGGCTGGTGCTCTGCTGGTGCCAGCCTCAGTGATGGTAGGTGCAGGAGCATGCCTTGAGATGTTGTGGAATGCTGTACAAGATGGATATCCGGAGAAATGCTAGTGAGCTCCTGCTGCCAGGTAATTGCTCTGACTTGACATCATTGCTGATAGCTGAGAAAATTGCAATCTGTATTTAATTAAGGCAAGATCAGCTAGTAATGAGATGTCAATACATGGAGACAGGCCTCTTACCACTCACTAACGGGAATCTTCGCAAGACGGTACAACCCGAAGCAGAAAGTTTGATTTCTTTTTTTCTCAACATTGGAAACTCATTTTTTCACTCTCACCATAGTTTTGCAACTTTCTCACCATTGCCCAAGTAGTTTAGGGGGTGAGAAGTGTTTAGCATTGCTGCCTGACAGAGCCAGGGACCCAGGTTCGATTTCACCCTCGGGCGACTGTCTGTGTGGAATTTGCACGTTCTCCCCATGTCCTTGTGGGTTTCCTTCGGGTGCTCTGGTTTCCTCCCACAGTCCAAAAAATGTGCAGTTTAAGTGGGTTGGCCAGCTAAATTGCCCATAATGTTCAGGGAAGTGTAGATTAGGTGGGTTATGAGGGATGGGTCTGGGTAGAATGCTCTGAGGGGCAGTGTGGACTTGTTGGGCCAAAGGGCCTGTTTCCACACTGTAGGGATTCCAGGAATATTATGCCTGAGATTTGTAAACAGCAAGCACTGACATATGAAAGAATATCAGAGCATTAGAAAGCTATTTAGTCCCCTGAGTCTGCTTGTTCTTTGGATGGTCAGGCATAATGTTAACAACATAAAACACTGGGACAACATAGTTCCACTTTGACTACTTATTATTGGAAACTGTTTGCTTACTCATCATTTTTAATTAGTAAATTTTGATATAATTAATAATAATTTTTGTTTCTGTTTTCCCCTTTTTGATTCCCAAGTTCCCTACTTGTTCCATTGTGATTTAGTGCTCTTCATATGGATATTAAAGTTGAGGTGAGCAAATTACTGATAGAAATTTGCTTATATATGATTATGGCATCAAAATATGACCTACAAAATACACAATAATGCAAGTATTTTTTGTAATATCATATAAATCTGTGTGTTTGTGGTCGTCTTTGCGGTAAGTATGCATTTTATTTAAGGACAGGACATTGTGCTTTTCTGCACTTTTGAAATGAACGTGGATTTAGTTACAGGTCAGACTGCAAATGAGAACTCTGGCATTGCTTGATTGATGTGTCGATTAAATTGTTCAAGATAGCTTTGAAGCAGTATGTTCTTGGAGAGAGAGAGAGAGATAACAAGGTGTAGAGCTGGATGAACACAGCAGGCCAAGCAGCATCGGAGGAGCAGGAAGGCTGACGTTTAGGGTCTAGACCCTTCTTCAGAAATGGGGGAGGGGAAGGGGATTCTGAAATAAATAGGGAGAGAGGGGGAGGCAGATAGAAGATGGATAAAGGAGAAGATAGGTGGAGAGGAGACAGACAGGTCAAAGAGGCGGGGATGGACCAGTAAAGGTGAATGTAGGTGGGGAGTTAGTGGGGGATAGGTCTGTCCAGGGAGGACAGACAGGTCAAGGGGGCGGGATGAAGCTAGTAGGTAGGTGGTAGGAGTGGGGCTTGAGGTGGGAGGAGGGGATAGGTGGGAGGAAGAACAGGTTAGGGAGGCGGGGACGAGCTGGGCTGGTTTTGGGATGCGGTAGGGGGAGGGGAGATTTTGAAGCTTGTGAAATCCACATTGATACCATTGGGCTGCAGGGTTCCCAAGCGGAATATGAGTTGCTGTTCCTGCAACCTTCGGGTGGCATCGTTGTGGCACTGCAGGAGGCCCAGGATGGACATGTCGTCTGAGGAATGGGAGGGGGAGTTGAAATGGTTCGCGACTGGGAGGTGCAGTTGTTTATTGCGAACCGAGCATAGGTATTTCGCAAAGCGGTCCCCAAGCCTCCGCTCGGTTTCCCCGATGTAGAAGAACAGTGGATACAGTATACCACATTAGTAGATGTGCAGGTGAACATCTGTTTGATGTGGAAGGTCTTCTTGAGGCTTGGGATGGGGGTGAGGGGGGAGGTGTAGGGGCAGGTGTAGCACTTCCTGCGGTTGCAAGGAAAAGTGCCGGGTGTGGTGGGGTTGGTGGGGAGTGTGGAGTGGACGAGGGAGTCACAGGGAGAGTGGTCCCTCCGGAACGCAGAAAGGGATGGGGAGGGAAAAATGTCTTTGGTAGTGGGGTCAATTGCAGATGGTGGAAGAGCCGGAGGATGATGCGTTGCATCCAGAGGTTGATGGGGTGGTACGTGAGGACGAGGGGATCCTGTTTTGGTTGTTATTGCGGGGAGCGGGTGTGAGGGATGAGTTGCGGGAAATGCGGGAGACGAGGTTGAGGGCGTTTTCGACCACTGTAATGGGGAAGTTGTGGTCCTTGAAAAACGAGGACATCTGGGATGTCTGGGAGTGGAATGCCTCATCCCCGGAGCAGATGTTGGAGGTGAAGGAATTGGAAATAGGGGATGGCATTTTTGCAGGAAGGTGGGTGGGAGGAAGTGTATTCTAGGTAGCTATGGGAGTCGGTAGGCTTGAAATGGATATTGGTTTCCAGGTGGTTGCCAGAGATGGAGACAGAGAGGTCCAGGAAGGAGAGAGAGGTGTCAGAGATGGTCCAGGTGAATGTAAGGTTGGGGTGGAAGGTGTTAGTGAAGTGGATGAACTGTTCGAGCTCCTCGTGGGAGCACGAGGCGGCGCTGATACAGTCATCGATGTAACGAAGGAGGAGGTGGGGGATAGGGCTAATGTAGCTACGGAAGAGGGATTGTTCCACGTATCCTACAAAGAGGCAGGCGTAGCTTGGGCCCATGCGGGTACCCATGGCCACCCCCTTTGTCTGTAGGAAGTGGGAGGACTATCCTACTATCTCTGTTCTTGGAGAGAGTCACTTAATATGCAAATCCCTTAACATTCCTTTATTCTTTATTCATTTACAGGATGAGGGTGTCACTCGCTAGGCAGTACTTATTACCCATCCCTAATTACCCAGAGGGCAGTTAACAGTCAACCACATTTCTGTGGGACTGGAGTCACATGTACTCCAGACCAGGTAAGGGTGGCAGTTTCCTTCCCTCAAGGACATTAGTGAACTAGATGAGTATTTCCCCCAACAGTCAACAATGGATTCACAGTCATCATTAGACTCTTAATTCCAGATATTTTATTGAATTCAAACTCCACCATCTGCCATGATGGGGTTTGAATCCAGGTCCCCAGAACATCGTCTGGGTCTTTGGATTAACAGTCCAGCAATAATACTACTGTTTTACTCATGTTCAAAAGAGAGTTGAGTGTATGAGAGAGAAAGTGTAAGTTATCCGAATTGTACAGGTAATTTTTTAAAGCTTTTCACATTTCATTCTAGTTGGATATAATCAATTTTTTATAACTAACTTAAAATGTTTTGAAGTCTGCTGAAAAAGCCTGGGTTAGATGGAGAAAAACTAGCACTGAATCATGTGCAAGTAATGACCTAGCCATACAAAATAAACTAAATTTGCTGAGGTTATAATAGATTTGGGCTGAATGCAATAATATTGACTATTATTCAGTGCGACAGACAAAGTGTGCCACATATGTCTTTGGGACATATGATATACGTATTACACATACGTGAATGAAATTATTTGCTTCCTTCAGAAAGATGTATTTTCAGCTATGTCATATATATTGGTCACGCATATTCTCTTGCACCTGGTCTATCTGATCCAACTGGTTTGGTTTGTCACATTTGACCTGTTTAATCTGTATGCGAAGTAGACTTGCCTCTGAGACCTCCCAACAAGACACTGAATATATTTTCTCCTCTGGCATTACACAAAGTGTCAAAAGCAGTTTCTCCAGTACTCTTGTTTTGGTGGGCTGGGCTCAATCTTATTTGCATGCTGCTTTCACTCTGTTTCTTTCTCTTAAATTATTCCCTGTTAGTTTTATTTCATTTCTTTTGTGTGCTTCTGTCAACGACCATTGCTCACCTTTCTTTTGTGCTACGTTTCCTGAAGTCCTGACCAATTGGCTGGGCAGAGGTACATTTGAAATAGTGGTTAAATACAGAGCTCACAGCCTCATTATAATATTTAAATTGCCAACCCACCTCCTGTAAGTGGGTTTGTTTCTTGGCTATCACCCCTATACCCTACCCACACCCGTCTTGTCTCTATTTGATTTGATTTGATTTATTGTAGTCATGTGGACCTAAGTACATTGATAAGCTTTGTTTGTGAGCAGTAGAGGCAGATCATTTTCTGAAGAAGGGTCTAGGCCCGAAACACCAGCCTTCCTGCTCCTCTGATGCTGCTTGGCCTGCT
>NC_063339.1:27051765-27081105 GCF_021869965.1 Rhincodon typus | reverse complement strand
GCCCGAAACACCAGCCTTCCTGCTCCTCTGATGCTGCTTGGCCTGCTGTGTTCATCCAGCTCTACACCTTGTTATGTCAGATTCTCCAGCATCTGCAGTTCCTACTATCTCAGGCAGATCATGGTAAGCAAGGACATATAGAGCATAGGGTGCTTAGACAGAAGGATGCATACAGGTTACACTGCACAGGAGGTGCGCGCAGCAAGATCAACATTAACAAGACCAACATTATTTGAAGTTAGAGAGTCCATTCATCAGCCTACTAACAGCCAGGGAAGAAGCTGTTCTTGAACCCACTGGTGATTGTGTTCAAGCTTCTGTATCTTCTGTCTGACGGAAGAGATTGTAGGAACGCATTACCAGTGTGGGACGGGTCTTTGATGATGTTGGCAGCCTTTCTGTGGCAACGAGAAGTGTAAATAGAGTCTATGGATGGGAGATTGGCTTCTGTGACGGTCTGGGCTGTGCACACAACTTTCTGCAGTTTCATATGGTCCTAGGCAGAGTAGTTGCTGTACCAGGTCATTATGGATAGAATGCTTTCTATGGTGCATCTGTAAAACTTGGTGAGGGGCCTTATGGACATGCCTTTTCTTCCTGAGCTGCCTGAGGAAGAAGAGGTGTTGTTGTGCCTCCTTGACCGTCACATCTATGTGGGAAGTCTGGGACGGATTGTTGGTTATAATCACTTAAAGCAACTATGGATAAATTGAAGGTGGGTCAATGCCAGAATTCCTTCCTTTACCATTTTAAACTTCCATCCAATCCATAATCCCTACGGTTGTTGTTTGCTTGTGGGCGACACGATGGCTCATGGTTAGCACTGCTGCCTCACAGCAGCAGAGACTTGGGTTCAATTCCACCCTAGGGTGACTGTCTGCATGGAGTTTGCACACTCACCCCATGTCTGTGTGGGTTTCCTCCCACAGTTCAAAGATGTGCAGGTTAGTTGGATTGGCCATGCTAAGTTGCCTCATGATATGCAGGCTAAGTGGATTAGCCATGGGAAATGCAGGGTTATAAAGAGGGGTGGGATGCTCTTCAGAGGGTTGGTGTGACGCAATGGGCCAAATGGTCTGCTTCCATGCAGTAGGGAATCTATGAAATGTGCCTAAATACCAACCTCAGTTGAAAACTTACTGGATATAACACTAATGCTGAATATTATTCTGAGATTATGGTCTATGGCCCTAGGCTCTCCCACAAGGGAAAACAACTTCTCCACATCTATCCTGTCAAGCCCCCTAAGAATCTCATATCTTTCAAAAGGTCTCCTCTCAGTCTTCTAAACTCCATTAAGTACAAGCCAAACTTATTAAATTTCTGTTTGTGAGGAAATCCCTTCGTTAGGGGAATTAACCTAGTGAACCTTGTCTGGACTGTCTCCCATACCTTTCCTTAGATAAGGAACGAAAACTATTCCTATATTCCAGCTGTGATCTGACTAGTACCTCGTATAGTTTTAGCAAGGTTCCCCTATGTCTATTCTCCATTTTCTTTGAAATAAAGGCCATTTTCCATTTGCCTTCCCTATTACCTGATGAACTTGGAAGCTAGCTATAGGAGATATAGGATAGAGGACATAAAGCGAATGTTTCTTCTTGTAGGGAAGCATGTAACTAGAGGCCATTTAATATAGTCATCAAGAAATCCAAAATGGAATTCAGAAGGAACATTTTCAAACAATGAGTACAAAGAATGTGGACCTCATGACCACAGAGAGTAGTTGAAGAGAATAGCATAGATACACCAAATGGAAAACTAAACAAGTATTTGAGGGAGAAGGGAATTAATGGGTATATGATTCAGGTATAATGATATAGATGATGAAGTGGGATGTAAATGCATTAGAAGCAGTTCAGAGAATGCTTACTAAACTGATACTTGGAATGAGCAAATTGCCTTATAATGGAAGACTACACAGGCTAGGCCTATATTCTCTGGAGTTCAGAAGAGTCATACAAGATCCTGAGGGGACTTAACTGGGTGAATTTTTAAACAATGTTTCCTCTTGAGGAGAATCTAGAACTAAGGATCATAGTTTAAAAATGAGGCACCATCCATTTAGAACAGAGATGAGGGAACTTTTATTATTCTCTCAGAGGGTTGCGAGTCTTTTGGGCTGTCTTCCTCAAAAGGCAATGGATGCAGAATCTTTAAATATTTTTAAGGCAGAGGTAGATAGATTCTTGATTACCAAAGGGCTGAAAGATTACCGAGGGTACGCAGCAATGTAGAGTTGGGCTTAAAATCAGATCAGCCATGATCTTTTGAATGGCAGAGCAGTTTCAATGGGCTGAGTGGCCTACTGTTGTTCCTCATTGGTATATTCGACTGATAGATGTGGATAATAATAAATTAGAAGGGACTAGAGTGGAGCATTGGCAGCAGCATGAACAACTTTGACAAATGACCTGTTTTTGTGTCACATATTCTATGTAAACCTATGTTTTCATCACCCTTATACAGGAATTTGCAATTTTATAAATAGAACAACAAAATTCAGCCATGTTCTGTCCTGGTACCAATTATCTGCAAAGAGTGTGAATTATTGGGAATTGTAAAACCACTTAAACGTATTGAGAAAACATAATCTATAATTTTTGTTGATAAATGATTGTTCATAGCATAACAGAGCTAAGAAAAGGACGTCTAATTCAGGGTGACTTTTGTCAATGCAATGTGATCCATTCCAAAAAATGCAATAGGTAGGATGTGGCTGTTAGGCCTGTTATTGATTTATTCTTGAATTTATTGGCATTTTTAATATCCTCCATATTGCCTTAATGATCATAATTGTGCATGTGAATGCACAACTGCATTGATTCAGTGAAACTAAATGAAAGGCCGAATGAAATAAATCTGTCTACGTTTTGCAACTATGAAGGACTGTCAGAGAAAGAAGATGAGAATGCTAGATGTTTGATAAAGTGTCTGTCTTTCCTGTCAAAATTTTTATTCTGTAAACTACCAAAAGTATAGCTGATCCATACTGATCGGTTAATTCAACACTGTCTTACAACTCCTGTCTAGTCTGCTGTAAGCTATGTTAAACATTTCCTTCTAGTCATATTTAATAAGAGCTAATCTTAATTGACAATGAGTAAATCTACATTTTAGGTCATAGATCTCTGTTTTGTCTTGAGGCCTGTGCTATGCAAGATTTTCCTACCTCTGCTTTTATGGGGATATCTTTTATTTGGAATATTCCTGCATCTGAAAGCCATGGGATAATGTTTAAACTTTAAGGCACAAGCTCATTGCATAGAGAAGATAACTGGGATTCTGAATCAAATTGGAATAGTTAGTTTTTGTTTGTTTAAATGTTTTTGATCTTGGGATATGGTAATATGTACAAAAAGTAATATATATATTATCTATCCTTAGTTATCCTAAAGGCAATAAGTTACCAAAGTAATGTAGGACCATTGTCATAAGTAAGCCAGGTAGATAGATTTCCATCCAGGAGGGACAGTGGTGAACCAATTCTTTTTACAATAACTCATAGTCATTCATATTGTCTGGTGGTAAGTCACAAATGATCAGAGTTTTTTGAAATCTTGCCACATGCTGGAATTATAATAAATTTTTGGTGGGAGTACGGGCAGTGGAAGAAGGGAACAGAAGCCCCTCAGAAGCCACAGAGGGTGTAACAATAGGACTTGCTTGTGATTTGATTTGAATATTTTATCATTAATAAATGTGTTTCTTCAAGGATTTACAGGGAGAAGGCAGGAGACTGGGGTTGAGAAACGTATTGGCCATGATTGAATAGCAGAGCAGACTTGATGGGCTGAATGGCCTAATTCTGTTCCTGTATGTTATTTGCCTCATTTGGTGAAATAGGACCAGATTCAAGTCATACTGTTATTTTACTTCTCAGCAAATGAACAGTCAGCAATGCAGACGTATTTAAACTCTAATGAAGTCAAAGAAAAATTAAATCTTAAGATGTAGAAGCCATTTGCTAGCAACTATTTTCCAATATTGCACAAAGTCAAATTCGCCTCAAAGAACAAGAGAAAATGCTGGAGAAACTCAGCAGGTCTGGCAGCATCTGTGGAGAGAGAAATAGTTAACAGTTTGAATCCGATTTGACTGCTCTTCAGGTTTTTCAGCATCTTCTCCTTTTTATTTCAGATTTTCAGCATTTTTGCTTTTATCAAAGTTACCTCACTTGGCTATGTGTGATTACACAAAACAATGAAGCCATTGTGCTTCCCCATATTAGCATGTCATTTTCTTTAAAAACAAATAACACTGAAATGTCTGCATTATACTCTGCAGATAACCAAAGTTCACTTTAACAGCTTTCTTTTTAAAAGTTGGACTAATTTTGCAGCCTTTGCTGGACCTTATTACCTGCCTCTACGTCTGTCCCTGATATTTGAATTGCTTTATTCATTACTGGAAGGTTAGGTCTTCCAAACATCCCTTTCCCAAAATCTCGGACCAGAGAATTTGCCCCACCTATACCAGTACAATGTCATGAGATTCAATCAATCACTGACACATTTACCATAAATTGCCCATTATTTACAGTCTTTTGAGGAAAATAGCGCTATTAGCATATTAACTGCTAAGTGCCTGTTTTGTCTAAATGTGTGATTACACATCACTTTGACCCAACATTTAAATGGGATTTGTTTATATAATTTATTCTCCCATTACTGTTTAAAACCTGTCAGGCAGGAGTACAAGACATAATAGCCATCCCACTGTCCCTGCATACTTCATTCCTCCTCAGTTCTTACGTGCCATCACGCCTTGCATCTCATCTGTAATAATTTAGAAGTCTCTTGAAACTTGCTATCATCCTAGATTTCTTTCAGCTCCATGTTTCTATCTGAGGCCTTACTGTCCTTCCAATTTACTGCACTTGTTTGCAACTTAGTTAATTTGAAACTTCCATCTCTATAACTAGAAGTACTAGAAGAGTTTCGAATTCATGGTGAAGTTATTTCAAATTAAACCTTATATTTTAAGAACTTGACAAGAAATATTAAGTAGTCATTAAATTAATGCTTTGAAATGCTTACTCAGCAGCATAATTACTCCTTACATTTTATGAGTAGCTGACAAAATTAATTTGTGAAAATAAAACAGCACTTAAAATTACCTCTATAGAACATTGTTAACATTTAAAAAGCTTCTGTTTTCTAAAAGAAGTAGAAGATTCCTCTTTTGACACTGACAAACAAGGCTGTTCAGTCACATCATTCACTGGGAGCTGTGTTAATAACAGGGTTATGCAGCATCAAATTGCTTTTTGTGGGAGAGTGGAACTGATCGTCAGTTTGGGGAAGATGTTCACAGCCCAGTGCCTCGCCCATTGTGTGTAATCAAGGAGCTTGTCAATGAGAGGAATTAGGGATGTTCATTATCAGATTATGGCAGCATTTTCACAGCTTCAGACTAATCATAGTAATTTAGATGGCTTCATTGTTAATGTATTGGGCCCAAGGGGATCCATTCTCACAAGATGTGTTCCATGACAAATTCTTGTTAGTTCAGTTACCTGCTCTGCAGTTCATTAAACTTGAGGGGAAAGATAACTTGAATATTTAAAGACCTTTTCCAGCTGGCACGGGTAAAGTAAATTTTATTCATTTGTTTTATCATAGAATGCACTGAACTGTTTAAAAACTAAAACAACGATCATTTCCCTGCATTACTCTGTATATTGGACAGATTCTTCATGGTGTATTGCTGGGGCTCCAGGTTTCTTGTCAGAATTCACTGTGTGCCAAGCTCAGAACTGAAGAAAGATTATTGACCATGCAAACTTCAGAGCAACTATTATTGCATCAAATCCATTTCCATCAGCTCATCCCCGCCCTCCTCCCACAAACAAGCCCAGTACTCATCCCACCTAAGCAGAGGGGTCTTTGGTACAATATAGTTGGCAGTATTATTTGGAGATAGAAAACTGGGTCTCTGGCTATATGAGGCAACAATCCAACCCCTGTTTGGTAGACTGCTATGGTAGAGATGGCACAGAATGAAGTAGTAATGGGACAGAAATTGACTTGGAAGATTCACTGGACTCAAAATGATAACTCAAACTCTGCTTTGTCCCCACAGATGCTGCCAGACCTGCTGAGTTTCATCGGCAATTTTGGATTTTGTTTCAGATCCACAGCATCTTTGTTTTATTTTAGTAACGGGACAGATAGCCCTGCTTTCCACTCCAGGGTATCTTTCCAGTTTTACAATGTTGCAGAATGCTCAAAAGGAGTCAGACTAGGAGGAAGAGGAGTTACAATTGTTAGTGCCGTTGGTGGTGCCACTCCTATCATGATTAATGCTAGAGGCCTTCTCTGTCACATCTTGCTGCCCGCTAGCTCACAACTTTGTATCTGGTTCTACAAATACAAAGTTGATACCACATGTGTGCGTGTGTGTGTGCGTGTGTGTGTGTGTGTGCACGTGCGCGCGCATGCATTTGGGTGTGCGTGTGTGTGTGTGCATGCACATTCGTGTGTGTTTGTGTGTGTGTGTGCGTATGTGTGCTTGTGTGTGCATATGTGTGTGCGCGCACATGCATGTGTGTGTGTGCACGCGTGTGTTTGCATGTGTGTGTGCGTGCAAGAGTGCGTGTGTGTTTGTGTGTGCATGTGTACGTGCATGTGTGTGAGTGCGTGTATGTGTGTGTGCGTGTGTGTGCATGTGCGTGTGAGTGTGTGTGTAATTGTGTGTGTGTGTGAGTGTAGGTGTATGTGGTTGTCTGTGAGTGTGTGTGTGTGTTTGTGTGTGTGCGTGTGTGTGTGTGTGTGTGTGCGCGCGTGTGTGTGTGTGAGTGTGTGTGTGAGAGAGAGCATGTGTGCGTGTGTGTGCGCATGGGTGTGTGTGTGTGTGGGTGTGTGTGCGTGGGTGTGTGTGCGTGTGTGTATATGTGTGTGAGTGTGTGTGTGTGTGTGAGAGAGAGAGTGTGTGTGCGCGCGTCGGTTGGTGTGTGTGTGTGTGTGTGTGTGTGTGTGTGTGTGTGTGTGTATGTGTGTGTGTGTGAATATAAGACCCAGTGGGTGGCCTGCCTGCTTGCTCTTACCACAGTATTACCAGAGGCAGAGTGGTCTTAAGTGGCTTGCACACCACTGGGCTACTTCAGGCCGTTAAGTGCGTAATTAATGCCCTGTTATGGGCCGCCATCCAATGTCACTAAAATTTAACCAGTGACGAGAAAGGCTTATACTAAGCCTGAAAGAACTTATCAGGAAAATCTGGTTTCATCATGAATACAACAATATCCTGCACCTGCAGCCTTCAGTGAGGGAAGTGAGGCAAAGGGCTGATAACAGGGCAATGGCACAGGCCAGATACAGGGTCAGCACCATGGTTCTGCAATGCTCCCTGCACATTCTCCTCTAGGCAGCCCAGGAATGGAAGGACATTCTGTTCCGAACTGATAGGAGAAGAGAGCCCACTGCCTGACCAGGACCTGAATGGGGATGAGTAATCATGGAGTCCAGCAGCAAAACTGTGTATAGTGATGGACGAAGTAATGACCTGCTCTGCACTGCCACATCAGCATCAGCAGCAGGTGCATGAGGAATGACTGTCTCTGGGTAGCAGGCATCAACCTCTTGGTCCCAATGTCCTTCGGTCTCATGGATCATCAATCTTCTTGTTTACTTCCTCCAAAAACTCAAACAAGTTTGTGAGACATGGTCTTTCTCACACAAAATCAAGCTGACTATCCCTAAGCAATTTTGCCTCTCCAAGTATCCATAAATACTATCTTTTAAAATCACCTCCAACCATTTGCCCATAGCCAAAGTCAGACTGTCAGGTCTAAGGTTCTCCGACTTCTCCTTAAACCTTTCTTAAACAAAGGTACAACATTAGTCACCCTCCTGTCATCAGACACCTCCCCCTTAATTAAAGATGATGCAAGTATTTCTGCAAGGGGTCTCTCAATTTCCTTCCTTACTTCTCTTACCACAATATTCTGGGACACATAAGACCAGGTCCCAGAGATTTATCCACCCTTTATATTCTTTAATACTTTCCAAACTTTCTCTTCTGTAATGTGAACTGTTTTTTAAAACATCAAAATTCATTTGTCTGCATGCTCTAGCTTCCATTTCTTCCTCCACAGTAAAACTGATGCAAAATATTCATTTAGTATCTCCCAACTCCTGGGGTTCAACACAAAAATGACTGCCTTGATCTTTAAGGGGGCCTACCCTCTCTAGTTACCCTCTTACAATTGTGTATCTGTAGAATCTCTTTGGATTATCTTTAACCTCATCTGTGAACACTATATTGTATCCCCTGTTCGCCTTCCTGATTTTCTTTCTTAAGATTGCACTTAAACTCTTTTTATATTGATTAAGAGATTCATTGAACCAAGTTAGTTAATGAGGTGTATAGCACAGAAACAGACCTTTTTGGTCCAACTTATCCAAGTCCACCAGATATTCTAACTAAATCTAGTCCTATTTGCCAGCATTTGACCCATATCCTTCTAAATCCTTCCTATTCAAATACCCATCCAGATGCCTTTTAAATGTTGTAATTGTATCAGTCTTGACCAGTTTGTCTGGCAACTCATTCCACACATACACCACCCTCTGCGTGAAAAAGTTGCCCCTTGGGTCCCTTTTAAATCTTTCCCCTTTCACTTTAAATCTGTGCCCTCTAGTTTTGGACTCCCCTGCCCTGGGGAAAAGGCTGTCCACCCTATCCATGTCCTTCATATGATTTTATAAATTTCTATAAGTTTTGTCTCTATCTAAATAGATTATCTTTTATTCTTGACTAGAACATCAATATATTTATTCATTATTCCTTAATCTTACCAACCTTACACTTCACTCGAACAGGAACATAATGCTTTTGAACTCTTGTTATCTCACTCTTGAAAGTCTCCCACTTGTCAGATGTCCCTTTACCTGTGACCAGTCTACTCCATTCAGCTTTTGAAAGTTCTCGTCTCATAACATTAAAATTTGCCTTACTCCAATTAAAAGCTTTAATTTTATGGAAGGCTGATCCTTTTCCATAACCATTTTGAAAATACAGAATTATGATGACTAGACTCAAAGTGTTCCCCCACTTACTCTTCAGTCAGTTGTCCTGCCTTATTGCCCAAAAGGTGGTCTAATTTTACTCCTTCTAATGTGGGAGCATCCACGTACTGATAAAGAAACTTTTCGTGAACGCACTTGAAAATTCTTCACCATCCAAACCTTTAACGCTATGGTAGCCCCAGTCAATGTTTGGAAAATTAAAATCCCCCATTATTACAACCTTATGCTTACATATGAGATCTCTCTACAAATCTGTTTCTCAATTTCCCTCTGACTATTGAGGGACCTATAGTACAATCCCATCAAGGTGATCTTTCCTTTCTTATTTCTAATTTCTACGCATATAGTTTCACTGAGTTTTCAGAATTGACTTCTCTAGTTATAGCAGTGATGTATTATTTAATCAAAAATACCACTGCCCCCTTTATTCCTTGCCTCCTTTCTTATCCTTCCTACAGCATCGAAAAACTGGAACATTGAGCTGCCAGTCTGTCCATTGCAGCCAGGTTTCTGTAATAATTATGATGTCCCAATCCCATGTTCTTAAACATGCCCAGAGTTCATCAGCCTTACCTAGAGTCATAGGTGATTGAAGCAGACCCATTTGTCCAACTTGTCCATGTCGACCAGATATCCTAAATTAATCTAGTCCCATTCGCCATCATTTGGCCCATATCCTTCTAAATCCTTCCTATTCATATACCCACCCGGATGCCTTTTAAATGTTGTAATTGCACCAGCCTCCGGCTTCCTCTGGCAGCTCATTCCATACATGCACCATCCTCTGTGGAAAATGTTGCCCTTTAGGACCCTTTTAAATCTTTCTCCTTTCACCTTAAACCTATGCCCTCTAGTTTTAGACTCTCCTACTTCAGGGAAAAGACTTTGGTTATTCACCCTATCCCTGCCCATCATGATTTATAAACCTGTATAAGGTCACTCCTCACTCTACGATGCTCCTTGGGAAAATAGCCCCAGCCTATTCAACCTCTCCCTATAGGTCAAATTCTC
Source organism: Rhincodon typus (assembly GCF_021869965.1). NCBI lineage: Eukaryota > Metazoa > Chordata > Chondrichthyes > Orectolobiformes > Rhincodontidae > Rhincodon > Rhincodon typus. Next base: position 27,071,062 of record NC_063339.1, on the reverse strand, counting down.
CAACCTGGTCATATCCTTGTACATCTTTTTCTGAACCCTTTCAATTTCTACAACATCCTTCCTATAGCAGGGAGATTTGAACACAATATTCCAAAAGCGGCCTAACTCTGCTCCTTTGATGCTGCTTGGCCTGCTGTGTTCATCCAGCCCTGCACCTTGTTGTCTCGGATTCTCCAGCATCTGCAGTTCCTACTATCTCTAACCAATGTCCTGTACAGCCACAACATGACCTCCCAACTCCTATACTCAATGAAAACAACAAATGCTGGAGATCACAGCGGGTCAGGCAGCATCCATAAAGAGAGAGAGCAAGCTAACTTTTCAAGTCTAGATGACTGTTCTTCAGAGTTGAGTAAAGTTTGGAGGTGACAGCATTTACGCTATAGTTGGCGAGAGGGGTTGAAGTGTAAAGTGCCGGGGGAGAAAGGATGTTGATAGTTCAGATTAAGTGATCAGAATGGGATAATGTTAGGATGATAGTGTGTCTAACTGTAGGACTGGGGTGGGGTAGGGGAGAGAGGACATGGTGATAGAAAATGCAACAAGTGAAGTTAAAAGAAAGAGAAGGAATGGGAGTGGGTTCACATTTTGAAGGTGTTGGTCTCAGTATTAAGTCCAGAAGGTTGTAAAGTACCAAATCTGAAGATGAGATGTTGTTCCTCCACTTTGTGCTGTGATTCACTGGAACACTGCAGCATGCTGAGGAGACACAAGTGGACATGCAAGCACAGTGCTATGTTAAAATGGAAGGTCGGGGTCATGCTTGAGCACAGAACGGACGCACTCAGCAATGCGGTCACCCAGTCTGCGATTGGTTTCTCCAATGTAGAGTAGGCCACATAGATTGGATGCAGTTGAGGGCCCTGTTAGCTCATGCTTCTGTCCTTGCCCCTTCCCATCACTCTCAACGCTGTGATTGGATCCACCTTGTCCTCACTTTTCATCCCACTAGCCTCCGCATTCAAAGGATCATTCTCTGCCATTTTGGACAACTCCAGCAGAATGCCAACACCAAACACATCTTCCCCTCACTCCCCCTGTCTCCATTTCACAGGGATCGTTCTCTCCATGTGACCCACATCCATCTATTGACCAGTAAACACCCCCTCCCCCCCACCCACGGCACCTTCCCATCTAACTGCAGAAGGTGAACACCTGCCCCTTCATCACCTCCCTGCTCACCATTCCAAAGACCTAAACAGTCTTTCCAGGTGAAGCAGCATTTCACCTGTATCTCCTCCAAGCTTCTGTATTGTATTCGCTGCACCCAATGTGGCCTACTGTGCCCCATCTACCCAGTCTCTTACCACTACTGCTGGCTTGGATCTTGCCCGACCCTGCTCTACAACAGAGCCAGTTGTGCTGGTTACTGTTATTACATCCTCCTGAGAGGCTATCCCCCCAACAGTATCCAAAATGGTAAAACTGTTTGAGAGAGGAATAACCACAGGAGACTCCTACACTACCTGCCTGACTCCTGGCAGTCACCCATCTACCTGGCTGAACCTGTGGTGTGACCACCTCCCTGTAACTAGTGTCTATCACACTCTCTGCCCCCCTAATGCTCCTCAGTGTGTCCAACTGCAGCTCCAACCAAACAACACGGTCTGTGTGGAGTTGCACCCGGTCACGCTTTCTGCAGACATAGTCATCAGGGACACTAGACTGTTCCCTTATCTCCCACATCTGCCCTAAATGCCATCTCTGCTCCCTTTACACTAAGAAAAATAAGAATCTTACCTAGCCTTACTTCGTTCACCTTAGCGAAGCCCAGTATTCACCTAAGCCTGCACTTATACCGACTAATCGCCTTAACTGATTACTTAGCTTACAATGCTATCTTTACAACCAGACCAAATACCCTCTAGGCTGCAATAAGCTCGCTAACAGCCTCTCTCAATCTCTCTCTCATTTTTTTTGGTTAGACGAAGCGGGAAGAATAGAAACATAGTGGTAATTTTTGGGGCTTACCGTTCCTTGACACCAGGTTCTTCCTCACTCCGCTGGTCAGTTGTGCTAACTGAGCTGACTTCTTCCCGAATGCTCCTTAGTGAAGAGGCAGCACAATGGCTCAGTGGTTAGCACTGCTGCCTCACAGCACCAGGGACCTGGGTTCAATTCCAGCCTCGGGCCACTGTCTGTGTGGAGTTTACATGTTCTTCCCCGTGTCTGTGTGGGTTTCCTTCAGGTGCTCCAGTTTCCTCCCACAGTCCAAAGATGTGCCAGTTAGGTGGATTGGCCATGCTAAATTGCCCATGGTGTTTAGGGTGGGAAATGCAGGGATAGGGTAGAGGGTGGGTCTGGGTGGGATGTTTTTCAGAGGGTCAGTGTGGACTTGATGGGCCGAATGGCCTGCTTCCACACAGTAGGGATTCTATGAACTTGGACTTGTGAATGGGACTTCTGGGAGGATTGATTGTGGACCAGAGGACTGTCATTAGTGGAAGGGAGTCAGCTGATCTTCAAGTTCTGAAGAAGAGTCATACTGGACTCAAAACATTAACTCAGCTCCTCTGTCCACGGATATTGCTCGACCTGTTGATTTTCTCCAGTATTCTCTGTGTTTGTGATCTTAATGGACGGCAGTGCAGAGTCAAAGGGCTAGAAAGCCAACTCCTTGTCCACATGTTCATTTGGAGACTTAAGGGCAAAATTTTCTCAGCTCCTGAATGATGTGGGCAATGGAGAAACAGTTGGGAAAATATGTTGTGGTTAGAGAAATGTGGTTCTCAACATCAAGAAAAACAAATCCAATTTTTCACCCAAACTTTGAACAGCTAGTTGAGAACCTTGAGCTTGAATGACGAGAGGTCTATTTGCATGCATTATTACCTAGTCTTGCCTCATTTCCATGTCCATTTGGCAGGGATAAACTAGACAATGACAATTCCCAAAATGTTAGAACTTAGACAAGGAATTAGGAAGGCTAAAAGGGGCCATGAAATGTCCTTGGCACATAAACTTAATGGGAATCCCAAGGCATTTTATATGGATATAAGGAGCAAGGAAGTAGCTAGAGAAAGGGTAGGTCCACACAAGGAAAAAGGAGGAAGTTTATGCCAAAGGAAGTTGGTGAGGTCCTTAATGAGTACTTTGCATTGGGAATTCACCAAGTAGAAGCACATAAATGATGGTAAGATTAAGAAGGTGTATATTGATATTCTAGGGTATGTCGATATTAAGAAGGAGGAAGTGTTGGGTGTCTTGAAAAATGATAAGGTTAACACAACTCCAGGGCCTGATGAGATCTATCTCAGGATGCCGAGGGAAGCAAGTGAGGGGATTTCTGGGGCCTTGCGGAGATCTTTGTGTCCTCTTCAGCCAAAGGTGATAGCTTACAAGACTGGAGAAAAGCCAACGTTGTTCCTTTGTTTCAGAAAGGCACAGAGAAATCCAGGAAATTATAGGCCAGTGAGCCTTACATCAGTGGTAGGGAAATTAATGGAGAAAATTCTTCAGGACGGGATTTACTCACATTTGGAAAAGCATTAACTTATTAGGGATAGTCAACATGGTTTTGTGTGAGGGAGGTGTTGTCTCACAAATTTGGTAGGACAATGGAAGGTGTCTGCATGGACTTTACTAAAATATTTGACAAGATCGCTTATGGTAAGATGGTTCAGAAGATTAAGTCATATGGGATCCATAGTGAGTTGGTAAGTTGGATACAGAATTAGCTTGATCATAGAAGACAGAAGGCAGTAGAGGAAGAATGTTTTTTTGACTAGATGTCTGTAACCAGTGGTGTTCTGCAGGGATCAGTGCTGAAGGTGGTCTGATTGGTAGGTTTGCAGATGACACAAAAATTGGTGGAGTTGTGAATTGTGAGGAATGTTGTCAATGTATACAGCAAGACACAGATCTATTGAAAAGTTAGCTGTATAAATGACAAATGGAGTTTAGTCCAGACAAGTGTGAGTTGATGTATTTTGGGAGGTCAAATGCAAGACGAAAGTATACAGTAATTGGTGAAACACTTAGGACCATTGATATACAGAGGGATCTTGGGCTACAAGTCCATAGCTTTCTGAAAATGGCAACACATGTAAATAAGATGGTAAAGAAGGTGTATAACATACTTGCCTTCATTGGTCAAACATAAAAAAGTTGGCAAGTTGTGTTGCAGCTGTGTGAAACATTAGTTAGGCCACATTTGGAATATTGTGTACAGTTCTGGTCCTTATACTATAGGAAGGATGTGGAAGATTTGGAGAGGGTACAAAAGAGACTTACCAGGATGTTGCCTGATTGGAGTGTAATAGTTACAAGGAGACATTGGACAAAATTGGATTCCTTTTGCTCGAGTGTCACAGGCTGAGGGGCGACCTGATAGAAGTATATAAAAGTATGAGAGGCAGGGATAGGGTGGATAGGCAAGAGCCTTTTTCCCAGGGTGGAAATGTCAAATACTGGGAGGTTTAGGTTTAAGGTGAGAGGGGGAAAGTTTAAAGTTTACATAGAGGGTGGTAGGTGCCTGGACCATGCTGCCAGGGGAAGTGGTGGAAACAGATACAGCAATGTTTAAGAGACATTTAGACAGATGCAAAGCCAGGCAGCTTATCATGGTTGCCAACAGTGATTGGTCAAGGAACTGGATATTTTGCTGTGTGGACCTGTGCACCATCATTGCAGCATATGCCGGGAACATACTGAGCAAACACATTGTATTTTCTTCAAACAAATGGCCATGTTTCAAAGTCTAAGGGGAGTAGTACTTGTTAAGACAAAGGAGTGGGGGCTGTCATCAGTCGGGGGGTGCTGGCATGGTCAGTCAAAGGCATTGTCCAATATCAACGCAGGTCCTTGGGCACAGGTTATTCGGTGCATGGGCAGGTCAGAGACAGGCGGTCCATATCAGTGCAGTCATAGTGTCAGAGACTTCTTATAGAGACCTTTTTGCTTATCATATCTGCATTAAACATTGATCATCTGTCTATTCCAATGCCATTTACCAGCACTTGGCATTTAGCCTTGTATGCTGTGGCATTTCAAGTGTTCATCAAGTTTTTATATATCTTGAGGATTCATGCCTCCATAACCCTTTAGGCAGTGAATTCCAGATACCCAAAACCCTCTGGGTGAATTTTTTTTTCCTCATGTCCCCGCTAAACTTTCTGCTCCTTACCTTAAACCCTTGTGTCCTGGTTATTGACCTCTTTACTAAGGGTGGAGTCTGAGCAGGGTCCTGCAGGTCCAGTGCAACCAGTCCAGGGATGCACAGACAGCGTGTTGGGAATTACGTAGAGATCTGTCTGGGTCTAGTCACTCCTCAGTTACGGCTGTCTTTCTAAGTCAGTCAGTGGTGTGGTTCTATTGCAGATGGGGGAAAGGTGGTGAGGTGCCCCAAGTGAGTTACTAGGCAGTGCAGAGGCCATGGTTCCTTGGTAACCTGGGGCAGCACATGAGTGAGAGCCACTGAGGAAAGATATTGCATACACTAGTGACAGTGGCAGACTGTGAGCTTTTGTGGGAGGTGGGTGAGTAGCAGAGGTAGAGTGAGTGTGAGGTAGCTGGCACTTACCCTTGAGGTGGGTAGAAGGTCATTAACATTCTTCCTGCACTCCTGGGTGCTCCTCTAGACTATTGACTGATCTTTTTGGCAACTTAGGAGAAGGCTGGCAGGCTCCGATGACATCATCTCCTCTGACACTCTGGGGGGAAGATGACAGCCCTCCTGTCTACCACCCTGTCTACTGGAATCTCCAGGGCAGCAAAGTGAAGTGCCAACCTGTCTCTGTCAGCCAGCTCTGAGGCAATTCTTCCCACTCTGCTTCTGTAAATGGCAGTACCTGCAGGGCAGCGTTTGACCTGGTGCACAGTTGGGAATTATAAATAGGGCATGTCAGAGGAAATCCAGTCAGGATGTGGTAAGCACAGACACTGGTGGTGAGCACAAAATGGCACCAGAGCAATATTGGCGACATGCAGTGCGCACAGAATGTGGTAATTGTGTGAGCTGACTCGCTAGAAATCACAGAGAGAAACCTTCCACGGAACGCCCCAAAATTGGGCTGATTTTTCACAAAACTCAGTCCTCTGTCTGTAGGGGAAAACCACATCAAACACTGGGCCAGGGGTGAAGACAGGTGGAGGTGACAGTTTGTTGGATGGCAGCACTGAGAGGGAAGTTTGAATATCGAATTGCTTGTGTTCCCCTGTGTTGACATTTACACTTTGAAGGGAAAGGTTCCTATCTTGACAGGAGCCATCCACCTCTGAGGAGCAACTTGGCCACACCTCAGAGGATGCAGTGATACATCTTTCCCCTGCCTCCTTCCCCAGCGTAGATACATCTACCTCGGTGGCTAGCCAGTCACAATGGCCTCCAGTGTCACAAACTAGCGAGCTCCTCACAGACATGTAGGAGCAAATATTCTCTATAATATTAACATTGCAACTTTAATGTTGTTGTTGTACTTTTTTCTATGTTTAGTATAAAATGTGTGACAGGGCCACCATAAGGGGGTGTGTTCCATAATGTTCACTGCTATCACATCATTCTTGCAGTGACAGCATCTCAATGTGATAAAAGGAGAGTTAAAACCATAAATTCTATTGACTTGATCCAAATGCCACCTGTAATGAAGAAATCAAAAGTATAAGTTTGGCCCTTTCTACATTGTGGGGAGCACGACAGTGGCCTTTTTTCCAGATCACATAAAACAAGAACTTTTCAGTTTGCTAAAAAATTTGTACCTGTGTTTGGAAAATGCTAAACATTTAAAGGAAGCTTTGGTTTAGTCTCAGTGGGTTAACTCAGGTATAATGTTGAAGCTGTTGGACTTGATCCTGTTGTGTACTGAATTTACTGAGGTCTGCTACTCTGAATTTAGCCCTTGACTCTAGAATTCTCTCACTGACCCTGTTTCCCACTCTTCCTTCCTTTAAGACATTCCACAAAAGCCACCTCTTTGACTGAGCTTTGGTCATCTGCATAGTCTCGTCTTATGTGGCTCAATGTAACATTTTGCTTAATAATGTTCCTGTGAACCGCTTTAGGAGAGTTTACATAACAGCACAGAAAGGAAGAACTGCAGTAGGCCATTTGCTTATCATGCCTACTCCGCCATTCAGTAAGATCATGGCTGATCTTCCTCAACTCCATATTCTGGAATATAATTCCTATACTACCCAAAAGTCTATCAAATATTACAACAAAGGAGCTATATAAATACACATTATTGTTGTTGTAGTAGTTGTAGGCTTAACTAATGGCAAATTCAACCACAGTTTCCTGCTGTGATTATAGAGTCTTACAGCATGCAAACAGACCCTTCGGTCCAACTAGTCCATACCAATTATATTCCCAAACTAAACTAGTCCCACCTGCCTGCATTCAGCCCATATCCCTCCAAACTTTTCCTATTCATGTATTCATCCAAATGTCATTTAAATGTTGCAACTGTACATGCATTCACCACTTCCTCTGGCAGTTCATTCTACACATTAACCAATCTATTTGTAAGCAAAGTTGCTCCTCGTGTCCTTTTTCAATCTTTCTCCTCTCACCTTAAAAATGTCACCTAGTTTTTCAACTCGCCCACTTGAGGGAAAATACCTTATTCTTCACCATATCTATGTCCCTTATGATTTTATAAACCTCTATAAGGTCAACCCTCAAGCTCCTATGCTTCAGTGAAAAAAGTCCCAGCCTATTCAGCTTATTTTTATAACTCAAACCCTCCTATTCCGGCAACAAACTGGTATATCTTTTCTGAACACTCTCCAGTTTAATAACATCCTTCCTATTATACCCAATACGTCGGTGTTGGACAGATACAGGAGCAGGGTATGCTGTGATGTACTCTTGACCCAATGGCCTGTGGATTATCCCTGGCTGGTCTCAAACTGGAAGAAGAGCCGAGGACTGATGTTGTGAGTCCCTGTGAAACAATGTTCCAGTCTGAGTCCACACCTTCAGCAGTCCAAGGGAAATTTGCAGGGGAGAAGACAAATTTTGGCACTATGTTCCAGCACAATGACTTCTTTGATAAGTTTATGAGTACTTTATTTTCTGAACATAAAAGACCTTCAATACTTTATCTGATCAAAATTTATCTCTCTCACTCGCCTCCAGCATTTTACTGGATGCCAATTTAGATCATGTTACCAATAAATGTAAACATGCTTTTTGATAACGAGATTTCTTTCACTCTGTGACCAGATTCGAACACATCTTGATACAGGCATTACAGTTAACATAAGACGATCAAGTTGCATTAGCAATAAGATCGTTATTTTGGGTGCAAAATTCATGGACCCAGAAGCACCATTCCCTGCACTCAACCCCCTCTACAAAGTGTTGACTGCTCCTGGGATACAGTTTCATAGACAATGGCACCTTTTAGTGACTTACTTACATGGTAGTTAGCTGCTTGAGCTTCTGGGCTGTCATTTATTGCATTGCAGTTTTATTTTAAACTGACTCGCTTCCTTTAATTACACACTGTGACCAAACTTTAAGGCAGATGGTTTTTGGTGAATTAAATGGGACACATGACAATTTTCAGAGCTTGTGGTGCTAAAAAAAAGTGATGCAGTATTAATCCTTTCCCCATAAGTGTCCATTTACCACAATGTACTTCCTGAATTGTGAGATGTGCTATCACCGTATCTAATGACCAAAGTGTTGAAAATCAATTCACATTCAGTCATTTCTCATGAATACATTTATTTACAAAGCATATGGTATTCCTGTAAAACTTCCTCCCTCTGGCACTTTTAACGCATGACTGGATACAGTTGTTTTGTCCCATCTGCTGAGAAAAGCCTGCCCAGTGGCCAGCTAGAGAGGGGCTGGTGAGTGACACAGCTAAAACGTTGTAGGCACAGGAAGCTGAGTGTGGAGGAGTGGGAATATCCCAGAGACTTCAGTGCTCAATAAACCTGCGCTGTGCATGAACTGTGCCCTTCAGTTTAAAAATGTAAGTGGATACTGTCCTCCCACAGGGAGCAAGGCAACACTGTTATGGTGACTGTTTAAAACAGCTAAGGTAACCTGTAGTGATAGCTTCTGTGTGACATCATTTGGATTGTTGAAAGGAAATGTTTCTGTAGAAATAGGAGCTCATGTTTGCACACTTGCTAGAAATAAATTGAAGAATTTTGCCTGGTACATCTATGTTGTCCACTGCTGATCTGTCTTTGTAATTTTGATTTAATTTGAAAACAATTCCCTTTGCTTTGCAATTGCTGATGAAGAGGACATATAGTTGATGTCTTCTCAATTGTCACTCCCAGACTTAAGAACGTGCTAGGGACGTGTGAGCGTGGCCATCGTCTTTGTTGTTTTTGGGAGAGTGCCTTCAAATCATAAATGCAAGCTCACATTCTCTCATTTGGGGGCCCCAGGATAAATTTCACAAGTTGCAGCCCCGGTGGACAGAGAACATTTCTTTGCTGAAAGATCGCCTTAGTCCAATTACAGAAACTTTACAGCAGCCTTCTGCTGAAATTCATCCTTCCTCATCAGCTTTGATCAAACCAAGCCTGCTTGATGGGGACCATAGCATTTTGTCAACAAACAATTTGCAGTTTGCAAGGTTGATATTTCCTGATGAATCCTTATCCTGGTTGCGGTGGGGTGGTTGGGAAGGACCCCCAACCACTCTGAAACTATGGCACCAGCTCATCTTTTTGCCCTACTTACCCAGGTGTGGATCCCCAGTAGGATTCTGGGAGGGGGCTATATAAATGCAAATTGTTGTTTCATTGTTGCTCAGGAGCTGTGAGAAGAAGTAGCATCAGAGAACAACTTGAGAGTTGTGGAACATCATGCAGTGCAAGAGGAAGTTTCGCAAACTAACTTGAGTTGCCAAGGTTATGTCAATTTAATTTTCAAATGACACATTTTAGTAATTGGATTACCAGCCTTATCCACAACTTGTATACTGCCGTCCCCACTAACCAACAATAATCATCAAACATTACTCCAACTCCCAACTCTTCATGTTTTATCTCTGCTCACATATATAACACCATTGTAAGCCTTGCATCCACAACTCACAGCTCATTTGCACTCAACCATGGCAGTCATGTCATCCAAACATGTTCTAGGACACTCCCTGACAAACTTCATTTCCTTTTCTTTGCAGATAAAGGCAGCACAGTTTTAGCATCCTCGCTAGCAGAACAGACTGCTGTAGTCCAAACTAAAGCAGTGCTTCCTGAAGTCAGACTATCTAAACCGAATGCCACTCAAAGCTATCCTCCCCAGCCTTGTGCAATCTCTTCACTTGAAGATCAGCAGCTTTTCACTGAGGGAAGCACAGAAACACTAAGATAAGCAGTGGGACACAGAAGTCAGACATGACAGAAGTTCGAGGGTGATTAGTTTAATTTTGTAAGCACTATGTATGGAGCAAATTTATAAAATTGGCTTGGAATGTGTACGTTCTGGTGGCTTTCATTTTTGTGATGTCGGATAGGGGACAATGTAGCAGTTAATGATCAAGGAAAAGAAATGTGCAACTATTGGTGCGTGGGTAGGATGATTACCCTGAAGTATAATCTGATCATAAAGTGTGGAGATGCCGGTATTGGGCAGAAAGGTCAGAAATCACACAACACCAGGTTATAGTCCAACAGGTTTATTTGAAAATACGAGCTTTTGGAGTCTTACTCCTTCTGAAGGCGTTATTGAGAGAGGCAGTATCAGATGCAGAATTTATAAGTAAAAGATCAAAGGGTCACATCACTGATCAGGATGCATTAAACAAAGCTGAGAGGTTGTTAAATCTTTAATCAGTTGGAAGGTTTTAATTGATTAATATGTACATGTAAATCTCCAGATTCCTTTTAAGTCTCTGTCCTGAGAGAACTACAGGTTTTATCAGTGTGTAGAGGTGACATTTTAGGTCAGACAATGCATGTTAGGTGTGAGACCTTGTTTATACTCTATTTGTGCTTTAGTTTGGAGTCAGACTGGTTTTATTTCTAAAGTAGGAATTTATAAAACGCCACATTGACTATCTATAAATTGTGTACTTTTTGAACAAAATAGAATGTATCTGCAAATACAAATTCATCCAATAGATTCACGCGTGTGGAGGGGGGTGGGGGTGGGCGAAGGGCGAGAGAAAGAGTATGTGTGTGAGAGAGAGAGTGTGTGGGTGTTGAGGGGGGAGAGAGAAAGAGTATGTGCATGTGGGGGAGAGAGAGAGAGTGTGTGTGTGTGTTGGGGGGAGAGAAAGAGTATGTGTGTGTGGGGGAGAGAGTGTGTGTGTGTGTGTGTGTTGAGGGGAAGAGAGAGAGGAAGAGCATGTGTGTGTGGGAGAGAGAGTGTGCGCGTGTGTGTCTTTGTGTGAGTGAATGTGTGTGTGTTTATGCATGTGTGTGAGTGTGTGTGTGTTTATGTGTGTGTGAGAGTGTATGGTATGGTGGGGTCACCTGTAGTGCGACATGAACCCAAGATCCCAGTTGAGGCCATCCTCATGGATACCGAACCTGGCTATCAGCCTCTGCTCGGTGACTTTGCGTTGTTGTGTATCCTGCTTCCTACATTGTAGTGTCCTGTTCCTCTCATTGATCCTCTACTTCCAACTGTACTTCCTCTTTGTTCTTCAGCACTTTCTCCTCCTGCTCCTTCTTCTCATGCTCCTCAGCTTCCTTATGCTTTTGCTGTAGCCTGATAGGTGGTGGTCCAGACTGTTCCCTTATAATCAGCAGGTTGCACAGCATGCAACATGCTACTACCAATCTTGACACTCACTTGTCTCAGCACTGTAGACCACAATATTCCTAATGATAGCACGTCTCCCTTTGTAGGCCTGTACATGGATGTTGGACTGGATTCATGAGCGATTCATCATGCTTCAAATACAGATTGAAGTGGAGACTGATGTAGAGTGAAAGAAATATGGCCACAGCCAGAGTAGGACATGTTCACTAGAATTATGTGCTGCCCTTGGTCATATACCAACTGCGCTTTGAAGAAATTGAATTCTATTTGGTTCATGAAAATGGCTATGTTCACATGAGACATATGCAAGGCAAATACCCTATGGAATTCCAATGACAAAGCCTGCAATCTTTGGAAGTGTTCATGGTTGCCCTGCCTACCTGTCGTTGGCCAGAGGAATGTAAGGGAGGTGGTTGTGGTGTAATGGTATTATCACCGGATGAGTAATTCAGAAGCAAGGCTCTCATGTTTTGGGGGGTGGCAGATGTGAAATTTGAATTCAATAAAAATCTGGAATAAAAAAATAGTTTAATAGTCACTTTTGTAGCCACTGTCAATTGTTGTGAAAACCCATCTAGTTCACTAATGCCCTTTAGAAAAGGAAATCGGTCATTTACACCCAGACTGGGTTACATGTTACTCTAGTTCTACTGAAATGTGGTTAACTGTGAAATGGCCAAGCAAACCTTTCAGACGTAGGGCAGTAAATGAAGGTCTAGCCTGTGACACCCAAATCCCATAAATGAATTTCATTGAGAGCCTTAGTGACTTCTCTTATGTAACAGTTGGCGGATTTCAGACACAGTCTCTTTTGTGACGTAAAGTCATCTCATACATTAGCCCTTATGGAAGCTGAGGTAAAAGAATTTGATGTGAAGATCCTTGTTGCACATGGTTTTCTGCTGAGATCCAAATTCACAAACTTCCTTCATCTTCTAGCAACTTGTTCTATTCTGCTTGCCCTCAACTCATTCTCCATTTTTTGTAATTTTCAAAGGAAGTCCCACTCATGTATAGAACAACTTGCTTCAGCACAGGATTTTAAATTATTGATAAAATAATTAAAGACCAGAGAAATCACTACAAGTATTTAAACTTTAGCAAAGTTTAAGAAAGCTCTAAAACCATGTAGAACTGCACCACCTGCCGGAAGAAATAACACAGCAATTAATCTGTAGGTAATTAATGATCTCTTTAAATAACGTTGGAGGTGTTTATAAAGCCTTAGTGCCTAACTTTGCCGATGATTTTGGGTGGGATTGCAAAGTCAAATCCAAGCCTTGGCCTTTAAGATATCATGGACATTTCGGGACAGGTAATAAATGCTGGCCTTGCCAGAGTCAATAATTTAAAATAAAATTAATGCTAAAGGGATTAATTCTTTATTCCATTTTCTGTACAGAATACAATCATATGCTGTAGCAAGTGCTTGAAATCAGGTTAAAGGACAGAATTTCTGTCTGGCGAACTAATGCACAAACCACCCACCTTGTAGTATTGAGCACAGAGGCACAATGTGCGTCTGTTACATTCCCCATTTAGTAATACTATTTTCAAAAAATTCAATCCTTGTTCTCTCTACTGTTTATACAAAGAAAGAAATATCATTCCGATTGCAATCTACCATCATGGTGGATAATGTCAAACCTATTGCTAATTGTATTAAGCTGTTATTATAATTGCTTGCCTCTGTTGCTTCCATTGTAAGACAATGCCCCTTTAAGGAACAGATCGGAAGAAAATATAAACTGTCTTCGCTGCACTCTTTCATTTGCTTTTATTTCTTTTTAAATCATTCATCAACCCTATATTTTTTCATTTTTTTAATCATCGCTGAAATCGTACTCTCTTAATGTAAGAATGTTTCTGATTTATTTTTCTTTCTTCTGGCAGAAATCCGTAAGGGCTCAATGTCCTGAGCAGAGCTCCAGACATCTGTGTAAACACAGTGTGCTCCAATGTAATGGAGCTATTGACTCGACAACATTTGAGAGATGAATTGCACGTCATTGGGCAGAAAGTCTGTTTTGTTGCAAACGTCTTCATAAAACTAAGTTATTTTAACTCTCTTTATTAATGTAGGTTAACAATACAATAACAGTGATAGTTTTTGACTGTTGTTTGCACAATACAGTAATTTATTGATACGGTCAATGGGTTTAAATTAAGTGCAGCACTTGCTTTTCTCATTAACCTGGTCACAAATCTCCCACACCGTCTCAACACAAAATAAACCGAAGCAAAAGAAGTATTACAATGTTTTTAGAAGATCATTATATTGTTACTGTGACAGATAACTTATTCAAATTGAACTAGGGTTTTTCTTTCAGCCTCTCCCCATTTTGAATTGGCTTAACATTTCCTCATCTAATCACGAATGCTTTTCTAGTTTTCTCATTCTTTTTAATTTTCCCTGACTTATCCTGTTGGACTGACTTCTGTTGAATTGCGGTTTAATGTTTGGGCTATTGCCTTAGTTATGTGACTATTTTTCACATGTGAGCTGACATGGAGTGCATTGGCAGTTTGTTTGACCAAGGTGAGACTCAGAGCCAAATCAGATACTGTTCTCTCACCAGTTAAAGAGGCACTCCCCCTCCTGGCTGGCCAAAGAAGTGACTCCTTACAGTAACAAACTTGCCGAACTAACATGCCCCAAAGTTAGATTTGCTATCAGTTTCCTTCTGATTTGTTTTGCAAACAATGCTTTGTTTGAATAGCTCAATTTTTTTTTACCTAACCTGCTTACATTAGACTTTTCAAATGGTGCAATGTTCTCAATCTGGAGGTTGAAAGGACGCCTGTGGGAGGTTTATCAGTGCAACAACCTCATGCTCTGAGTGTATCAGCATTGCGGTCTGAACAGACAGAAATGAGAAGAGGCTGTAGGCTATATCTCTTCAAGCATTCAGTTCCAATCACACTTGCTCACAGTGTGGATGCTCTTGTTACTGTTTTTTGATGCCCACAAGCACCTTTCCACCCTGTATTTTCAGAGGTAGATAGATCAAAATGTTTCCCAAGACAGAGCAGTGGTCTGAATGCCCAGGGTCTCAGTTCCACACCTTGTGGGACATTCACTCCCAAGGCAATGGGTCTAATGTGAGAGTCAATTGAACTGAAATAAGTGAAAATCAAAACTGAATCAATCCATTGCAGATTCAAGGGATGGGCCAAAAATGCTGACCCAGCCAGTGCTCCCACATCCCATCAAAGATTGAATTTTTAAAAATTGATTTTTCTTTTACTAAAAACGTTATGGTACTCACAGGTCAGAGAAATTCTTGATTGTACCAGAAAACATTCTTCAGCTTCACAGAATCTCTTATCAATGGTACATGCCTTTAACAGTTCTACTTTCAACCATTAATAGCACTGCAGCTGTAAGCATTGCTCTAAGAGAGAGCTCCTAACTTGTCATCATTTTTAATGCCTTAACGTATTTAAGGATGTTATCAGCCCAAATCTCACTGTGGATGGACATTGTTGGAAGAGTAAAGCAGGGCCATTAATATAGAGAAATATCCATTAGATTATCACTTAGTGCTTTTGAACAATTTACCCAAATCCTAATATGTCTGCACATTGGATATTGCTTCAGCCCAAACTGAAAAGCCTGA
Organism: Rhincodon typus; assembly: GCF_021869965.1. Classification (NCBI taxonomy): domain Eukaryota; kingdom Metazoa; phylum Chordata; class Chondrichthyes; order Orectolobiformes; family Rhincodontidae; genus Rhincodon; species Rhincodon typus. The sequence goes on along the minus strand of NC_063339.1, from coordinate 27,055,762 downwards.
AGATTGGCATAAATTGGCATGCAGGCCTCTCCTGAAGAACTGGTGTGAAGTGTTGACATGACTTGTGCCTCAACAAACCGTTCATCTAATGAGAAACAACAATTGTGAGTCATTAGCTAGCAGATCTAGGGAAATCCTGTTGTGGGGATGTTAGGGGGAGGAGTATGGCGGAGCAGACTACAGGGAGGGAGGAGGGGCAATTGGCTTTGGGAGAGTAGGATCTGGTGCGGATGTGTGATTATGATGGAATCAAGCCAATAGCTCCACCTGGCTCCAAGCGAAGCGTTTGCAAAATTAAAATATTCCCTAGTTGACCTTTCTTGAAGGCTCCTGAGTTGGGGCCAGGCTTGGCTCCTCATCAGGAACTAATTTTGACAAGGGGTCCTTATTAGCATATTCCATTTAGCAGTAGGCCCAATGCTTGCTCTGATCAGGTGCAGGCTGAACCACAGCTAAATGGGCACAATGCAAAGTAATTTCTACTCCTATATTTAATTTTCATGTACATTGTCTAGTTTTTGAGTCCTGAAATGCTAGTGAAGATAAATCTTTCGTTTTGCAAAAAAAATTCATATAGCTAAAGTAAAAGCAAATATGAGCTAAAAGTACAATGGGAAAATTGTCCCAGCTGCCTGATGCTGTTGGAATGAAGAACACATGTAACAGATGTAGTTCATTACTGGCTTACTGATATGCTGCACTGTAGAAATTCAGATGTGACCCAGCTCCGATTAGACACTTAAACCAAAATATTAGGCATCACTGCTAAGAAATGCAGTAAACAGAACTGGAAACACCCTTTTTCTCAGTGGACCAGGATTATTCTCAGGAGAATGCCCACAGATTGAGTTACATTCTCATTGCATCATTGTCTTGATCTCTTCAAGAATACTTGGACCCCATTGCTGTTTTCTTGCTAAAGCCAACTTCACTCCCAGTGGTGCTGGTGATTGACTCGTTTTGATTTGATTCCAATGCTACAGTCCTGCCTGCAGAGTTGGGATGGGACCACGGGAAATAGGACTGAGCATTTTTATGTGATTACATAACGAACAACGCATTTCAGGTGACATTTCCTCTTTGCTTTCGTGCTGTGATGGAGTGCTGCTGAGATTGTCCCTTGTACAGACTGCGCTGTTGGACTATCACACGATATTCTGCATTGTTTTCTGTTTTCTCAATTGCCCTGCTTTCTGGAGTGCTACAATGTGTCAGTGGCAACATATATCTTAAAGTATGCAGATTAATTGTAAAGGGCAGTAGATGCAAAATTCACCTTCACTGCAGCTTCACCTTCATATCTTTCAGAAGCGTTTCCATAAACACTGTACAGTGGTGGATTAATACACGGAATGTTTAACAAACTTGAAGAAGGAAAAGTAAAGTTTTCATAAATATTTACAATATTGCCATGTAAATTTTAACCAGGGGTTCTCATTTTGGGCACAGGTCACCTATTCAAGCAAGCTATCACATTGCTCGTGAGTTAATACTGCTCTTCACTTAATATAAAGCCCTTCTAATTGTAATATAATGTTGACTAAAATTATTATTGATGTTAATTACCATAATGACACGTCAAATGAGCCATTGAGGCCAAAACATTGTACAATTTCAAGAAGGAGTTGGATACAGAATTTGGGACTAAAGGGATTAAAGGATGTTGGGGGGGAAGGCAGGCATAGCCTATTGAGTTGGATGATCATCTATGATTATAATAAATGGTGGAGCAAGTTCAAAGGGCAAACAGGCTATTTCTACTCTTCTTTTCTATGTTTCTACATACATAATGCTTAGAGTCATCTTCATTTTTATCACGAAAGTAGATTGACATTTGAACATTTTTGTCGACAAAGGAGGTGATGGTATTGTGGGATTGCCATTAGACTAGTAATGTCGAGTGTCAGGCTCAAAAGTGCTGGGGATAGGTTCAAATCTCACTGGGTGATGAAATTTGTACTCAATAAAAAAAAATCTGGAATGACAAAGTTAGCCCAATGGCAACTATTGTTCATTATTTGAGGAGGTGGGGGAAATGAAAAGAAAAAAATCTGATTTGCTAATGTCCTTTAGGGAAGGCAACTGCTGTCCTTACCTAGCCTGGACTATCTGTGATTCCAGACTCATAGCAATGTGGCTGACCCCTAACTGGTCCTTGAAATGGCCTGGATAACTATTCAGTTCAAGGATGAGAAATGCCATCCCTGTCTGTGATGCCCACATCCCATACAAGAATTTTTAAAACGTTATAATTTCCAAAACTTTTAATGGCAACTTCTTTATACTGTCCTGCCATTGTGTTCGTAAGTGCGGAGTGAGGGGAGGGTGGGGGGGAGGGGGGGGGGGGGGGGGGGGGGGGGGGGGCGGGGGTGTTGAGGGAGGACAGGGGATTGTGTCTGTAAAATTCCATCTGTGCTTTTCCTGCAGCATTACTGCCTTCTGCTGACCTGAGCATGATTTACCAGGTAATGGGTGAGGCCTTGGGTAGCCTAGCTGCACATGCACTCATTAATGGTATTTAATGGTCCTTTCCCACCCTGCTGAAATTATCCATGGACTGCGAACTTTCCAGATTGGCCTGGAGTCTCCAGGTATTGAAGGTCAACCTCAACCACACTGCTGAATAAAAATCATCCAGACATTTTCTTTTTATTTTTGTATTTTTCTTTAAACATTTCTCTTTTCCAGACATAAAAGTATTGAACATTGGAAAGAAAAGGCTGTTTGGCTGGCAGACAAGCAACATTCAATTGGGTAATGAGTCATTTTGCTTTCCTGTCGGTGTAGGAAGGTAGTGCATTGTGAGGATGGATGTATTGGTTGACTAACAGCTGGAGTATGGGGCAAATCGTGTGACAAGACCTCCAGGATTACACTTAACCCCACAGTTGGCAACCCTGGGACTGGTGAAAATCCAGCTGTGACGCCTGCTTGGACCCTAGGGGTAAAGTGGGGCTCATAGTCGGGATCAGTGCTACCTTCACATCCTCTATGTTCTGATAGGATGCCCCTCCATGGTCTGATCCTCTCCCAGGTTCCCCTTCATGACCGTGACTTTAGACTCAGGTAGAAAACCTAAACATGCTGGAGAAACTCAGGAACAATCTTGGAGAGAGAACCAGAGTTAATATTTTGAGTCCAGTATGACTTTTCTTCAGAGCTCTGGTGTCTCCTTCATCCCTTTCCTCCCCTTTGCTTACACCCCCGCCCCCCCATCATCCAGCCTACCCCTTCCCTAGGTCTCCTCTCTTTGCCCTCTTAGAATATCTCCAGCTGTTCTGCCATCTGTTTTCTAGTTATTATTGGCTTCAGCTGGAGACAATTCCTGCAGTGGCCAATGATGGTGCTGATGGGACCAGAGAGCTGTTGGCCAATCAGATTGGCTGCAGCTCTTGAAAGTGGCATGTTGCCCTCAGAGGGGAAATGATATTCTTGCCATCAGCCACTTAATACTCCTCCGAGAGTTAAATGGATGCAGGGCATTTATTTGGAGTGGGGCAGCTATCATAGCAACATATCTGGAACCCCACCACCCATGAAATCCTGTCCAATGTTACAATACCTGATGGAAACTTCTTTTTTCCTAATCCCTCATAAACCTTGAGTGTTGGAGGGAGGCTCAAGGCTGTACTGTTTGGAAAACACCACTCTTCCTTTATTTCAGTTCACTGAATGTGGGCATCAAGTTACATGCCATTCCTGGTTGCTTTGAGGACTCCCTGAACTAAGGTAATCTGAGTCTCACAACATTGTTAGGTATGGAGTTTCTCAATATAAAATCTTATTTTTTTGCTTAAAACGAAGGCCACGAATAATGTTTCTCTTCCTACTCCTCACAACCTTCGAGTATGAATCAGTGACTGATTTGTCATGCAAAAGATAATTTTATACAGGAAATTCTCTCCTTAAATTTTACCAGATGTTTGGGTGTCATATATATTTAATTTTAAATATTCAATTTGTCACATCCAACTTTAACTTGTATTATTTTAGTGTT
>NC_063339.1:27028434-27051365 GCF_021869965.1 Rhincodon typus | reverse complement strand
CCATTTCTGAAGAAGGGTCTAAGCCCAAAACGTCAGCCTTCCTGCTCCTATGATGCTGCTTGGCCTGCTGTGTTCATCCAGCTCTACACCTTGTTATCTCTTTGCAATGTTGTGCAGTTTGATTCGCTTTTGTAATTCTGTTATGCTTCTCTACTCCATAGTGACGTGTAAATCTCTCTATATCAAGTATCAGAGGCAGTAAGAATAGAAGAAATAGGAGATCATTCTGCTGTTTGCACCTTTTCCACCATTCAATAAGGTCATTGCTGATTTTCAACCTCAACTTTACCTTCCTGCACTCTCTCCATATCCCTTAATTTCCATGTATTCAAAATCCAGATGTTAAATATTGCTGAAGAGAAAGGCACGTTGCCAAAGATAAATGCTAAGATAAATGCAAGTATGTCAAATTTTAAATGATCACAACAATTTGTACTGCATGAGAAAATGATGTGTTTGCTTGGAAAATTAAATCTGGCCAAGCTACTGCCATGGAGAAGTCACAAGTCCCGGGTGCATGAACACATACTGCTTCCAGCAAGCATAAATAAGCCACATTATGTTTTCAACAGATGTTGTAAAAATAGCGGTTAGTGTGGCTATAAGCACACTTGGGATTGTTTTGCAAATGTTGCCCAACTGCAGAACCACATCAAAATGTTTTGCACTAGGCTTTGCAAGCACAGGCTGATTGAGTATTGGTGTATTAGACCCATTACTACAGCTGGAGGAACAGGCTGTTTGATTCAATCAGCCAAACTTTGGAATGTATGAGCCATGGATCTGCAACAGCACTGAAATTCTACATAACGTTACTCAGGTATGAGGGAGGCAGAATGTGCCTTTAGAATGACGGCAGCTTCCTATTTGTGGAAAATATCACTCATGTCAGAAGATCAGTAGCAGTTGTATTTAAATTCATCTCTTGCCAGTTGTTCTGAAGTGAACAGCAGACCTCAGCGTTGTCTCCATTACATAAAAATTGGGAGAGGGGATGAAATCATGAAGATGCCAGTGAAATGCTGCACAGGTAGAATTGAGGTGAGAGGTTATCTTGTCAACATGCATGACTTATTTAGTGGATTACATATACTTTAGTCTGAAGTTTAGGAAATGACTCCCAACTGCAAATAATTTACCTTTTCTGACTTTTTTTGTCAAATGGTAGCCCTAACCAGGCTACTTCTCTATGTTTTAAACCAAAAACAGATCTTTCAAGGCAGTATTTAGGCAAGCAGTGCAAGAGATTTAAAAAAAAGAGAGTTTTGATTTAAATTGGCCAGACAATATAATCCTTAGTTTCCGTTCAGGAGATGAGGGGGCCAGCTACAGTACCAACTGGGGCTTGGGGTGAGGTCAAACCTGTTTGCAGCATGGAGAAAGGTTTACTTACTGCTGACAAAGGTTTGCCAAAAGTCCTTCAATCAACAACATTTAGGATCCTTTTTTCAAAACGTTTGCAGCTCATGGGAGCTGCTTGTGGAACATACTTCTGCCATGGTGTTCTGATTGGGCTTTGCAGTTAAAACCTCTACAGAAAAGCTTACACTGTGAGGCTATTGAGGCCATGTATTTCTTTTCTTTATCAATAAGGGAATAGAGTGAACATGAGTTATTTTTAGGGCTCTTGGGGCTATAATCTATGCACTTACGATATCTTTCTTCCAACAGCTTCTTGCTGTTATGATGTATCTTGCAAGTTGTTCAAAAGGACTATTTATCATTTAATGGACCAGTCAAGCAATTACCTCCCACTTTCTCCCTTGTGAATGTGTCTCCTGTCACTGGCCATCTTTCATCTTTTAAACATGAAAAGACAGCGTCTTTTTGTTAGCATGCCTTCTATAAATCAACGAGTTAATGTAAACCTACAAATGGTTTTCACACCTCTTTCTGTTTGGTTTCCACTGATTTCTTTGTCCATTTTTGTTTAAATGGCAAGTGATGATCTTGGGGGAACTGGCTCGGAGAACATACAAACTCAGCAGTTGTGGGAGATGGTTTTATGTTAATAATTTCAACTCAGGATGCGTTGGGTTGTATAGTGCTGTGTTGGGTTAATTCTCTGCACTTATATTTTCAACCTGCAAATCCTTTTCAAGGCAATGCACCCCCATTGATGTCACCAGCCCTTTTTTTTTCAAACATTTATATTTAAACTAGCTACTCAAGTTAAGCATCACTTTTGAAATAGGAATGCTAATAACACGCCTCACTGTTATGTTATTGTAATGTTGAATTAATAGTATAATGCTAATCAGAACTTTCAAGAGACACATTATTGTTTTGCCAGACTGCCAGTCATAGACAAAGAAAGAGATCATTTCTCATTCCAAAGTCCTGTAAACCAGTGAATTTGAAAATTGTTGGATACCTATTATCAGTGGCACACAATTTCTACAAAAGTACTTGCTTTGTAAATTCTCTAGGCATCAAGAGCCTGGATGTCAAGCCTGGTGCAATCTGGAGTCAAGGCCTAGTGTGGACTGGAAGCTGGGCGCCAGTGTGGACTGGGTTAGAAGGACTGTTGTTCTGAACCTTTTATTTCTAATTAATTCCTAAAATCTTTTTTATTTCCTTATCTTTCTAACTTTTTTTCCTAACAACTTGTACTGAAGAATCAGTACCCAGGTACCTTATACCTAAGATGGCACCATAAGTGATGACTTGTCAAGTTTTCACTGTACTCATTTGAGTACATGTGACAATAAAGCTAATTAAATTTAATTCAAAGGTAAGGATGTGAGAAGCTTCACCCTGTGCTTTCCCTGCTGTAGACCTGTATCAGACAGTATTGCCATGTGGGTAATGAATTTATCATTGTCTTAGATAGTTCTGCTTCTAATCAGTGCATGCTTTTGGCCAACAAGTTAGGTAGAAGCCATTTCTATCTTTGGCATATGTTGCTTTTGAGAAATAGCAGACTCCATTTGGATTACTCCAGACATCGCTATGTTACCGGGGCAGAAGGTAGGAATCGGATTTTAAAAGTGCTGATGGGGATTTCCATTCTAACCTCTGGAGTTTCAAAGTCAGTACATAGGCGGCTGTCTGATCATTAACCTAGAGCCACTAAAGGAACATAGGAGTAGCTCACTCAGCCTGCTCTAGATCATGGCTGATCTCTATCTCGTTTACCCACCTTAGTTCCCTATCCTTTGATACATTATCCTGACAAGAATCTTTTGACCTCACTCTTGAAACTCCAATTATTCCAGCATTCAGACCATGCTTGAGGAGCAAATTCTATACTGCTAGTGTCCACTGTGTGAAAAAGCACATCAGTCCTATGTGCCATAGGTCTATATAAAAGATTCCATTTTATTGATTCCCATAGGAGAGAAAATAGTTTCCCTTTATCTTTTTTAAATGTAGGCATTGCTGGCTAGGCCAATATCTACCCAATTAACATTTTAAACATCTTAACCCGCTCACACCTCATCTTCTATATCGAAGGGAATATCAGTTGAATTAATGCAACAATTTCAATATCCTAAGAGCCTTCCACATGAAAACTTTTCTTTGAACTTCTACTTTTGTTCTTCAAGTGAGTTGGTGTATAAAAGTAGGGAAGTCTTACTGCAACTGTACACGTGAGACCACATTTAGAACATTATGAGCAGTTTTGATCTCCTAATTTAAGAAAATATATTATTTCATTAGAGGCAGTTCAAACAAGATTTATTAGGAAAGGATTGTCTTATGAGCAAAGGTTAAACAGTTTAGAGCGGTACTCACTGGAGTTTAGAAGAAGGAGAGGTGACCACATTAAAACATAGAGAATTCTTAAGGGGCTTGTCAGCGTAAATATTGAGAGGATGTTTCCCTTCATGGGAGAATTTAGGACCAGAGGCCAAATTTTCAGAATTAAGGGGCACCAATTTAAGACTGAGAAAAGAAGAAATTTCTTCCTACAGAGAGGTGTGAGTCTTTGGAACTCCTTGCCACAGCAATCTGTGGGGGCAAAGTCCTTGTGTATTTTTACAGCTGAGACAGATAGATTCTTGATCAGTAGGGGAACAAAGGGTTATGGGGTAAAGAGGAAAGTTGATGTGAGGAGAGTCAGATCAACCATGATCCATTAACTGCAGCTTATTCCTGTGCCAATTTCTTATTGACTTATGGTCTTATGGTAGTCCTTACTTTACGTGTCCTGCCTGACCAGCTGGAGAAAATAACTATCTTTCACCTCTTTGAAAATCTTTGCATAATTTTGTAACCTCCAATGGATGGCCATAACCATTCCCATTCCATTGAAGACAAATCTTTCTTCACAGCTATAACTCATTCTTGGTTTAAAAAAAATTACTGTACACTTGTGAAAGATTTAACATCCTTTCTAAAATGGGATGTTGAAAAGTGCACACAATATTCTAATTATAGTGTAACCAACATCTTGTATAAATTCACTATAACTTCTTTGTTTTTACATTCAGCATTCCCATATACGAAAGCTAAAATCCCATTTAGCTTTTTCCAGAAGAGGTTGACTTGTTGCCACTTACTCACCAACTCTGCCTTCTTCCTTCTTCAATGGATTGACCTGACAGAAAACTCTGCTGAAATCATCTTGTAAAAACTATTCTCGTACATATACTAAAATGGATCCATTCAATTAGGGTGTCCTTACCATCTATTGTGTGAAGCAGGTGTAAACAGCAGCATGTCCATTCTTAGTAACTTCAATATGGGCGATTGGCCATGGGCAATTTTAACTGTCCACCTGCCCAGTTTCTGCCAAATTGTGCAGGGAAAAATAAGGTCCCCACAGTGCTACTGTGAAAAAAAATACAACCCTATTTACTTCAATTATTCTGCAATCTGTTGCAATGTTATTTTTCCCTCTCATAAATACTGAGTGTTGGCAATAGTCTGACCTTGGCAATTGTGACTGCATTTCTACCAAGCCAAATGCTATCCACTCCAAATATCAATTAATCTACAGAGAATTTTTTTGTGCTTGAGCTTGTCCAGACTGTGGTGTTGTGCTGTGGATTGGATTCCCATTGCCTATCAGCACTCAAATGAAATGTGATATATAATATGCCCCCCAAATCAGCTGCAAATCAACAAAGAAAGTCAAGGGAAAAACTAATGCAAAGGACCTGACCTCAATAACATGTTAATAATGTGTTTGTGTGCATAATTTTTTTTTGTGAAGCTAAGACTTGTTTTGAAACAATGCAGGTACTTTTGAGAATTAGAGATAGCTGCTTTAGTTAACAGGTATATATGTAAAAGGATATGCAGCCTCGGATTAAGCTGAAATGTGAAACACAATTGGGAAATCAATGCTGCAAAACTATGTAGTTCTGTAAGAAAGCATTAAAGCACAACTGTAATGTAACACAGATCCAAATGTAGACACTGCCATCTGCCAACTGCAGTTCAGCAAGTAATTGATGATCTTGCCTTCTTTTTATTGGATTGTTTTTCTGCTAGTTGAACAAATTGCCTTACATTTGAAATAATACTTGAAAAACATTAATTAAGGTTGTAACAATGAACTACAGTTTTCCAGGTCCCAGTTGACTTGCGTGGCCCTTGCTACTTCTCAATTACATGATGTCCTTTGGTGATATGATCTGGAATCAGCTTCAACTTGTTTGCTAATGACACCCAGCTTTACCTTATCCCCAATTCTCTCGACCACCCCACCATCTGTAAATTGTCTGACTGCTTAACTAGCATCTAGTACTGGATAAACAGAAAGTTCCTTCAGTTGTAGACTGAAGACATTGCCTTTAGTTTTGGCCATAATTTCCATTCCCCACCCATCAAATCAATCCCTCTCCCTGAACCAGACTATTTGCAAATTTGGTGTCATATTTGATTCTCAATTGAAACTCTAACCACAAATCCTGGTCCTTATTAATTCAGGCTTTTTCTACATCTGTAACATTGGCCAACTTTTCATCTTCTTGGTTCATCAGCTAATGAAACTTTCATCCATCCCTTTGTAACGTCGCAACCTGATTATTCCAGTGCAGTCCTAGCCACATTTCCCCCATAGATCGATGTTAAGCAACATTAAGTTTGAAACCCTGCCATTGTCTCACCATTCCCTATCTCGTAATCCTACCTGACTCAACAACTCTCAGAGATATATGCACTCCCCTAAATCTGGTGTCTTATGATATTAAAAAAATTAATTGCTTCATCACTGGCATTTGTGCTTTCAGCTACCAGTGACCTGTCTCTGGAAATTCCTCTCTAAATATCTCCACCTCCCACATTTCCTTCCTCCTTTATAAATTCAAATTGTGGTAGCTAGTTATTATTGTTGATTGATTAATTGATTGTCATGTGTACCGAAGTACAGTGAAAATTTTTGTTTATAAACAGTACAGGCAGATCATAGTAAGCAAGGATGTACAGATCAAAAAGACTCAGTCAGAGGGTGGGCAGAGCAGTTGCCATACCAGGCTGTTACACACCCAGACAGTATACAAAAGAGAACTAGACAACCTGGATCTCTTTTCACTGGAGAAAAAAAAAAAATCTAATAATAATTCAGAGATGTTTTCATAAGATAAATGAGGAAGTTATAATTTCACTGACTGGAGGGATTGAAGTTAAGGCTATAAGCTAAAGAAGGAACAGCAAGGTTAAGAGTGGAATTTTAAGTACCCACTTATGGGCCACATCTTGCCATAGTTGGTATTTAACAAACAGTTGGCAGAACTGTGCTGAAATGCCAGGTGAACCCTGATGTTTATGCTGCGGCCTGATTTGGGAAGGTTAGCAGTGGACAGTGGTGGTCACCTGCTCCAGCATGCTGAGCCAAAGGTCACGTTGGAGAGTCCCAGTGGTGGAAACAAGGGGAGCCTTGAGAAGTCACACCTCTGCCCTGGGCAACAGCTCATTCTCATCCCTCTCCAACTCACTGGGTGATCCTGCCTCACTCAGTCTGGGGGCTGTAGTGACAATCCTTTAAATTGGCCCCATTGCAGTACCACCAAAGATTCTTACACCCAGTGGAGCTGTCAGTCCTGTTGAACTGCCATTCTCTGATTGATGAAGAGCTCTTGGGTGCCCACAGTGCCTAAAGACCAAATGGACATTTAGCCCCAGTGGAGCTGCATACCTAGACTGAGCCTAATGAGGTGCCAACTTAACAGAGTTCTCAGAAATGGTCATGACAGCACCACCACTGGCTCTCCATCCTGTGGGCGAGCTAAGCATTAAGTGGTCTGCTAAGAAACTATTCACACAGAATGTTGTACTCTGAAACTAATGGTAGAAACAGGCCTCATCATGAATTTTAAAAAGGAAATAGATGAATATTTTGGAAAGGGGCATTGAAACTGAACTAAGTAGACAGTTGCATCAGAAAACAGATGCAGAGGGAATCAAATGGCCTTATCCTGTGCTTTAAAATTCCATACTTTTTGGAGCAGTTTTGAATATAATGTAACACATTTCATCTTTTTCCAAATGACTAATTCTAAAATTATAACAGCTGACTATTAAATCAGAACTATTGTCATAATATATAACAAAAAGCATAACCATAAAATCATCTTGCTGAAAATTATAATAAGAAACATGTATAACTGATTTGATTTCCAGATATAGAACTTGATATAATTGCCCTTAAGATGAAATGTTATTTTTCTCGGTTAGCTCCTTATAGCGAAAGCATAAATGATTTCCTTATCTCCATATTTCTGGTTTTATCAGAAATGGAGTGCATAGGAAATCTTTCTCTAAGGCTGCTGGCTCGCCTATTGATTTTGTTCAAGGTAAAATGAAAGAAATTGTAATTAAAAAAAAATATTTTTGGAAGAAAATTTTAACTCGAGGTCCAAGGTGAACACATATCTGATATTAAAAAAATCCTTAAAAACAGGAAGCCGACTCAGCTTGAACAATGTTGTATTTGAAAATGGTTCAGGTATTTGAAAAACCATTTCCCCTCTTGAGTGAAAAAGCGTGAGTCAACTGCTTAAACAGCAGTCGGAACACTTCCCACTCGCAATCCACAGTGATCTGCTTGTCTGTTCAATATTCCTAATTCCTATAATATATGAGTGGAGGAAATCATTAGCTCCATTATCTATTTTATGGACAAGAAAATGTCCTTTAATTTCTCAATTCTCCTTCTTGTGAATTCAAAAGACATCTGTGTAATTTCAAAGACATGGCACAATGAATGATTAGCTGAGTTTTTCCAGATTTCCTCCAGGTTCTATAGTACTAAGGAGTTATTAACATTGCCTGGATGAAGCAGTCCAGGCTGTCTTTTAGATAGTTTTTTAGATAGACATGAATATGCCTGTTCGTTAATTTCACACTAGCAGTCTAATGCATGTTAAATGGATTGAATTATGTTCTTAACACTCCAAATTTGTCAAGAAATACTTTGTGGCTCTAAACTGTTTCTTTAGCTTCTGTACATATCTGCATTTTGCTATACAGGGAAACTGAGACTTTTTTCACATGAAGAAACTAAGTGTAACAGAATGTAATTGATGTAAAAACCTGTGACAAATAATCAGTGCTGTTTCTCCAGTATATTGATGTCTGGTTTGAATTCAAATGTAAGGAAAGACATGGTCAAGATTCTGGAACCTTCTAAATACGGGGTGGAAATATGTTTTTTTTGGAAAGCCACACTCTCTGCTTTACTCCCACCATGTTTCCTGCTGGTTTAAGTTTGAGAAACTCTGCCTTTTTTCTAATTAAACAGTTCTACAGAAAGTTTGAGTGACCCAGCATCTTGAAAAATCTCAAGGTCACAAAAGAATTTAAATGAAGTTATTTTTGGTTCTTTAATATAAATGTTAAATTGGTACAGGAAGATCGATAGGTGACCACCAGAAAGGGCAGGCTGTCAGAGCAGGAGACCCCGTATCTGTCCCCCTGTCAAGTAACTAGTTCGTTTTGGATAGTGATGAAGGGGTGGCCCATTAGGTGACAGCAGCCTCAATCAGAGCCGGAGCACCAAGGGTGGCTCTGCTCTACGGAGGGGAAGGAAGGACAAAGCCTAGTAGGGAAATAGTAATTGGAGATTTGACAGTCAGGGGCACTGCTGGGTGCTTCTGTGGCTGTGAGAGAGACTCCAGGATGGTGTGTTCTCTCCCTGGTCATGGGTGTCTCTGATCAGGTACAGGGGATCCTGAAATGGGAGGGTAGACAGACAGAAGTCATTGTCCATACTGGCACGAATGACATAGGTAGCAAGAGTGAAAAAGTCCCGCAACAATAATTCGGGGAATTGGGTAGTAAACTAAAAAGTAGGACCTCTAGGGTAGTAATCTCAGGATTACTCCTCATGTCACGCACTACTGAGGCTACAAACAGAGTACAATTGAACAGGTGAGCGGGTAGAGCAGGTTCAGATATGAGGATCATTGGAATGTCTTCCACGGAAGGTGGGACTTGTACAAGAAGGAAGGGTTGCACCTAAACTGGAGAGGCACCAATATCCTGGCGGGGAGGTTTGATAGTACTGCTCAGGAGGGTTTAAACTAGCTTGGCAGAGGGGTGGGAACCAGAGCAGCACATCAGTAAGTATAGATGCCGGGGAAGAGCTTGACAAGACCCCAATGACACCATCTCCACAGCCAACACGCTGAAGCTACTGGACCTATGCCTCACCACCCACTTCACCTTTAATGATCAAATATATGAACAGATCAACGGGACACCCATGGGATCACCAACTCCAGACTAATAGCCGAGGCAGTGATGCAGAGACTGGAAAGTACGGCCCTTCCGCTAATCCAACCAAAAATATGGATACACTACGTGGACGACACCTTCGTCATTATTAAACAAACCAAACTGGAGAAGACACACGAACTAATAAACGACACTGTCACCGGAATTAGATTCAGCAGAGAAGAGGAGAAGAATAAAACAGCTCCCATTCCTGGAAGTCATGGTAGAGTGCACGACAAATGGGGAATTCCTACCAAAGGTACACAGGAAAGCCACACACACTGACCAAGTACTGAATTTCAACAGCAACCACCCTAATGAAGTTGCTTAAGAACATTATTTAAACGGGCAACAACACACTGCAGCAACACAGAGCTACGCCAAAAAGAAGTGTACTTCTTCCAGGTATTCAAAGACAATGGATATCCGAAAAACTGGGTCAGAAGATGCCTATCACACGAACGACACCAGAAAGATACTACACGCTCCGACATCAGGAACACATCTGAACTGACCACAAGACTCCTACAACCATTGGGCATCAGAGTAGCACACAAACGCACATCAACCCTATGCCAACTGCTCGGAACCAAAGACCCACTACCCACTATGGACAGGACCAATGTCATATACAAGATTCCCTGCAGAGACTGTGATGAACACTGGATCAGACAAACAGGAAGGAAATTAACCACAAGGGTACACAAACCTCAATTGGCTACAAAAAGACATATCCAATACTCACTCATCTCTATCCACATGGATAAGGAGAACCACCAATTCGACTGGGACAACACTAAGATCCTGGGACAAGCAAAGCAGAGACAAGCACGGGAATTCCTAGAAGCCTGGTACTCCACAAAGAAAGCCATCAACAAACTCATAGAGCTTGACCCCATATACACTCCACTGTGAAGGAAAATCGGAAATGAGGTAATCCAGCTCAACAGACTCCAGAGTTTAAATAACAGGCGGGAAAACACAACGGCACTTCATTGGAGGCTGCACTGATGATGTTTCCCAGCAGGGTAACAAAACGTCTGCGAAACAATGAACCAGCTCGGCAAACCAACCAACCACAGCTTGAGATTAAGGCAAATATAGCTAAGAGAAAGAGCAGCCAGGGAGTGGTTGCTGAGCTCAGCAGAACCAAAGGCTTGGACTGTATTTGTTTCAATGCAAGAAGTATAACAGGTAAGGCAGATGAATTTAGAGCCTGGATTAACACATGCAGTTATGATGTTGGTGCTATCACAGAGACATGCCTGAAACGGGGACAGGATTGGCAGCATAATGTTCCAGGATGTTGATGTTTTAGACAGGACATAGAAGGAAGCAAAAGAGGTGGTTGAGTTGCATTACTGGTTAGGGAGCACATCACAACTGTGCTGAAGGAGGACATTGTAGTGAGACATTATGGGGAGAGCTCAAGAATAGGAAGGGTGCAATCACAATTGTACCACAGATGCCCCGAACTGCCAGTGGGAGATAGAGGAAGAGGTATATAATCAGGTTCTGGAAAGATGTGAAAATAACAGCGTTGTTGTGGTTGGTTTTAACTTCCCCCATATTGGCTGGGACTCCCTTGGTACCAGGGGTTTGGAAGGGGAGCAATTTGTTAGGTGTGTCCAGGAGAGTATTTTGAAATAGTATGTGGATAGTCCAATGAAGGAGGAGGCCATATTGGACGTGGTACTGGGAAATGAGTCCAGCCAGGTGATCAAAGTTACAGTGGGGGAGCATTTTGGGAATAATGACAACAATTCCATAAGTTTTCGGATACTTATGGATAAGGACAAGAATGGATCTCAGATGAAGGTGTTAAATTAGGGGAAGGACAACTATAAGCAAATTAGGCAAGAATTGGAGAATATGGATTGGGAGCGGCTGTTTGAAAGTAAATCCACATCTGACATGTGGGAGTCTTTTAAAGACCAGTTGATTAGAGTACAGGACAGGCATGTTCCTGTGAAAATATTAGACAGGAATGGTAGGATTTGGGACCCTTAGATGACAGGGGAAATTATTGGCTGAGTCATAAAAAAGAAGCATACCAAAGGTCTAGGCAACTAAAAACAGATGAAGTCCTTGTAGAATATAGAGAAAGTAGGAAGGAGCTCAAATGCAGAGTTAGGAGGGCTAAAAGGGGCTATGAAATATCCTTGGTCAGCAGGGTTAAGGAGAATCCCAAGGCATTTTATACTTATATTAGGAGCAGAGGGTAGCTAGGGAAAAAGTCGACCCAACTCAAGGATAAAGGAGAGAGGTTATATGTGGACGCAGAGGAAACGGGTGAGATACTTAAAGAATACGTTACATTGGTATTCATCAAAGAGAGGGATACTGAGGTTAGGGAAACGTGTGTGAGTACTCTCGGGCAGGTCAACATAATGAAGGAGGAAGTTTTCAGTGTCTTGAAATGTATTAAGGTAGACAAGTCTGAAGGGCAATATAGGATCTATCCCAGGATACTGTGAGAGGCAAGGCAGGAAATAGCTGGGGCCTTAACAGATATCTTTGCATCCTCTTTGGCCTCACGTGAGGTTCCAGAGGACTGGAAAAGGGCCAATGTTGCCCCTTTGTTTAAGAACATGGAATATAGAACATAGAACAGTACAGGCCCTTCGGCCCACGATGTTGTGACGACCTATTATCCTACTAAGATCAATCTACCCTGCATACCCTACATTTTACTATCCTCCATGTGCCTATCCAAAAGTTGTTTAAAAGCCTCTGTTTAAAAGTTGTTTAAAAGTATCTGACTCCACTACCACTGCCGGCAGCGCATTCCACATGGCCACCACTCTCTGTGTGAAGAACCTACTCCTGACATCTCCCTTATACCTTTCTCCAATCACCTTAAAATTATGCTCCCTCATAATAGTCATTTCCGCCCCGGGAAAAAAGTCTCTGACTATCCACTCTCTCTTTGCCTCTCATCATCTTGTAAACATCTATCAAGTCATCTCTCATCCTTCTTCACTCCAATGAAAAAAACCATAGCTCCCTCAACCTTTCCTCATAAGACCTGTCCTCCAGCCCAGGCAGCATCCTGGTAAATCTCCTCTGCACCCTCTCCAAAGCTTCCACATCTTTACTGCAATGAGGTGATCAGAAGGGAAACAGAGGCAATCCAGGTAATTACAGGCTGGTGAGCCTGATGTCAGTGCTGTGAAAGCTGTTGGAGAAAATACTGAGAGACAGGACTTATTCGCGTTTAGAAGCAAATGGACTTGTTAGTGATGGGCAGCATTGATTTATGTAGGGAAGATCATGTCTCACCAACTTGATTTAATTTTTTGAGGAGGTGACAAGAATGATTGATGAGGGAAGGGCAGTAGATGTTACCTACATGGACTTTAATAAGGCATTTGATAAGGTACCTGATGGCAGGTTGGTACAAAAGGTAGAGTCTCTTGGGATCTGGGGTGAACTGGCTAGATGGATACAAAATTGGCTTGGTCATGGAAACGGAGAGAAGCGGTGAAAGGGCGCTTTTCAGAATGGAGATCAGTAAATCGTGGTGTTCCACAGGGATCAGTGCTGGGACCTCTGTTGTTTTTAATATATATAAATGATCTGGATGAATATGTAGGTCGGTCTGAATGGTAAGTTTGTGGATGACGCAAAAATTGGTGGAGTTGCAGATAGTGAGGAAGATTGTCAAAGGATACAGCAGGATATACAGATTTGGGCACAGAAATGGCAAATGGAGTTTAACCCACACAAATGCAAAATGATGCATTTCGGAAGATCAAATTCATGTGCAACTTATACAACAAATAGCAGAACCCTTAGGAGCATTGACATATAGAGAGCGAATACAGGATTGAAAATGCATATGGGCAACAAGTAGCTGGTCTAAGTTACGATTAGAAGCCAGCACAGGCATGGTGGGCTGAAGGACCTGTTCCTGTATTGTATTGTATATGAGAACTATTGGAGAAGGGATAGACTGCTTCAAGTTAGAATAATTAAAATGATCAGATCATAAAACTAACATATCTTATGTCAGATCACAGTTGTCTTATTGCCAGAGTTGGAAATTCAAGTCAGGTTTTAACAACAATACTTCAAAAGCCCCCACCCAAAAAAAATGGACATTTCCCACAATACAGTGTATAATATTAAACAGAGTTTGATGATGACAATATCTTTGTCATGGTCTCATTCTAACTAATTTTGTTTTGGTTTAAACAGTGTGCAGTGTCAGAAATTAATACAAATGAGCAAACATCATTTATTATTTTAGAAATAATTTAGTATAAAGTTAGATTTCATAACCCTTGGTAATGGATTGTTCTTAAAAAGAAGTTCTACATGCTATTAGAATGTGTTCAGATTAATGAACTGTCCAGATTCTAAGATCTGATAGAAGTTTAATGTGCTTAAATGCAATTGTGAAACGTGAAGTCACATTTTTGTTGTCAAATCTATTTTCTTTAAAAGAACAAGGAAGAAAGCCCCACCAACAACAATGTGATTGTGACTGGATAATCTGATTTCGGTACATCAATTGAGAGATAAAACATTGACCAGAATTTCAGCAACAGTTCCCCAACTCTTCTTCAAACAGTGCAATTGGATTCATTTACACTGCTTAAGAGGGCAGACAGTTTAACCTCTCATCCAAAAAAAATGCAATGTGGCACTCCCTCAGTCGTCAAGGCACTACAATAGGACTGTAACCAACAACATTCCTATTTCAGAGGCTGGATTGATACCCACTGAAATGCAGCTGACAACATTTCCACAATATATGCATGTCATAAATGTAGATAATTTAAAATCAAATGCATGAATTTTATCCACAATGAATGTGGCCCATCATCAATGTTTTTATTGTTGTCGTGTAAGTTATGTTTGGTAAATTCTAGACATATTTAAGTTAACATCGGAGGGGAGGAAGAATGTCGCAGATGAAGGAGACAAAAAGAATCAATGAAATGTTTAGATAAGTAAAATCAAAGTAATTGAGAGACTAGTGTCACCCAAGGCTATTCTGCACTAACCAGGCAATGAAATAATCAGTGGAAATGGAGGGAGGGAAAGGAAAGAAATGCTCAGAATTGTATGAGGCCGTGACTACACACTTGAAACAAGATGATCTTTTTCCTTTTGTCTTGTGCTCTTATTGTTTGTGAAACAGATGCTCACAGGGATGTATCAGATAACTTGATGAGTACATCGAGGGGTCAGTGTGTCTTCTGAATGTTAGTTGCTTGAAAAGGGAGGTCCTGTTTTGGTGAAGTGCTGGGGCAAGTTTATGAATATAATTGGAAGCATTTGAAATTTCTGCTGGCACAATAGTCCCTGACCGAATAAGAGCTGAAAATGGAGTGGTGTGAAGATAATTCACAAACCATTAGTTCATAGTTTTTTTTAAATTTGGGAAAAATACCAAGAATTAATCAGCTGAAATAAAGCCAGGTCCTTTGTGTGTGCACAATTGGAAGTTTCTCATTAATTTTAAAGGCTGGGGAGGAGGTTTTCCATCTCTCTGTCTGTATTACCTAAAACTGCTTTTGTTTCAGAGCAGCTGCATAATGGCATGTTTAACATTCCCAAGTTCTGATGAAACTAATGGTGTAAAAAGTGATTATAATCACCATTTTTTTTGTGCTTGGATTAAATTTAATCCCTTACGTTCCAAAATATTAATTGACGTCTGGCATATGTTCTTGCTCCAAATCTGCACACAAACTGTCTGAATAAAACAGTAAGAGGAAATGGCTGTATTGTTCTTTTTATTGAAAGATGGCCTCCTGATTTGATATTCCGAATGTCCTGGCAACCAATTGGTGGTGAGATTGCATGAGAGGAAAGATTGGTTGTAGCATCACAACCAAGTCCCAGACTTAAAATACAAAAGAAAAACCTTTACTCCAAGCCAACAAGACAGATCATTTGTCAGTGGATTAATTCATCAGTGCTGACTGTAGGAAATAAGCAATGTGAAATTGTGAGTTATATGGAGATACAGAGCGAGGAACACTGGTGGTATTTTGTTAATCATTATGAACAATGATAATAACATGAAGCTAGGGGTTGGAAAATGCATAGGGACTGCTTATTGCCCTGCTGCCAGAAATTACACCCACTGGCTTGGAGGGAGAATGGGGAGAAAGTGGCTTGGGAATCTCTGGGAAGCATGGAGCACCTCCAACTCCTATAATAAGGTGTAATAGTAACACTGAAAATATCTACCCATCTTAGAGGGATCAGGTTGTTTTCCTTCAGTGAATCATGTTTAACAGTATTGTACATGATGCCTTGTAGTACACCAGCCTCTAATACTATGGTAGATTACTGATGAACTTATCTCCCACCTCAGCCCCTACTGATTTGGCTGACATTCTAAAAAAAGGAGGAATCTTTGATTATCACAAGGCTAATAGGGTTTTCCCAGTTAGGACTGGGATCTAGTCTATCTAGGATCTGGTCTTAATCTAAACTCTTCTGTTAGAGTGTCACCAGAGTTATGAGAAAAGTCCAGCTGATCAGCATAAAGGAATTTGACTTCATAATTTCCATTATCATCACTCTCTGGTTTATAATGCAATAATTTCAATCGCTGTTAATCATGAAACAACAAATGCTTGCAGGATTTAATATTCTGTTATTGCATTTGAGCCAGACGTTTTAAATTTACTGATCATGATCTGTGAATCCGTTACTCTAAATTATATAAAGCTAAATTATACAAAGAATTGTTGTTGATCTATGAGGCAACAGCTTCCTCTAGGATTCATTATTTCCCTGAAGCACAATTCACTTGATATAGACTAAACCCATTCAGAAAGACTACACAATTTTAATACAAATCATCTGGGGAGGTGATGGCCTAACGGTATTATTGCTGGACTGTCAACCCAGAAATAAATCTGGCAACCAGGGTTCAAATCCCACCATGGCAGAGGGTGGAATTTGAATTCAATAAAAATATCTGGAATTAATTCAATGACAATGAATCAATTGTCAGGAAAAACCCAGAGATAGTAGGAACTGCCGATGCTGGAGTCTGAGATAACACAGTGTAGAGTTGGATGAACACAGCAGGCCAGGCAGCGTCACGGGAGCAGGAAAGCTGATGTTTCGGGTCTGGACCCTTCTTCCCACCTGGTTCACTAATGTTCCTTAGGGAAGGAAACTGCCATCCTTACCTTGTCTGGCCTACATGTGACTCCAGACCCACAGCAATGTGGTTGACTCTTAACAGTTGTCTGGGTAATAAATACTGCCTAGCCGGCAACACCCTCATCCTGTGAATGAATAAAGAATGTGCATTGCAAATTGGGTTTCTGTGAAATTTTCAGCTAGTTTAAAAGCCAACTCACTGGAAACTGGTCCTGCCGACAAACCTGGCCACCCTCCCAGATGGAATTCCATCAATTGTGTCAATTTGTGAAGGCGGCTCTTAAAAATGAACTATTTTTTAAGCCCAAGGACACTAAGTATGCATTTTCAAAAACTTTTACATGTCTTTTTCTATTTACTAAGAATCTGACTACTGAACACCTATTAAACTAGTAAATAGTTCTGTATAATTATTTTTCAAAATCATTTGAAGTTATTTAAAATAAGATTACTCACAGGTGGTGGACCAGACTGAGATTAAAATGCTTATTTTTTTATGATAATCCAGTCTTCAGCTGTATTGATTAAACTGGACTAAGTCACCACTCATAAATATATGAAGGTATGCATCCTCCTGCATTTTGTCAAAATTATGGACAAAATAACTTTTTAAAAAATGCCTTCGGCTTTGCCCTTTGCATCCTGTCATCCCCCTACCCCTCACTTCCCATGCCCTATCCATGCCAATCCACACCCATCATCTGTCATACCCTCCATGCCTGTCTATGCCCCTCTACCCACTTCCAGGGCCCTTTGTAGCCAAATGCCAAATTTGTGCCAACTCACGCTAACCCATGTTTCTCGCCCACCATGCTTTGACCTGACACCTTGCATGCCATGGCCAGACATCAGGATCCATACCGAGACTGAAAAGAATTCTGGAGTGTATATTGATGAAATCACTATTTCGTTGATGGAAATGTATTCAATACGAGGAGATAGTAGGAACTGCCGATGTTGGAGTCTGAGATAACAAGGTGTAGAGCTGGATGAACACAGCAGGCCAGGCAGCATCAGAGGAGCAGGAAAGCTGACGTTTTGGGTCTGGACCCTTCTGATTTTTTTAAAGGACAGGAGACGCAAATGTCTTTCTTATTTGTTGGCAACTTCAAAGAGCCTAACAGCAACAATGGGTTTATCCACTTCTCTTGCACGTTCATCATATTTTTAACAATATCAAAAGGCACTGCCCAAAGGATACCTGACCTCTACCATAGGACATCCAATCTCTCTAATTATATTCCAGCAGTGTGTCTTACTTCTAGAGAAGGATTCCGTACCTTCCTAAGAAAACTTTCCAGAGTTTAACCTTCTTCTACCAGGCTTAAAGGGCACATGCCATGTTTTGAACATGCCACTAGCGAAAATCAGATATGAGAGAGACAAATATGCAGTTGCATCGGTGAACCATAAAGGTGGATATATTATCTCCTCTGCACAATAATGGTGGGGGCAGGATTTGGGGGTGGATTTCTGGATTCTTGACTTGGTACCATTTTCTTTAAGATGAAGCCTCTCTGTCAATGTGGAAATTCAGGCCATAATGTTAGAAAGGGGTAGAAAGAATGATTAATTGAACATTGAAAGGAGACCCGGGACCACCCGAATTCTGACTATATGGTGCCATGCTATTTCAATTGCAAATTGAAGCAGGTTTGATAAGATTGATAATATACAACATATTGCGAGTCAATATAACATGGAACCACTTTGCAACAATGTAATATCGTCACAAATAAATTCTCTGTATAAATTTAAACCAGAAAGATTTTCAATGATCCACATTTATCTTTAAAAATGTCCTCTTCGTCTTGAGCAACATTAATATTGAGAAGGGTTGAACCTAATTTCTTTAAGACCTCTGTTTTTTTCAAAGGCTGTGGAAAATGTGATTATTCAGGATGACTTTTTCTTTGCAACTACCCATTATTTTCTCAATGATGTACCACCCACTTGCATCTCACAAAATCCTTCCCTTTCACTCATTCTAGGTGAGACTACCCATAATGGGGCAGAAAGGGCCCAGCTGGGTGGAGGGCATCAGACTCCTGGGTATCCTGCCCCTGCAGGGGAAGATTGTGTCTGCTCCTGTGGAAGTGCTGAGGTATTTTTGTCCCAACAATCAGGTAAGTAACATTCTTCATTCCACTGCAAGTCTCACATTAATCCCAATGTCAGTGTCATTCTTTGCACTTCTAACCATTGGCCACTATGTCTTCTCACTCGTGTGCCTTGCAAATACTCCCACACCCCTCCCCCACAGGGGGCTTGTCAATGGCCTAGGTAGGGAAACAGTCTGGCCTCCAGAAGGCACCTCCTTGATCACTGAGGAATGAAGATCAGAGGCCTCCGAGGAAGCATTGATAAAGCTACCTGCTATAGGGTTAGGAAAACCCCCACCCCGTCCACCCTCACCCTAACAAACACACCAGCTCAGACACTGACACCTCAGTGGGAACGTTAGGTTTAGAAAGTTTGGGAACACAAGCTGGTGAGCACCTCACTGAGACAGTTCAGCAGCTGGCTGAGGAAGCAATGGGCTAGGCCATTGGGGCTCAGAGGACTACCCGAGACCAGTCACTTTGCTCAGCTCCAAGCAGAAGGGTCCCTGCGGTGTTCATCCACATGCGCAGGGAGGAACAGGAGCTTTGGGCAGAAATGTGAGAGAAGCTACAGGAGAACTGCTATGCCATGGGACCTAGCTTCCCCAAGCATGTGATCATCTGATTCCACCAGGCAGAGGTTGGCAGCTGTCATGAACAACCAGGACCAGCACCTTCAGGGTCTGCTGAAAAGACACACACACCTGCACTCCAGCGGCCTAGCCCATTGGTGCTCAGGATCCAAAACAGGGGACTGAGGGCAACATGGCATCTACTCTGGGAGGTCTTGCTCACAAGGAAGCAGGGCACAGTTGGGAAGAATCCGGTCAGAGATGGAACCACACACATTTCAGCACCTTTCATAAGTGGCTGGGCCTCCCACTCCGACAACTTCCATCGTGCTGGAATACAAACACACACAATGGGGAGGAAGAGATAGTAAGAACTGCCGGTGTTGGAGTCTGAGATAACACAGCGTGGAGCTGTAGGGACACAGCAGGCCAGGCAGCATCAGAGGAGCAGGAAAGCTGATGTTTCGGGTCGGGACCCTTCTTCAGAAATAGGGGAGGGGAAGGGACCTCTGGAATAAATACAAAGAGGGGGTTAGGGTTAGGAAGGTAGGTGGGATGGTGTTAGGTGAGTGCAGGTAGATAGTGGTGGGGATTGGTCAGTGAGGTGGGAGGAGCGGATAGGTGGGAGAGAAGACGGACAAGTTGTATCAGGTCAAGGAGGCGGGGATGAGAGGGAGGATTGGTCATGGGATGAGGCCGGGAGTTGGGAGATTTTGAAGCTAGTAAAGTCCACATTGAGACCATCGAGCTGTAGGCTTCCAAGGCGGAATATGAGGTGCTGCTTCTCCAGTTTGCATGTGGTGTCATTGTGACACTGGAGGAGGCCCAGGAAGGACATGTCATCCAGGGAGTGGGAGGGGGAGTTGAAGTGGTTCGCGACCGGAAGATGTTGTCGTTTATCGCGAACAGAGCGCAGGTGCTCTACAAAAGGGTCTCCGAGCCTCCGCTTGGTCTCACCGATGTAAAGGAGGCCACATCGGGAGCAGCGGATACAATATATCACATTAGCAGATGTGCAGGTGAACATCTGTCTGATGTGGAAGGTTTTTTTTGGGGCCTGGGATGGAGGTGAGGGGGGAGGTGTAGGGGTAGGTGTAGCACATCCTGTGGTTTCAGGGAAAAGTGCCGGGGGTGGTGGGGCTAGTGGGAGGGTGGAGCAGATGAAGGAGTCGCGGAAACAGTGGTCCCTCCGGAAGGCAGATAAGGGTGGGGATGGAAGTATATCCTTGGTTGTGGGGTCAGAGTGCAAGTGGCAGGAGTGTGGAGGATGATGCATTGAATCCTGAGGTTAACAGGGTGATACGTGAGTACAAGGGGAATTCTGTCTTTGTTTTTATTACGGGGTGGGGGTGTGAGGGCAGAGGT
Organism: Rhincodon typus; assembly: GCF_021869965.1. Taxonomy (NCBI): domain Eukaryota; kingdom Metazoa; phylum Chordata; class Chondrichthyes; order Orectolobiformes; family Rhincodontidae; genus Rhincodon; species Rhincodon typus. The sequence goes on along the minus strand of NC_063339.1, from coordinate 27,030,523 downwards.
GAAGGAAACGCAAGAGATGCGGTCGAGGGTGTTTTTGACCACTTGAAATATGCGGTCCTTGAAATATGAGAACATCTGGGATTTTCAGGAGTGGAACGCTTCATCTTGGGAGCAGATGTGGCAGAGGCAGAGGAATTGGGAATAGGATATTGCATTCTTGCAGGAAGGTGGGTGAGAGGAGGTGTAGTCTAGGTAGCTGTGGGAGTCGGTGGGCTTGAAATCAATATCAGTTTCGAGGTGGTCACCAGAGATGGAGATAAAGAAGTCCAGGAAGGAGAGAGAGGTATCAGAGATGGTCCAGGTGAACTTAAGGTTGGGGTGGAAGGTGTTACTAAAGTGGATGAACTGTTCGAGCTCCTCGTGGGAGCACGAGGCGGCGCTGATACAGTCATCGATGAAGTGGAGGAGGAAGTGGGGGATAGAGCCAGTGTAGCTGCGGAAGACGGACTGTTCCATGTATCCTACGAAGAGGCAGGCATAGCTTGGGCCCATGCAGGTTCCCATGGCCACCCACATAGTCTGTAGGAAGTGGGAGGAATTGAAGGAGAAGTTGTTAAGGGTAAGGACAAGTTCAGTTGAGCGGATAAGGGTGTCAGTGGAGGAGTACTGGTCGGGCCTGCGGGACAGGGAGAAGCGGAGGGCCTTTAGGCCATCTGCATGGGGAATGCAAATATATAGGGACTGGACATCCATGGTGAAGATGAGGTGTTGAGGACCAGGGAATTGGAAGTTTTGGGGGAGGTGGAGGGCGTGGGTGGTGTCACGGACGTAGGTGGGGAGTTCCTGGACCAGAGGGGGGAAAATGGAGTCGAGATAAGTGGAGATAAGTTCAGTGGGGTGGGAGCAGGCAGAGACAATGGGTCGACCAGGGCAGTCGATTTTGTGGATTTTGGGAAGGAGATAGAAACGGGCGGTCGGGGTTGGGGAACGATGAGGTTGGAGGCTGTGGGTGGGAGGCCACCTGAGGTGATGAGGTTGTGGATTGTCTGGGAGATGATGTTTTGGTGGTTGGGGGTGGGGTCATGATCAAGGGGGTGGTAGGAGGAGGTGTCAGCGAGCTGGCGCCTGGCCTCAGTGATGTAAAGGTCAGTGCGCCAGACCACAACTGCGCCTCCCTTGTCCGCGGGTTTTATGATGAGGTTAGGGTTGGAGCAGAGGGCTGCACTTTCTGTTGGGTACAGGTTGGAGTGAGTGAGAGGGGTGGAGAGGTTGAAGTGATTGATGTCACGACGGCAGTTGGAGATGAAAAGGTCAAGGGAAGGAGGCCTTGGGGTGGTGTCCAGGAGGATGGGGTGTGTTGGAGGCAGGAGAAGGGGTCTGTACTCCCAATTCCTCCGCCTCCGCCACATCTGCTCACAAGTTGAGGCATTCCACTCCCGAACATCCCAGATGTCCTTGTATTCAAGGTTCGTAAGCACCTTTGCCTGCAACTGCAGGAAGTGCTACACCTGCCCCTACACTTCCCCCTTCACCTCATCCCAGGCCCCAAAAAAACTTTCCGCATTAAACAGATGTTCACCTGCACATCCTCTAATATGGTATATTGTATCCGCTGTTCCCAATATGGCCTCCTCTACATCGGGGAGACCAAGCGGGAGCTTGGAGACCGTTTTGTAGAGCACCTGCACTCGGTTCATGACAAACGACAACACCTCCCAGTCGCGAACCACTTCATCATCATAGAATCTCCACAGTGTGGAAACAGGCCCTTTGGCCCAACAAGTCCACACTGACCCTCAAAGCATCCCACCCAGACCCATCCTCCTATAACCCACCTAAATCTACACATCCCTGAACACTATGGGCAATTTAGCATGGCCAATCCACCCTAACCTGCACATCTTTGGACTGTGGGAGGAAACCAGAGCACCCGGAGAAAACCCACACAGACACAGGGAGAATGTGCAAACTCCACCCAGGTAGTTGCCTGAGGGTGGAATTGAACCCGGGTCCCTAGCGCTGTGAGGCAGCAGTGCTAACCGCTGAGCCACCGTGCCTCCCCATCCCACTGCCTGCACGACATGTCCATCCTGGGCTTGCTCCAGTGTCACAACGATGCCACCCAGAAACTGGAGGAGCAGCACCTCAT
>NC_063339.1:26981677-27028034 GCF_021869965.1 Rhincodon typus | reverse complement strand
AGAAGGGTCCAGAGCCGAAACGTCAGCTTTCCTGCTCCTCTGATGCTGCTTGGCCTGCTGTGTTCATCCAGCTCTACACCTTGTTATCTCATAGTCCTATATATGTCTTCTTTATCTTGTTTCTGCATGCTGCAGTCAACTCTCAATACAGAACCTATCAATGATAAATCCTATATTGGTATGACATTAGCCATCATGTTGTTACATTTACACTTGGGCTACACAGAGAATCAAGCAAACAGATGTAGTGCAAGAAAGAAAATATGAGCAGGAGTAGGCCACTTGGTTCTTTGAGTCTGCTTCCCCATTCAGTTGATGATACAACTCAGTACCCTATTCCCACCACAGGCCCTTGACCTTTGATGGTGTTACCATCACTGGATCCCCCACTATCAGCATCCTGAGGGGTTACCATTGACCAGAATTCAGCTGGACTCACCATATAAACATGAGTGGCTACAAGAGCAGGTCAGAGGCTAGGAATACCGAAGCATGTAACTCACCTCCTGACCCTCCAGTGCCTGTCCACCATCTACAAGGCACAAGTCAGGAGTGTGATGGCAGACTTCACACTTGCCTGGATGGGTGCAGTTCCAACAACATTCAAGGAGCTTAACACCATCCAGAATAAAGCAGCCTGCTTGATTGACACCACATCCACAAACATCCACTTCCTCCACTACTGATACTCAGTAGCAGCAGTGTGTAACTGTCTACAGAAATTCACCAAGGATCCTCAGCAGCACCTTTCAAACTCATGACAACTTCTATCTAGAAGGACAATGGCAGCACATACATGGGAACACCACCATCTGCAAGTTCCGCTCCAAGCCATCACCTGACTTGGAAATATATGCCATTCCTTCACTGTTGCTTGGTCAAAATCCTGGAATTCCCTCCGTAAGGGCATTATAGGTCTACCTACAGTATGTGGACTGCAGTGGTTCAAGTAAGCTGCTCACCACCACCTTCTCAAGGGCAACTAGGGACAGACAATAAATACTAGTCAGCCACTGACACCATGTCCCATGAGTGAATATAAAAAAAAAGATTAGCAATAATGTTATCCTGACATCGTGCTGAGCTGTTTGTGTTCAATAGAGCTTGAGTGTACTTCAGTGATGGGGAATTGTATGTGTTCTGTGTACCAGCAATGGTTATCATGAGCATTATTGCTCAACCATAGCTAGGCGATCTCTGTTAAAATCATAATTGGTTATGATACTATCTTAAAACTAACAACAACAATCGGTGTTCTTTTGTAATTAACCGTAACTATCAGTGCCATTTTAGAACTAATTGGCAAAAACATGTATCACCTTGATTCAATCGTGCTTTGGTAATTTATAGTTAAACTTGTGAAACTGCAAAATAAATGCTTGCCTCTAATCAGAATGATTAAATCCAATTTTGGGATGTAGGTTAGTACTTCCATGCAGTGCTGAGGGAGTTAAGATGCAATTTTTCAGTGAAACTTTGAACAGAGGCCCTGTTTGCCTATTTGAGTGGATATAAAAGATTGCCTTGACTATTTGAAGGAGGGAAGCGAGTTTTCATGGGGTCCTGGACATCATGTTTTCTTCACCCAACATGATCCAAAACATATCAGTCACTTGTCTTTTTTTAGTTATTTATGGGATCTTGCTTTGTGCAATTTCCTTTTGCCATTTTTAGCTGTCACTCTGACTACACTCTGTAAGAAATTAATTGGCTGTGAAGGTCTTTGGAACCTTCTGCAAATGGGACATAGTGATTTCTAAATACATATTTGTTAGGTTGTTCTTTCTCTTCCTTTATTGGTATTTTGTTCATATTTATTAATAAATTTGAAAGAATCGTAAAGCTAATGTGGAGAGGTAAAACCCATTTCATCCTGGCAGGTTGTAATTTAAAATCAAGAGGTACATTTATCTCAAAGAAGCTAGAATATAAAAATATGGACAAGATGCTTCAGTTGAACAGGGCATTGGTCAGAATCAGTTTTTGGCTCCAACCCTTTGGAAAGATATATTAACATTAGAGAGGATACAGTGATGATTCATCAGAATTAATCTGAGTTTAAAGGCCTACATCAATGCTTCCCAAATCTTCTCCCACTGTGACACCAATTTAAGTCTTGAAAGTTTTCGTGAGCTCCTCGATGAGAGCTGTCAGAATAGGGGGTTGTGAGGGTGGGGAGTGGAGCTGACTCAGAGTTCATGGCTCTAAAGTTACAGCTTGTGACCTCACTTGAGATCCCAAAACCCACTTTAGAACTCTGGATTAAGTTATATGGGAAAATTGCATTCCATTAAATTCAGTGTGTGATCTATTCAAGATCTTTATAAGATGATGCATTTAAAAGAGTAGACACAGAGAAATTATTTCCACTGGTGGGAAATTCAGAACACATTGCTTAAAATTGGACTATACACTATTTAATGGTGAAGGAAAGAAGAAATCTTTCATGCAAAATGTTGTGGAAACCTGGGATTCATTCCTCCAAAAAGATTGTGATTTCTACGGTAACTGAAATTATTGGGGTTGTGATTGATACATTTCTGGTAGAACCATAGAGTCATAGACATATACAGCACGAAAACAGACCCTTCGGTCCAACTTGTCCATGCCGACCAGATATCCTAAATAAATCTAGTCCCATTTGCCAGCATTTGGCCCATATCCCTCTAAACTCTTCCTACTCCTATACCCATCCAGATAACTTTTAAATATTGTATTTGTAGCAGCCACCATCACTTCCTCTGGCAGCTCATTGCCACATACACCACCCTCTGCGTGAAAAAGTTGCCCCTTAGGTCCCTTGTAAATCTTTCCCCTCTCGTCTTAAACATATGCCCTCTAGTTTTGGACTCCCACATCCTGGGGAAACGACTTTATCTACTTACCCTATCCATTATTTTATAAAGCTCTATAAGGTCACCCCTCAGCATCAGATGCTCCAGGGAAAATAGCCCTCTGCCTGTAGCTCAAACCCTTCAACCCTGGCAAAATTCTTGTACATCTTTACTGAACCCTTTCAAGTTTCACAACATCCTTCCTAAAGCAGAGAACAGAATTGCATGCAATTTTCCAATCGCGGTTGAACCAATATCCTGTATAGCCGCATGATGTCCTCCCAACTCCTATACTCAATGCAAGGTAAAGATATTGAGAGATATGGAGCAAAAATGAGTGAATAGATTTGAGACACTAATCAGCCATGATGCACTTGAATTGGAACAGGTTCAAGGGCTGAATGGCCTACTCCTATTCTTATTTGTGTAGTCTTAAAACTGCAGATAACCTGAAAAGCAACTATGGGACTATAGTGTATTTTAACTGCACTTATATAGAAACATAGAAATGTAGAAGATAGGAGCAGGAGGAGGCCATTTGGGCCTTTCAGCTTGCTCTGCCATCCTTCACGATCATGGCTGATTGTCCAACTCAATACCTAATCCTGCTTTCACCCCATAACCTTTGACCCCATTTGCCCCAAGTGCTTTATCTAGTCAGCTCTTGAATACATTCAATGTTTTGTCCTCAACTACTTCCTGTGGTAATGAATTCCACAGGCCCACCACTCTCTGGGTGAAGAAATGTCTCCTCATCACCGTTCTAAATCTTGTTATTTTAAATTCTCCCTCTGTTGTTTTAAATTGACATCATTTGCAAACTCCGTCTTTCAGCCAATCTATCATTATATAGGGAACAAAAAGACATCAAGACTTATAAAAAGTGAATTCAAACAGGCAATTAAAATGGCTTTTGTAAATCACGTGACCTTTGGCATTTGAACTACTGACAGTACCAATTCTGAAGTGAATATTTAACTTAAAATAGATATTCACAGCCATTGGGGGAATTCATACATTCATATATATGTAAGGATGAATCAGCATAACAGGACAGTGGAATGTCAAGCCTCTCCCTCTCTCTCACTCTCTCTCTCCATCTTTCATTCTGGATAAAAGGGTGTTTGAGATGGATGGATCATGAATCGACCTGATCAACTTTCCATAGTATTATGATTGCTTCCCCAATCGAAATTAGGCTGAGTGAATCTCAAATTTGTTACATTTCAACACAGGATGTTAGAATCAATATACTCATCATTCATTACTTGGAAAATGGATGTTGAATGTGTAAAATTCACATGGTAGGACAGCTATGTCTGCTTGGTCTGCTTAAAGGGGCAGCTAGAAGCTACTTTTAGTCCTTGGACCAAAGCCATCAGATCAATAATTTATTGATTAGAAAGCCAGGCTGTGAACATAGTTTACATATGTGCAAATCAGAAAGCAGCCAAGATACTTAACAGCGAGACCTTGAAAGCTGCTGATTTTAATCTAAAACTGACATAATTATATTTTCCAATCAACCTGTTCAGACATGTTAGGACACATTTCTGGAGCATGTGGGGCTTGAGCCTGGGCCTCCTGGCCCAGAGGTCAGGACAATATCACATCACCACAAGAGACCTCCTGTGCGATAATTTTGTTTTTCCTTTTTTAACATCTGGAAGTGTTAGTACGCACAACCAAATGGCTTTATTCTCCCATACCTAATCACCCATGGTATTTGCTGAAATAATTTTCTCTTGATTTAACCTAGTTTTCTAATCAACCTATTCAGAGATATTAACTCTGGAGCAGGTGGGACTTGAACCTGGGCTTCCTGGATCAAAGGTAGAGATACTACCACTGCACCACAAAAGCCCCTTGGCGTAGGGATGCTATCTGTAACAGAATATTACTTTCACGTGTATTTAATACTCATGAACACTGTGAAATGTACAAGAACAAATAACCTTGATTGTTTAACTCAGAAATGCTCTCCACTTAAATTATTTATTTGGGATTCATACTCCAGGGGCTTGGAATAAAATACCTCTTACATATAAAAACGCACTGTTCATGGGCAGTAAAGGGGTACAAACATTCTGTCCTTAATAACATGCTATTACTGGGCAAAAATTAAGTTGTACTCTTTGGTAGCTGTTTTAAACTCATCTCTAGGCATAAGAACATAAGAAATAAGAGCAGGAGAAGGCAACTCAGCCCCTCAAACCTGATCTGCCATTTGATACGATCTCATCTCGGCCTCAGCTCCATTTTCCTGCCCACTTTGTATAACCCTTCAACACATTATTAATTAAAAACCTGTCTATCTCTTCCTTAAATTTACTCAATGTTCCAGTATCTGGCACGCTCTGGAATGGTGGATTCAATAGATTCATGAACCTTTGAGAGAAGTAATTTCTCCTCATCTCTGTTTTAAATCTGTTACCCCATAGACCATGGGCCCAAGTTGAAATTAAATAAAGTTTGGTGGCAGACTTCGGGGGGTGGGGGGTGGCTGACTCCCTCCCTGCCCTCACTGACGAGAAAGCTCTGCAGATCGAGCCCCAGTCTGTCACTAAAGAACTGATTGCTGAGATTCTCAGCGAATTACACACCTCAGCGGTGCTGTCCTGCCTCTCCAGCAGCTGCCAGTCATCAGATGCTAGTAGCTTCTGAGTCCTAGAGCTTGTCACAGGAGTCCCAGGCTTCAGGGATTCCAACAGCAAAAAGGATTTCCTGTGATAGGGGTTGCTGGGGTTGGAAGAGGAGTAGTAAGCAAGGGAAGGGGGTTAGTCTTTGGTAGCTATACGCTTATTCCCCATCCAAATCCCTGTTTGGAGCAAATACAATCTGTGCCCTGGCAGGCAGGTTGCCCTAGTTTCATAGTCGAGAAATCAGCTACATCTCTTGCCTGCCAAGAGGATAATTAGGGTAGTGGTGAGTTGAAGCCTTCAAGTGGTAATTAATTGACCACTTAAGGGGATTTAATTGGGGTTGCCTTTGATCTTGACACGTAACAGAATTGCTGAGGTAGCAGGAAGGGGGTGAGTATCTTTGCAGGGTCATCATGCCTAATTATGGTCCTTCACCACATTCTCGGCCTCCTCCAAGGCACGGTTAACTTTTGATAATGAATACACAACCAATCACATCACCAGGGTTTAGTTTCGAGAGTACAAACTCAAAGAATCCTGGAGAAACTTAGCAGGCCTGGTAGCACCTGCAGAGAGAAATGCAGTTAACATTTCCAGCCTGGTCTGACTCTTCTTCAGAACTGTTTGTTCTAGATTTCCAGTATCCACAATATTTTGATTTTATATTAATTTTAAGAGTGTGTTGGAACATCTTAGCTGACAGTGGAAATATTAACCTTGATCCACTTGAAGCCAATCAAACTTCCACATATAGTCTGAATTTGTAATAAAACCAATTACCAAACAAATTTATCTTACTGTCATTATGGAATCCATGTTTGGATTCAGTCTGGCATTAAAATATCTAATATACTGAGTGATATTTTGCACATTTGTTGACAGATTTTCCAATACCTATGACTACAATTAAGTCAAAATAGTATTCACATAGTGAGTAGTTAGGAATTGAAATGTGCTGCCTGGAAGTGTGGTGAAGGTGGTTCAATTAAGGTATTCAAGAGGGCATTGGATGATTGTTTGGATAGAAATAGTGTGCAAGTGTATGGGGAAAATAGCAGGAGGTTGTTATCAGGTAATGATGCTTGTTTAAACAGCCAGAGCAGGCATGATGGGTTGAATAGCCTCATTGTGTACCATAACAATTTTGCGCTATTTGTGAAAAGTTTTCAGATTAGAAAATCATGATAGACTCTTTGAGAGTTTAAAATAGCTTAAACATCAGAAGTTGACAAACTTGTCATTCATTGAATTTCTGATTGGGAATCTTGTTGTATTCTAATGGAGTCTTACATCAGTCTACAATATTCAGAGTAATTCGTTGTATCTGTCTTATGAGGGGCATGGTAAAGCATTATACAGTTTTGCTCACACAATGGATGATATAGTGGCCTTGAAAATGGTCCAGAAGAGCGCTGTGAGAATAACAGCTGATTTAGTGACTCAGATAGACTTAGTGAACTGGTTAGAAAGTGTCTAATCATGAAGATTGATAGACCACCTCGGGTTTTCCTGACTGTCATTTTCACATCTTCGTATTTAAGGATCATTTAGATATTGATTCACTATTTGTGCACAAGTGTAAGAGAGTCTGAGACATGTAAGCATGGAGATGTGGGCAGCCCTGATGGGTGCAGGCTAAGGTCCCTGCACCAAAATAATGAGTTCCAAGGTGGCCCAAAATTGGGTCTTAGGCCTTATTTCTTTGAAGTGGGAGAACTGCAAAATGCAAGAGACCTAACACTTAAATTTAGAAGATTTTAGAAGACCTCCTTGAATTATACATAATCTAACAATGTTTATATAGCCTAAATTTCAATAGGAGACAAAGTTCCACCTTTTTTTTCCTAATTTTACTAATAGTGATGCCATGTCTGGGATTAACCTAACACCTAACTGCATTGCTTCCAACATGTAAGTCAGTTAATGTGACAGGCAAATCTGATAAGCAGAGGCACAGACTCTTATGAGGAAGACAGGGGGCCAGAGAACATGCTCTCTCTTTGAAAAATTATACATCAAAATATGCCGTTTCCTGCAATTTTGACTGATATTTTCTAAGTGATCCCACATTAGGTTTAAGAGCAGGGCTGCACCTCTCCCTGTGGATGCCAGTAATTTTAATGTACTGTACGTAGGAGTTTAGAAGAGTTTTTTACCACTATGTTAACCTCTCAAGAGAGACCACTGCAGCACAATGTACAGACCTATTTATAATAAATACAACATTCCACTGAACAAGCTTCCACCGGATTTAATATTTAGTTGAAAACTTTCTCAAGGGAAGCAGGTCTGTTCGGAGAATAGTTTTCAATATGTCTAATGATGTCATGTTGTCTGTTTTGGTAATTATTATTTCTAGGGTTTTGTTAGAAAAGAATCTAAAACACATTTGGTGAAAATTTGAGACATTAAAATGAACATTTGAGAAAAAATCAGAAAGTATGCAGACTTTATGGAAGTGAGTGGAAACAGCATTTAATGAACATTAGAGAGATAATGGAAACTTAAAGGGCAATAAACAATGTGGAATAACAATAGGGAAAATGAGCGAAACTGGCAGAATGGAAAATTGACTGATGTCGTGACTGTAATTTGTAGAATACTGAGCCAGAGTAAATACCATCACTGTAAGTGGAAAACTGTTTGGCTTTGCTCCACTTTCAACCATTGAGCTGTTCTTTAATAAGTTTGAAAGCTGTATGCTTCTTTTCTATGCTGGAAGGGGAATTTCTGCTGAAAATAAGTTCATTTCCATATATCTTTTGATTGTAATTATAATTTATACCAAAGACAACTGTGCTTTAATTCAATATTAATATCACATTAAATATTTCAGTTTTGATCTTCCTACTTCATCTTTTGGAACAGTCTGCATTGTCATTATGTTTAACTTTTCTTTAAAATTAAATGAAATTTAAGCGCTATTTTCCTAATTACTGCATTCAACTCAAAACAAATTAACATTTCCAGTAGCACTACAAATTACATTTTGCTAGTTTCACAACTTCACAGGGACTATTGGCAGGAAACTATTTTTTAAAATAACTTATACAGTGTGAAAGCATGCCATTTGGCCCATCTAGTCTGCACTGACCTACTGAAGAGCATCCCACTCACACCCGCTCTATCCCTGCAAAGCATAGACAATCCACCTAACCTGCGCATCTTTGTACTGTGGGAGGAAATTGGAGCACTCCACTCAGTCACAGGGAAAACATACAAACTCCACACAGACAGTCACCCAAGGCTAAAGTTGAACCCAGGTCCCTGGTGCTGTGAGGCAGCAGTACTAACCACTGAGCCACGATGCTGTCCCCTCTTTTAATGATCCTTTTGCAGGAAACTGTCAGAGAAAAAGTGGAAGATTGTTGTTACTCTAATGTACGCTACTGACACACACCTGTCATTTTAGATTTTTTTTGGATTTTGATTTATTTATTTGTCACATATACTAAGTATAAGAGTACGTAAGCACAGTGAAAAGTGCACTAAGTTGCCAATCACTGGTGCCCACTTGGTTACAAAACCCTGAATAAAAAGATTTAACAGAGCCAAAAGGTAAGCAAGAAAAAAAATGTCCAGATCTCAAAGCTCCAAGCCCCATCCCAACAATGGTGCAGGCACCGCTCCAATCGCTAGGGCGCTCAGGAGGTCGCCACCGGCCCACTCTCACCGGCCCGCTCTCACCGTTCTCACCGGCCCGCTCTCACCACTCTCACCAGCCCACTCTCACCGGCCCGCTCTCACCACTCTTACCGGCCCGTTCTCACCGCTCTCACCGGCCTGCTCTCACTGGACCACTCTCACTGCTCTCACCGGCCGGCTCTCACTGGCTCGCTCTCATTGGCCCGCTCTCACCGGCCCACTCTCACCGCTCTCACCGGCCCACTCTCACTGCCTCACCGGCCCACTCTCACCAGCCTACCCTCACTACCATCGCTGTCTCACCGGCCCGCTCTCACCAGTCCACTCTCACCGGCCCGCTATCACCACTCTCACCGGCCCCCTCCTACTGCCTCACCTGCCTGCTCTCACTGCTCTCACTGGCCCCCTCTCACTGCCTTACCGGCCCACTCTCACCACTTTCACCGCTCTCACCGCCTCTCCAGCCCGCTCTCACTGCCATTGCTGTCTCACCAGCCTGCTTTGAAAATGAGCAGTCCCTTTAATGAATATAGCAGAATCCCCTGATTGACCTTAGTAAGGGATATTCCTCTTTGACTTTCAGACATAGCCATTTGCTTGAAGCACATGCAGTGTGTTTGCTGCATAAACTGCTGGCATTTGCTGTAAATGTGATATTGACCTAGTGTGGTGCCACAAAACGACATCTCCGTCCCCCTGACTATTCAGTGCTTCCCACTGTGACAAGCTGCCTACTTCTCCCATTCTGTGCAAAAAAGCAATGTGAAGTATACAGAGGCAGGCAGCTTCCAAGTAAGCACAGAGTGAGTGAACACCGAGAAAGTATGGTAGGAACCATAGGCTGCTTTCTGTGTAGATGCATGAGGTGCATATGTCTCCATGTGTAAGACAGTATCCTGTCTGAAACAGTAAGTTATAGGTGTCCCTGATCTCCGAAGGCGACATGGTGTGAAAGTTGGACCAAGAGCAGGCAGCGTAATGTGGTGAGGCTGGTGGCTTGCTGATGCTGATTAGTATAGACAATGGGTTGAGGAGGATGGTGTGCATGGAGCATACCATGGGTGTTGGGTGAAAACAGGGTTGGCTAAATTCTGGGACAAGCATTCAGGAAGCTGTGTGAGTCACAACAAACTAGTACAGCAGGTTATAAGGAAGGCAAACAGAATTTTGACATTTATTGCTAAAGGAATGGAATATTAAAGTAGGGAAGTGTGGCTGCAATTGTATAAGGCGTCGGTGAACCCATATCTGAAGTACTCTGTACAGTTTTAGTCCCCTTAATTGAGGAAGGATTTTATTGCATTGCAGTTCAGAGATTGTTCACTAGATTAATTCCAGAAGTGAAAGGCTTGTCTTATGAGGAGACATTGAGCAATTTAGGGCATTTTACTTGCTAGAGTTTTGAAGGATGAAAGAAGATCTAATTGAGATATATATGATACTAAAGAGGATTGATATAGTTGATGTAGAGTTGGTGTTTCCCCTTTTAGGAGTGAGAGGTCATAGTTTTATAATAATAGGTGACATATTTAAAACAGAGATGAGATGGCATTACTGCTCTCAAAGGGTCTTGAATCTGTAGAATTCACTATTCCAGAGTGCAGTGGATGCCAGGATACAGAATAAATATAAGGAGGAGCCAGACAGATTTTTCATAGGTTAAAGAATTATAGGAGCGCGCAAGAAAGTGGAGTTGGGCCAAAATGATCCATGGTCGTACTAAGTGATGGAGCAGCCCCAAGAGGCTGAATTGCCAACTCATGTTCCTAGTTCTTAAATTCTTGTTGGCACAGGGGCTAACAAGAGCTATGGAGGCTTGAATAGTTTGTACTTCCAGGGACTTTACTAATTCAGTGTCATCCGTGGGTTTGGTGGAGGGCCATTGGTTGGCATTGAGGATAATGGGGTGGGTGGGGGTGTAGTTTGTAACTGGGTATGAGGGACCATTATTGTTGCTTCTTGGCATCAGGTCAATGAAGATCTATGAGGTGTAATTGGGGCACATTCAGTGTCATATTTTGGCATGGTGACTTGTGTGGGATGATGGAGATTGAGGATTTATGTATGGCAGCATCTGTGGAGAGAGATACAGAGTTCACATTTTGAGTCCAAAGATTTTTTTTTAAATTTATTCTTGAAGGCCATTAGTTTGCTTTTGGTTTAGAGTAATCAAGGATTGATTTTAGCTTGGAAAACCCAGACATGGAACCCTTTTATGGCAGTTCAGAGGAGACATTAAGTCAGAAGTGAATATAGTTTCTCCCCTAGACAGGAGGATAGGACAGTTCAGGGGTACCAGTTACCTTAGTGCGAAAGCTTAGTTTGTGAAACTTCCGAACCAGGAGTATCTGGTTAGAAATCTGCGGAAAATTAATGGCTGTTAATTAAAATAAATTTAAAAAATTTGCAAGCCAAGTTTTATTCTGCAATCTGACTTGTTCAGTGGTAACATCAGCTGGAGTCATAACAAGTCCCATTAATAATTTATTTATTTCAGAACAAGCCCAGCTTTTTCAAGCCCAAGCATGTGTTTTAGTGCCAATTGTCTGGGGAAGATCATGTTATTGCGAAGTTTGTGAGGAGCAGGACATCATGGACAGCAAACTGCTGATGTGTGGACACCAGAAATTGATGTTCAATTTGTTCTTATTGTGAGTGCTCATAGCATCACAGTCATTCTGACCAAAGAGTCTATATGGTGTAAACAATTCTAATTTTGCCTTCTGTAGTATTTAACCTATGTAAGTATAATTGCTTCAACAATTTATCTGATCATCCTGGTTAACTTCTGTTACAATTACCTCATGGGTGGTCTGCACTCACTTCAACTGATGATATATGTTAAAATAGAAAATAAAGTTAACTATCACTTTAACTACCACTGTTTGGAAAAACAAACACAGCAACAAATGGAAGATGGAAGCTAACTCAATTACTTGAGTTATTTTTTATGTTATATACAGAATTTTAACATATCTAAACTGCAATAAAACAATACATATATTTTAGTGGTGTCATAACACCACAATTTTCATATGTAAATTGTTAAATAGTGTCTTTGATGCTTTTGCATGTACTCCACATTTTAGATGAAAAAGCTTACTTTTAAAATGCATCTCAATGTTGTCAGAGGTATTGTGATCGTTCCATGGACTTTATACAAGCAATGAGTCAGGCCTGGCTGCCATAAAAGTACTGTGTTCCTCAAAATCCTGCCTTGAGGACATATATAGGGTTAAAGTTATTACCAGGTAGAAATTTATTTTCCAAGTTGCATGTCTGCAGGAAAAAAAGTGGTTTAAAATCAAACATTCCAGTCATTTGAAAAAGAGAAGCAGATTTACTGGGGTGTGGTGGGGATTGGGTAGGGGGAGGAAGAGGTTAGAATCAGCTGAAGGACAAAAGACAAGGAAATGGGGCTGAGGGTTGGGGGGAGGGGATAGCAGGGTGGGTACATTCTACTGAGATGTCTGAGGTGACTATGGTCCTTGCGGAGCCTGAGCATCTGGTTTATATTAGCTTGGATGAAAAGGTGACTTGTAAATATATGACTGAGCAAGCTCAGTTCTTAGAGAACTATACAGTGAAAAACCGAGACTTGCTGAGTGTCAGCTTTAAGCCTCCTGTTTTCTGAAAGAAAAAGTCAGTTAATCGCAATAAATTTTCTCAAGAATTTTTATGAGCTGCTGCTTGCAAATGCAGAACCATACACATTATAAAAATGCTATTACATGCTTCTAAGATTTACTTTTAAATGTATAGTCTACCTTTGATGGAAAATTGCTCTCTGTAGGCTACCATGAAATGTTATAGTTATTGAAGTGCCTTTTTTTTTGCTTTAGTTCATTTCTGTTGAGATCATTAAATGTCTGTGTCTTGGAGATTTTTGTTTCAGAGCCAAAAACAGAAAGAAAAAGTTGCTGTAAAATTTACACGTAGAAAAATCTTCTGTTTATTTTAAATGTATCTTTAAGTCTAGATTTAAAATGTTGTGATAAAACTACTGGTTGAACAAAAAAAAATTTCATGTCAAAAACATTAAACTCTTGTCATAAGCTTATGAAAATTCAAAAATGTTCCAACCGATTTATTTATGTATTTTGTTGTGCTTCTGTAATGGCGTGGGGAGAGAACGGAAGTTAAATTTGTAAGAAACAGAGCATTTAAAAGGATGGAGAACTGTTTAAATTGGGAAAAATAAACTAACAGTCTTGCAGAGGAAATTGCTGTGCATATTCAATATATGTGTGTATGTATGTATATTTTAAAAAAGCAGAAATGTATTAATATAAAGCAGGTCAGTCAAAAGCTGAAAGACAAAGACAGTCTCAATCAGAGAGGCACAAGGATGGGTGCTATGGTACGTGGAAAAGATCACCTCTGGAAAGTAGCGTTGGCCTCAAGCAGTCAACCATAAAGGTTATCTTCAGGATAGGAGATGGAGTTTAACCCTGAAAAGTGTGAGGTGATTCATTTTGGAAGGACAAATTTAAAAGCAGAATACAGGGTTAACGGAAAGATTCTTGGCAGTGTGGAGGAACAGAGGGATCTCGGGGTTCATGTCCACAGTTCCCTGAAAGCTGCCACCCAGGTGGATAGAGTTGTTAAGAAGGTGTATGGTGTGTTAGCTTTCATTAATAGAGGGATTGAGTTCAAGAGCCGTGAAGTTATGCTCCAGCTATACAAAACCCTGGTTTGGCCACATCTGGAGTATTGTGTCCAGTTCTGATCGCCTCATTGCAGGAAAGATGTGGAAGCATTGGAAAAGATGCAAAGGAGATTTACCAGGATGTTGCCTGGAATGGGGGGAAGGTCTTGCGAGGAAAGGTTGAGAGAGCTAGAGCTTTTCTCTTCAGAACAACAAAAAATGAGAGGTGACTTGGTAGAGGTGTACAAAATGATCAGAGGTATAGATAGAGTGGACAGCCAGAGACTTTTTCCTAGGGTGGAGGTAGCTATTACGAGGGGGCATAGTTTTAAAGTGAGTGGAGGTAGATATAGGGGAGATGTCAGAGGTAGGTTCTTTACTCAGACAGTGGTAGGGGCGTGGAATGCATTACTGGAGAGGGTAGTGGAGTCGTCCTCATTAAGGGCATTTAAGCGGCTATTAGATAGGCACGTGGATGATAGTATAAGATAGGGGTGGAGGTTAGATAGATCTTAGGTTTAGGGTAAAAGTTTGGCACAACATCATGGGCCAAAGGACCTGTACTGTGCTGTACTGATCTATGTTCTATGTATGAAGCTCCTGCTACACTAAACTTAGTCAAGTAACTGTAGAAGGTAATACGAGATGTGGAAAAGTGCATAGACTTCCCCTGAATGGAAAGGAATATCATAAATACTATTTAAAGGAGTATTGGGTGCAATCTTGGTGAGGTGTTGGGCGTATGGAGAACGGGTGAAGGAATCTTGCTGCTTGTTTAGAGAAAAGCCCATAAAACCACAAGCCGATCAGGCAGTGGTAAGGTTACTCAGTGGGTATTCCTCTGGAGTCAAGACCTGGGCAGGTGGGGGTGGGGAGTTGGGAGCAAGGTAGAGGATGGTAGAGAGCTGTCTGTAGTCAGGGGTCGGCAACTCTTGTACTCAGCAGATGTGCAGGAGGACACTGAGCAGGGTTCCAGGTAAGTAACGTAGGTTTTCACTGCGTGGGGGTCAGGAAAGTAGTAAGAGGGTCAGTAGGAAGGGCAGA
Source organism: Rhincodon typus (assembly GCF_021869965.1). NCBI lineage: Eukaryota > Metazoa > Chordata > Chondrichthyes > Orectolobiformes > Rhincodontidae > Rhincodon > Rhincodon typus. The sequence goes on along the minus strand of NC_063339.1, from coordinate 27,013,221 downwards.
GGTGTTGGTATCTCTCAGCATCCCTCCCTCCCTGTTCATATATCCAATCCCTTGATCCGGTTTGTTTGAGCAACCCAACACAACCCCAGAGACGACAAGCTGGCTGCCGTCTGTGAGCAGTGAAGCAGGCCTGCCAGCCCGCAAGTGCACTGCTATCGGGCTTTCATTGGCAATGGGCTGGCAAGGGTGCCCATTGGCCTTCATGACCAGCACTTAACTCAGGTGGAAATGGGAAGGGAGTGGGGTTCGTGTCACCACCACCCCATCTCAGTAAATGCCCTTCCTGCCTCCAAGCTCATGAGCAGCAAGAGAGGAAGATTCTGCCCATTGGATGGAATTTTGTGACCTCTTCCAAGGCTGTTTGGTGACAGGGGCATGTTTAAACAAGTAGACGGTTGTTGGGTAAGAACCCGCACCTTCCTCTAGATGGCATTCCCACCCCATCGCCAAGCCCTTCCCTAACGGCATATTGAGTCTATGTGCTGCAGTGGTTCAAGAAGGCAGCTCACCACCCACAGTCAACTAGCGATAGACAATAAATGCTGGCCAGCCAGTGACACCCAAGTCCCACAAGAGAATCAGAAAAGTTGAAGACCTTGATTGGATAGTTTCTGCCGACTAAAGGCTGTCATCCTGTCCACAATTCATTCTTGACCAATAGTGATCAGCGGCTTGCCATACAGACAGCAAGACAAACCTATATGGGGTCACCTGTGTGTTCCTGAGGGTTCGGTGCACACTGATCAATTGAGGGAATGGGAGGAATTGGGAGGTACCCACTAGGACCCACTCCCCTGCCCCTTCCTCCTAGAACCACCCCTCCTCCCCCCTCCCACCCCACCGCTCCCATCTTGTCATCACCCAACTTTGGCCTGGGATCCAGCACTACAACTGGCTTCAGACACTGTCTCCCTATGGATAATGTCATTCAATCAATCTAACAGGCATCACATCTCCCAGTGGGTAGTAATTCTTCCTCCGGGTGCTTAATCCTAGCAGCTATTTACTTACTACTGGCTTTTCAAGTGCCTGATTGGAATAAGATGATGTGGCCCTCCCTAAAAAGAGATGATATGGAACTTTTGTTGGTTGTCCAGTCAAAGGCTGCGATATCATTTGTGCTGACTCTTACTTCATTCTGATCTGGTGATAGTCCAATATATTGAAAGATTTCCTTTATTAAACATTTCTGTCATTGCTATTTATATCGCTGTTGGACCATCAACCACACATTCCACTCTCAGGCCCATCCAAAGAAAACTGTGGATAATCTGTGGATTTAACAAGTCAACAGAAAATTTCAAAAGGTAAATGATAAATACTTGAAGTCACAAAATTTACAGAGCTACAGGGAGAGAACACCGGAGTGGGAACAACTGGATAGTGCCACCAAAAACCTCTTCTAAATGGGCTGAATGGCCTCTTGTGTAATACCACTCCAGGATTACATGATTGTATAAAAATACTTCAATCATGAATAGGATAAAAAGTGAGATACTTCAGGTTGTGTTTCTTGCTCGTTTAGGTTATTTTACTTGTTTGGGAAATTTTTAACATCTTTCCCATCATTCAGGACGATGTGAATTGAACAGGTAATGTTTCTTCATTCACAATAGGTTTAAATCTGACAATTTCTGTATGTTAATTGATTTCTAAAGATGCCAGACAGTGATCTCTGTTACACATTAGCTGAGGACTAATTCAATCTCGACTTTGACAGTGAAACAGCTTGCTGACTCTCAGCATCCAAGTTCATCCATGAAAAATGACCACTTGTTACGAATGTTGTTGGTGGCCACATAACCATTTAATTTGGTGTGACTTACCATCAAAAGAGCGGAGTTGAAAGTATTGAAGAGAAACGTCTGACTAGACTTTCTTCCTTTGGACTAAGTTTTTTTTATACAATCCTCACATTTTACTTAACTCCAGTCTTTTTGGCATCTCCTTCCATCTCTCTTTCTTTCAAGGCAGTTTGCAACAATCTCATGTGTTACTTGTCTCTCAAAAAAAGGCTCCAGATGAGAGAGATTAGCAAGGTACTTGGATGGAACATTATGTTGCTGCTAACTGGCTAATTTAGCTAATAGTTCCCATCTGAAACCTGCTTTAGTTACTAAGGGCTGGATTTTGGTCACTGAGGCAGGTAGCTCGCCTTGGTTCTCTGGGACTTTAGGCCTTGTATCTATCATTTGTGATCTTTACTACCCCATTCAATGTCAAGGCCCTTTCTACCTTCCAAGCCAACTCATGTCCCACAAATGCCATCGTATTGGTGCTTAAACTGTCCATGCAGGCTAATGTTTCTGGAGCAAAGGAAAAGTATGCCTTCACAAACCTTATTATGCATGTTTGGCTGTGAGCCTAGATTAATAAAAGTGTTTGCTTGGTAGGGGTTCTGTTTTGACAATGGAACTGAATAGCTGATTTTGCTTGATTGACATTTTTTTAAGTAGCTGTAATAAACTCTTTCTGTGATAATAAGTTCTTTCTATGATCTCTTTTGCCAATGTCTCAATGTTTATTTGGACAAGATTAAGAGGTGTGAAGCATTTGATGCCTTTGTTTTTGGTAGTTTGGTAGTCTGTTTGATTGCCACTTTTGTAGTGTTATTGGAACTTAATGTCAAAAGAAGATTTGTGAAAGAGTGTTTCCTTTCAGCGGTTTCACACTTGCCATTGTTATTATATGGCTCATTAGTTATGTACATACTGCAAGCTGGGTAAATAGGGATGGAAGGGCATGAATTGGTATTGAGAGTATGAGGCCCATGGGGTGTGTTTGGGAGCAATCAGCTGGCAGGATAGGGGAAAAGAACACATGGATAGGCCATGAAAGCAAGGTAAGAACTTCTGACCACCTTCCTAAACATTCTCAAATCCAGATGCTGATTCATGAGTCCTCCGAGGGGGCTGTGAACCAGGGTCCTTGAGAAGCTGCCCCAACTCCATCAAAACTGCAGGTAGCCAGGAGATGCCTACTGTGTTGGCCAGGTTGGAAGTACAGTTTAGCTTGCTGGCTGCATCCTATCAACACCAACAAAAATTTGGCAGTGCCATGAATAAAGGTGTAATTCCCAAAATCAGGGCCTACCCACTCCAGCACCAGAACTCCACAAAAATCCAGGCCTGAATTTGCCTTCCAGACAGAAGGAAAACTTTACCCGCTGTTGCCTGCAGGCTGTTGGTAGAGTTACCCTAATTCAAACAAAAAAATGTAATAACATTTCAAAGGTTGAAATTAGACAAAGGATGTTTTTAAGAACATGATTTAGTTATATGTAAAGAAAAGATGCATTTGCCTACTTTTAAAAAAATAGTGGTCTGTTCACAATTATGTTTATTTTCTATTAAAAATATACGACTTCCCTTTGGAACCACAATTGGGTGCTGAGGTTTAAACGTGCAATGTTACAGACTTCATTTATTTTGTCTGCAATGACGTCAAATGGGGAAGGTTTTCAGGTCTCCAAGTGCAGTGTTACAACCTGGGTTTCTGCAGCATACAGCACACAGCTAACATAATTTGGCAAAGGATTGTGTTTGTAAGTAAACTACCGAGTTCCACTTTAAAAATAAATTGATGTTGACTCCAATCACTGCAATGCAGTCTAATGACCTCCGGATGGTCTGGATTGTGAGCTGCACAGAATAAAACGTGGTTAAATTAACTTCAATTAAGCTTAAATTTGACAAATACAATTCCCCCTTCATTTATCAGAATGGTCTGAAACTTGGGTACATTTTAACCTCTAATTTTGCTAGAAAAGCCCTGTTAGTTCTCGGTCCTGGAGCTTGTCAACTTGCCTGGACAATTATCTGTTAAAATAACATTTCTTTCCACTGAAAGTTTAGGCTTTTATCCTGTTTTTCAACGTAACTGTCGTTAAATTGTTTATCGAGACCTCTCTGGATTTTTATTGTCCTCCAGTGATGATACCTATTTTCATGGCACCATGTCTAGGACATATCCAGATATCCAGCTGTGAGGAAGAATCTTCTCATTAACTGGCTGGCTGAAGTGCAGGAATCCATCACCATAATTGACTCTAAACCCAGCTCCACAGGTAGAGTTTCTATTCACTCTACAAGTACAGTTCAAACTCTCCTGCTGGGAAGTACCTTGCTTAGTTAGGCTGACAGTGTTTAGATACAGACCAAGGATAAAAGCCATATTAATGGGCCTGAGAGCTGGTCAATCATCAGTTCGTGACAAAGGATTGACTTAGTTCCAATCATCTCTTGCTTAATGTGGAAGACATCTAGATCGCTGAGATATTTTTAATCTCCCCTTCAAATAAGGAGAACTGTTACTTGTTGGTTGTTAGCCAACAGAGAATTGTGGGTCTAGGATGGGGTTGACTGGAGAGGAAGTGTTGGGATATCCTCATCGGTGGCAGTGATGAGTTACAGAACTCCACCAATTGTAGGCACATTGCTTCTGTCTATTGTGACCACTGCCAGGTACATCTTACAGGGCTCACTTTAATGGATGAATGTGCAGTTCAGAAAAGGGCTGAAGTTTCAGTTTGTTTCCAAGCTGAACTGCAAGTGCAAGCAGAGCATTAACCATACCATCTGCTCTTGACTCTGCTCCATTGACAGTCCCACAGACCTGGTACCAAGTTCCATGGTGAGTATTGCTGCTTCTTGAGTAACTTGTCTTTAATACTCAAAGCACAAAGACTATATTAATTGAGTCTTGCCAGTTGGCCTTTGACATAAAGATAGGACAGGAAAGGGATTTGATGTTAAAGATCTGAAATTTGCCCACAACACATGACTATGACACAGCAACTGCAGAGCAGAGATTGCAGCAAGTTATTCATTCATTTTAAACTGCCTGCTTTGTCACTGTGAACCTTATCCTGATACATAATAGTTGGTGAATTTGAGATAGTTTGCAGTGACTGGCATGGGATCAGTACCACACCAAAGCCTGATCTATTCCATTCACTCAAAAGAAATCAAGTCTGTGGAAGGTAGATTAACCTCAGGGATCACCCGGGATAGAGGAGGACATTGTGGACAGATCCTCTTCAGGTAACGGGTGTATTTGACTAATGCTGGAGATAATGGCTGTACTTTCTAGTCTGTGGGGACTACTACCCTGGCTATAGTGACAGAATGGGGGGTGAATCTCTACAGACCAAAGTTCCTGCAGCCACCAACATCAATGTTGTTAGTAACAGTGTGAAATGTTCAACTTATATTCTTAGAAGATTTGTTTCATTTCTGGGAAAGATGTTGAGTCATTATTTTAATTGGTGCTATTATTGATACTGAGGAGGATGGTCTGATATTTATCAGCTGATAAATTGGGGAGAGCAACGGCAGATGGAGTTTAATCCCGATGAGTATAAGGTGATGTGTTTTGGGAGGTCCAATAAAGGAAGGTTATACACAACAAATAGTAGGTCTTGAGGGAGTGCCGAGGAACAAAGGGACCTTTGTGTTCAAGTCCATAGATCCCTGAAGGTGTTAGCACAGATAGACAGGGTGGTAAATGAGGCATAGAGGATGCTTGCCTTCATTAGCCAGGTTATAGAAATAGGAGTTAGGAAGTCTTGTTACAACTTCATAAAACATTGGTTAGGCAACAGATGGCACTCTGTATGCAGTTCTGGTTGCCACACTATCAGAAAGATGTGATTGCATTGGAGAGGTGCAGAGGAGATTCATCAGGATGGGATGTCATGTTAAGATTATACAAGACATTGGTGAGGCCTCTTCTGAAGTGCCTATGTGCAGTTCTGGTCACCCTGTTATATTAATAATTTGGAGAGGGTTCAGAAAAGATTTATCAGGATGTTGCCGAGAACGGAGGGTTTGTGTTATAAAGATAGGCTGGATAGGCTGGGAACTTTTTTTTAGTGGAGCATAGGAGGTTGAGAGGTGACTTTGTAGAAGTTTATAAAATCATGAGGGGCATAGATAAGGTGAACAGCTAGAGTCTTTTCCCTAAAATGGGGCAGTTCAAAGCTAGGGGGCATTTTTTAAGGTGAGAGGAGAAAGATTTAAAAAAGACATTAGAGGCAACTTTTTTACATAGGAAGTGGTTAGTGTGTGGAGTGAACTGCCGGAGGAAGTGATGGATGCAGGTACAGTTACAACATTTAAAAGTCATTTGGATATGTACATGAATGGGAAAGGTTTGGAGGGATATGGGCCAAACACAAATAAGTGGGACTAATTTAGTTTGGGAACATGGTCGGCATGGTCAAGTTGGACTGAAGGGGCTGTTTCCATGCTGTATGACTCTTTGACTCTATGACACTGTGTTGCCTGGGCTGAAAAGTCTCAGTCATAAGGACAGACTGGAAGGCTGGGTTTGTTTCCTTTAGAGCAGAGGAGGCTGAGGGAGGGATTTGACCGAGGTATACAAAATTATGAGAGGCATAGACAAGATAGATCATGAGAAACTTTTCCACATTTCCGCCATTTTTCATGTCATCTGCCAAAGATGGCAAACATGTCTAAATCCAGACAGCACAAGGACCAAGAGATTTTGAGAAGGTCTGAGAAAAGAAATCACGTAGAGTGTGGTATAAATATGGAATATGCTGCCTGAGAGAGTGTTGGAGGCAGGTACTCTTGCAACATTTAAGAAGCATCTGGACGAACACTTAAATGCCAGAGCATAGTAAGCAATGGACCAAATGCCAGGAAATGGAATTATGTAGTTTGGTAGGGTCCCGACTGGAACTGTTAGCTTTCCTGCTCCTCTGATGGCCTGGCCTGCTGTGTTCTTCCAGCTCCACACTGTGTTATCTCTTACTCCAGCATCGGCAGTTCTTACTATCTCTGATGTAGTTTGGTGTTTGTTAGCCTGCACAGAAATGGTGGGCCAAAGGGTCTGTTTCTATGCTGTATGCTGTATATTCCAATGCTGTTTCTATGACTGTGACTTTCAAATGCTTTCTCATTTTGGGTGATTCAAAGCTTAGTGCAAGCTGAGTATTGTGTTGTTTTTCTGGTGCAGCACCAGTCTTCTGTATAGATTTCTGACTTGCAATAAATTCATTTTTTTAGCAGAACACAAACTAATTGATTTGTCAGCTCGCTGTCTTCATAGGAACTTTGAAACAATATAATAGCTGGTGAGGCTTAATCACTGGTAGGGAAATTATTGAAGAAGATTCTTAGGGACAGGATTTATTCATATTTGGAATAGAATGGACTTATTACGGATAGTCAGCATGGTTATGTGTGGGGGAGGTCTTGTCTCACAAATTTGAATGAGTGTTTTGAGCAAGTGACGAAGATGATTGATAAGGTAGGGCTGTAGATGTTGTCTACATGGACATTTGACAAGGTCCCTATGGTAGGCTGGTCCAGAAGATTAAGTCACATGGGATCCATGGTGAGCGGGTAAGTTGGATACGAGATTAGCTTGGTAACAGAAGAAAGAGCATACTTGTGGACAGGTGTTGTTCTGTAGGGATCAGTGCTGGAGGTGGTCTGATTGGTAACTTTGCAGAGGACATGAGAATTGGTGATGTGGATAGTGAGGAAAGTTGTCAAAGTACACAGCCAGATATAGTTCATTTGGAAAGTTGGCTGGATAAATGGCAGATGGAGTTTAATCCAGACAAGTGTGAAGTGATGTATCTTGGGAGGTCAAATGCAAGAGGAAAGTAAATGGCAGGACCCTTAGGAACATTGATATACAGAGGGATCTTGAGGTGTAAGTCCATAGGCCTCTGAAAATGGCAACACAAATGAATAAAGTGTTAAGAAGGCTTGCTTTCATTGGTCAGGGCATATAAAAGTTGGCAAGTCGTGTTGTGGCTGTGTAAAACGTTAGTTAGGCCAGATTTGGAATATTGTGTGCAGTTCTGGTCCCCACACCATGGGAAGGGTATGGAGGCTTTGGGGAGGATGCAAAAGAGGTTTACCAGAATTTTGTCTGGATTGGAATGTGTTAGCTATAAGGAGACATTGGACAAACTTAGATTCTTTTCACTAGAGTGTCACAGACTGAGGGGCGATCTGATGGAAGTATGCAAAATTATGAAGTGCATAGATAGGGTGGATGATGCAGTCATAGAGTCATAGAGTTTTATAGCATAGAAAGAGAATCTTTGGCTCATCATCTCTGTACGAGACATTGAACATCTATCTATTCCAATCCCATTTACCAGCACTTGGCATTTATCCTTGTATGCTATACAAATTTCAGTGACAAAGACAGGTTATTATGACAATCAACATTGGTTTCACAATCAACATTTTTGAATTCCAGGTTTATTAATTGAATTCAAATTTCACCATCTACTGTGGTGGGATGTCAAACCACCCTAATACAGCATTAGCGGGTCATTGATTATTCGTTCAGTGACAATATCACTACACCACTGTTTCCTCTATCTTACCTTGCTCTCTTATTTAAACAAAGATCTAAACTCTTTATAGTATCTTTTGTTAAGTTAGATACTCGACCTCCAGAGCTGATAGGTTCTAACAAATGGACAAAGTCACATCTCGGCTGCTTATCAGCTCTTGGGTTGATTAGCTCTTCATGGAGGTGACTTATATTGACTTTTCTAAATATTTTTAGAAGGGCAATAAAGAAATCTTTTCTGAAAAGAGCAAAATCTTTTAACCTCTGGCTTCTTGTGACAAAACTAGTTGGTGCTCCAGATAGAGAAAATCAATGAGGAATCCTTCCTTTTTTTGTGATGGAGTAACTTCTGAGGTAGATTCAGGTTGGAGATGTTGCCTGATAATGACCACAAATGAAATGGCTGTGACACATACATTTATTGCTAATGCACTTGAGCACATTAAGCACAAGTTTCCATTCGTTCTATTATAAATACATTTAAAGAGAGCCTAACATAGCCCCACTGCTAAAAGCTTGCTCAACTGGAAGAACTTTGAAAGTCTGGGTTACTGCTCCATGGAGACAGTAATCCCATTTATCTGATAAATTTCCAATATCTTCCCTGACAAACTGACTCTATCTTTGACAGTTGGATCACTTTTCCCGAGGCAGTGAGTGCTTTTGTTAGAAAGAGTTGCTACTGTCTACTGTACACCAACATTAAGGCTGGCTGATTTTAGTGAGCAACATTTACATTGACCTCATAGTAAGATTTTAACTTTATTATCTCCTACGTCACCCCCTCCCCTCTGCATGGTAGGCTTAACTCACTTTACACTTGCTTTGGTGGTACAAGCATACTTACAGTGTTCACCTTATATTTCTACACAAAGTGAGCCTCATTGAAGAGCTGAAGTTAATGCTGCCTATCTTGCCACTTATCTCCCTTTTTAGCCAGAATTTCTGACTCAACGAGCCTGTTCATAACATCAGCATCATATTCAATCCCAAGTCGAGCTTCTGACCCCATTTCTTTTCTGTCACAAATATTTATTTTCAACTCATATTATTCACTGCTCAAGCTTGAATTAATACAACTGTCCACTCTAAACTGTCCAATCCAATGTTTGCCTGAAGAACCTCTCATCCTCTGGCCTCTGTAAACTTCAACCAATCCAAAAGCATTGATATCTGTATCTTATTCCACACCAAGTCCAGCTCCTCATCATCCTGGGTTTGTTCACCTACAACTCACATAGATTTCAATTTTGGCCCACAAGATAATGTAAGTACAACTTTAACATGTTACAATCTTAAAATCTACCACCTGAATTAGAAATTTCCTTTAGTGATTGCACAAACTAGTATCTGCATTTCATCAACTGCAATACTCATTTAAGATCATTCCTAAATTAAACTCTTTTATTGATCTCCTTCCATACACAGCATTCCTTTCAAGTAATAGTCAGTCTAGGGTAGACTAAATATAAGTGGGATTCCATACATATATGCTCATGTGCAGTTTATTCTTCATTAATGTAATTCCCATCATTGAATGTGTATTTTTGCTTGGCTTATATTGCTTATAATTGATTCAGTGGGTTAGATGGTTAAGACAAAAGGTTGCAAAGGCCAGGCTTGTACCCAGTGGAGTTTAAAAGAATAAGAGACTTGATTGAAACATATAAAATCCTGAAGGATCTTGACAGGGTAGATATGGAGAGATATTTCTACTTTGGGAAAATCTTGAACTAGACGTCATTGTTTAAATATCATGTTTCGCCCATTTAAAACTGAGATGAAGTGATTTTTTTTGCTGAGAGGAATGTGAATCTTTGGAGCTCTCTCCCTGGAAGAAAAATCCTGGAATATTTTGAAAAGCAGATTATTCTTAAGCAAGGGGAGTGAAAATTACCAAGGGTAGTTAGGAATGTGGATTTGAAGTGACGATCTGACCAGTCATGATCTTATTAAAGTGTAAAGCAGGTTTAAAGGGCTGAATGGCCTACTCCTGATTCACATGGATGATACATGCATTTAGTAGCCACCAATCCTCAGCTACTAAAACGGAATCAAAGTCAGTGTCAGGAGAGCATTCGCAAATGATGTACAAACCAATATTGTCATTTCTTGATTATGTTGTAGAATGTTGATGTACCAGTTAACTTAGTTGCTTTTTTAAATTCGCTTTCTTCTATTTCCACATTCAAGGTTTCATTAATCCTTGCATACGATTCAACCCTTTCCCTTTTGCCTCTAGCTAGCTTCCCTTGCTTTTTAAGACTGTAAGGGTGATATTAATGCCATTCCCTATTGCTAGTTTAGAGGCAGAGAGAGATTTAAACAGGCAGGAGGGTGCTGGGTGTGGGGATCCCACCATCATCCTGCTTCCATCCTGTTTACATCTGTAACAGAAAGGCCCACAAACAGCCTTCCTGCCCCCACTGCCAACCAAGACCCTTCAGTGATCAATTAATGCTCATATAAGGGCTTCATCTTGCTGCTGCCTGTATTAAACCAGTGACAAGGCAGTCATGCAGGCAGCAGGACAAGCAATCCTTTGTGAGTTTGTTTCTAGTCTCCATGGGGGTGGGGTGACAGCAGGGTGTCCCTCATTCTAAGATACCCAGTGTCCAATTGAGACATCTAGAATCTGGAAGACAATTGATGGGTTGCTGTGGGCTACGACCCTAGTCTTGCTGCCAATCTCACTACAATACCCCACATCATGACTTCCTGACCTTTGCAGATGTGGTTCTGGCAGTAGCCACCATCTCCCTAGTGGCGCTGCTGAGCAATATAACTGCTGGTAGCTCTTGCTAGGTAGGACTTGCAGGCCCAGGTCCTCATCCCCTGGAATGTCAACAGCCTGTTAATCGAATAATTTTTAAAATTCTGGTTTTGTAAACAAGATGGCGCTGGAGAATGGCAACTCTGCATGCTTTTCATTGGACTCATGTATTCCTTTCTTTTTATTGTGCAAAGACTTTATTATACATTTTTTCCACCCAACACTAAGAAAACACCCATGTGACTAATGAAACATTAACAAGCAAAGCCTGTTAAGGGCAACACTATCCTCTAAAAAGTGAGGGGGGATGTAGGGAGGGAAGGAGGGCAAAATAAAGCACTCACTCCCACAATGCTCACTTCTCCCTAAAGACATCAGGCGACGATGGCCTCAGCCGTGAGATGGATGTCCATTGCCACGCTGCCTGCCAAATCCTGTGGCAATAACCAGGAAAAGCCTCCACCACCCAGCATGTCCCCGACACTGGTCACCCCAACTGCCACGGCCCTCCCTGTCACCAGCCACTCAAACCTGCGATGATGGAGGTGCAGATTCCTGAGCATTCCTGAGCTCTCTGATGATAGCCACTAATCCTGAAGGTGGGTAGGCCTGGTGCAAGTCAGCCATGTACCATACTCATGTGAATAAATGAATGAATGATGATTTATCGTCACTTGTACTCTACAATGAACAAGAAGGTAAAATATGGTGAAAAGCTTCAACTGTCACCATAATCAGGGTCATTCAAGAATAAAAAGAATTAAAAAGACAAAGCTGAAAGAAAGTCCACCTTTTACTCTGCCACCTCTATGATGAGTCCTGAGCTGGCTGACCAATGACCAATGACCGGTGACACCCGCGCCGGACCCACCAAAGTCAGATTCGCCACTCTTCAGGCACCATCTCTTCATCGCTGGACCCAGCCCACCGACAGGCCACTAATGCTGGGTCCTGTACTGAACCTACACTCACCCCTCAACCAGGAGACCCCGACTCCGAGCCTACTGCAACCAGGAGACGCAGGCTCCGGGCCTACCGCAAACAGGAGACCCAGTCTCCAGCCCGACTACAACCAGGAGTCCCTGGATCCACAGCTAGGCTGGGCTGCCACTTCGTCAAGGGTCCCGCTCTGGCCACTCCCCTTCACGATGTCACACCCTACGTTGCTGCCGACAAGAAGTAGATGAAGAAAAAGAAAATCTATTCCTATACTTGCTTACACGAGACAATAAAAAAAATCTAATTCTAATTGGCTCATAATTCTGCAGGCCTTGCCCAAAGAAAAATACAGGTCTGCTGCTGGATCTCCAGCCACTGGTTAAGACTCCATGGACTCTATAGAACTCTTCCGTGTGTACCTGTGCAGAGTGTGTGCTTCTCGTTCCTGTTGTGGCTGCATTCCTCTTCCATAGGCCTCTTTCTAAATATACTTGGAACTTAAATACAATTTCAATCACATGAATTATTACAGGAGTTCCTTTATTTATCAGATTCTACAGGTTTTTAGACAATCGCATGGACTTTAGAACTTGAGGCTACAATCCACTAGACCACTTGTTATCAAAACCAAAACAAAAAATGTTTTCACAAAATTAGTGACATTTATGAGCAGAAATGAAGGTTGCATTGTGCAGTTCAAAAAAATTCCATTATTTTGATTAAAAATACAACCTAATAAAACATCACCCAAGGTAAAATTTTGGAACATATGTGTTTTAAAAACATCATCTTAAAAATACCAAACTAAGAAGCAAATAGAATAGTTTCACCAGGAACTCATTATCAGATTGGTTAAAATGAAAAAAATGTAAGAATTACCCATTTTGATGATTAAGGCCATGTTAAATATATTCTTAATTCCTTTACCAAGGGAATCATGTATCTATCATGACATAATTTTACATACAACTTGAACACTTTTTAAAATGAAGAATACTAAAGCATTAAAATTAGTTGCACCGAAAAATACTGCCAGAAATTAACATTGGCCCATCCCCTCCAAAAGTTTGCTGAAAACTAAAAAGCAAAGTATTAGAATTGGGCTGTAAACTATAGCCTCAGCATTGAACCCACATGGCACGCTTTAAATGTTTGCATAGTACAGGCCAAGGACAGTCATCAATTAAATTCTATCTCTGCTTAATAAATGGGAGCACTTTCCAATTAACTAACACTGTATCTTGGTGGCTAACATTTCACCTACTGAAAGTTGATCTGAACACATTGGAGAAATCTGTGTGGTGTGCTCTGAGACTTAGTGCATGACTTTCAAACAGATCTTCCAAGGCGGCTTTAAACTATTGTATTTGTATGGAGGTCCTGCTTGTTCAACATAGTAAAGGTTTAATGAAATATGCCACCTCAAATCTGCTGTTTACAGACTGCCTGCTTTTACAGCAACAGAATTATTTGGAGTTGTAAAGTGAACGCCTTAAAATTTGAACATCATGGCTTCATTTGAAAGCAAGTTAGACTATTTCATTGCACGGTAAAAAAACAGAAAGATGGTAAATTGTAAATCATGTAGGAAAATTCCACTGAAGGTATTAAATTCCATTTAAGTTTGAAGCAGACTTTTCATAAATTTGCTTGAACTCTCTTAGATCTGAAGTTTTGTTTTGAAACAAAAATTCTGCTTTGATGGTTATACAAATATGCCGTGGGGTTTTCAGAAGATTAAGTCGAAGGGGCTGCTTAGAAGCATTGACTGTATAAAGCTGATGAGATGAACTTGGTGACTGGAGGTGTGATATGTTGGTTTCTGTGATGTCAGCATACAGCCAGCGAATGATCCCCTCATTAGTCACTTGGTGAATCTTGCTTTCATCTGTCATTTCTTTAGCTGACTGGCACAGCTGTGCTCCTCCTGCAAAGGTCAAACAAGAATTCCCTGGCAGCTAAAGATGCTTATGACCACAGTGTTTTCATAGAGCTGAAGTAAACAGGAGGGACAGGGCATTATGCATTTTAACCCTCATCTTCCCAATGCACAGCAAAGTTAAAAAACAGTAGCATGCTAGTGTATATTATGCAGGGTTAATGTTACCAGGAGTTTTCAACATGGTTTTGCAAAGTTCCCATGGCCTCGTGGCTGGTTATAGTGCAGTATTTAAACTGACCGCAGAATAGCTACACAGAGTCACATTGCCTCACTCCTCTGCCCCTCTGATAAATTGATTCTGGGTCAGGATAAGTGGGAGGAATTTTTGGTTTGAAAGCAAGACGGACTTCTGCTGGAGAATGGGTTGGGTTTCCCATGTGATTATGTTCTCCTCAGCACATTCATGGGCAGGCAAAATGCCAAATTTCCTGGGCAGTCAGTTCTGATGTCCACGGGGACTGCCTGGGCTCCAGTATTCAGGCGCCACAGTTAAAGGCACCCAGATAGTACTTTATTCGTCATGCAAACCCAGGAACATCACTCAGCCTCTGCTCATGGCTCTACCGAGCCCTGGAAGGGTCAGGGCAAAAAATGGTGCCATGCTTCAGCAAAGCTTTCCCAGAGCTCCTGCTGAAGTTTGTTCGGGGAGGGGGGAAGTTCTTTATCTTATGGGTGGCAACAAGTCGTCCCCTCTGACTGACAAAGGCAGCCCGGACGGAAATAAGGAGAAACCACTTCAGCCAGAGAGTGGTGAATCTATGGAACTCACTGCCACAGAAGGCTGAGAAGGCCAGGTCATTGAGTACATTTAAGACTGAGATAGATAGGTTCTTGATTATCAAGGGGATCAAGGGTTACGGGGAGAAAGCAGGAGAATGGGGTTAAGGAACTTATCAGCCATGATTGAATGGTGGAGCAAACTCGACAGGCTGAATGGTCTAATTTCTGCTCCTATGTCTTATGGTTTTATGGTCTTATGGGACTGCAATTGGCAGTGGGGGAAGCATTTGCGGGGCACTGAGGGGTTTGTGGAGTGGGGTGAGTGGGCGGAGGGATTTGTTGTGGGGGTGCTGTGGGAGTGAGTAATAAGGGTGGTGGTAGATGAAGGGATGTGGAGATTGGATGTGGGGCCATCAGAATCTGTTTCCAGTGCCACAAGAGAATGAATGATCTGCTGCACTTTGCCAGGGCATGTACCACTGTTTATTCAATGCCTTATGCTCTGATGAGTATAAGTTAGCATTCTCTGGGGTCATCTGCCAAAATCTTGGCAGATGGAATATAATGTGAGAAAATGTGAAGTTAAGCATTTTGTAGGAAGAATAGACGAACTGAATATTATGTAAGTGGAGAATGACTGCAGAAAGCTACATAATAGAGGGATTCAGAAGTCTTCAACTATGAATTACAGAGACTGCGCATCTAAGTTCAGTGAGTAATGGGGAAGGTAAACATAATGCTGGCCTTTATTTCAAAGGGAATGGAGTACAAAAGTAGGGAGGTTTTGCTAAAACTATATAAGGCCACAATTGACTATTGTGGCCAGCTTTGGGCCCCTCATCTAAAAAAAAATAGATTTGCTGGCATTGAGGACAATCCAGAGAGGGTTCACTGAGCTGATACCAGGTATGGAAAAACTGTAATTTGAGGAGAGGTTGATGAGTTTGGGCTTGTTCTCATTGGAATTTAGAAGAAGGAGAGGTGAACTTATTGAAGCAACAGAATTTCTTAGAGGACTTAACAGTGTAATTGTGTAAAGATGGTTTCCCCTTGTAGCAGTCTGGAACCAGAGGACATAGTCTCAGAATAAAGGGTCACACATTTAACACAGAGATGGGAGGAATTTCTTCTTTCAGAGGGTAATGAATCTGTGGAATTCTTTACTACAGGGGGCTGTTGAGGCTGGGTCATCAGTATATTCAAAGCTGAGATGCACAAATTTTTGATCATTGAGAGAGTGAAGTTGAGGATTATCAGATCAGCCATTATCTCATTGAATGGCAGAGCAGACTCAATGGGCTGAATGGCCTACTTCTGTTCCTATGTATTATGGTTTTATAGTCTTCTTTGTAGTTACCAATGTAGTAATACTGGCCCTGCAGTGCTACTGCCTGTCATACATAGGCAAGGTCCATATTTAAAACATCAAAGCAACTATAAGACTCAATAGCCCACATAGCATCAGGTCAGTGATCTTTCACCACATTGGAGGACATGCACATCTGAAAGATTTTCATGAAAGGCTTGCATGGGACAAGGGTACAACCGCAAAAGATGTTCTTTTGCTTTGAGTCCTCTTTTGAGATTATCTGCATTTGCCTGCCCTGATCAGGTTTCCTGTCATCAGCCAGTACGGCTGCCTTTCTCGGGCAGGCTTGTTGACTTGGTCAGGCTTAATCCTTAACATCGTATGCATTTGCACAAAGGAAGACCTTGGTTATGAGAGTAAGTAACTGAAGAAGTTTGTACTCAGTGGAGCATGATGTCTGAATTCCAATTGTATGAAGGAACATGATTCTTTGAGAACACCTGATGGCAAGAGAAAGACAGAAAAGGAACTGGAGAAAGAATAACCAACAATCTCAAGGTCAAGGATCAATTCCCAGAAGCACCTGCTAAACGCATGGCCAGAGTTGCAGCTGTAGGATTGGACTCATTAGCCACGCAAGGATCCACAGAACCCATGACTAGTGAGAAAGATTTTCTTAGATGGACAATCATACACATCAGCGAGTGATTTCTGACGATGGTAAAATAATTGGGTTTGTGAATATATGTGTTCTTCTTGCTGTTTTTGGTTAACAAGATCGCATCATTGAACATAATTCTAGTGGACTTCCGTGTTAATGAGTATTCACAGAATAATAACAAATGCAAATCAGGTTGCCAAAGGTCGGGAAAGGTGACCAGCTTGAAAGGTTCTCGCAACTTGATAGCAAAACTTAAGCCTGTGGTTGGGAAACTGGATTTTTGTCATACGCCCAATGAAGTTCCCCTGCCTGCCCTTCTAAAAGATTCGGGTAAATATGGAAGTGTGTTTTGGAATGTGCATGCGTCAAGTCCCACTGAACCAGCTGGAGTTGGTCCAGGTCAAAGTTCCATGGTTATGAGACCGATACAATGATTTATTTTTTATATAGATAAAGATAGGCTATAACTTTTTTGCATTTTCCTTCTCATTTTAAGTATAACTCCATTTGCTTCTGTATGTAACACTTGCAAAACTTAAGCAAATGTTTAAATGTACTTTAATGAGCCTAAATAGGCATTTTAGTGCATTTAAATTGGGAGATAATGAAATTACAGAATTATGGTGCTAATGTCATACATCTCTGCGGCTAATGCAGCCAAACTATCAGTTTTTTTGTTTGATTGATTGACTGATTGATTTATTTATTGTCACATGTACTTGTTCCATGTGTTTGTTAGAAACACAGTAAAAAGTGGTGTATAACGTTGCCACTATCCGGCACCATCTGAAAAGCACAGAAAATAAACTAAGACAGAGAATATAAAGGTATAAAATAAAGAGATAAAGTTAAAAGTTCAACATTGCAGTCCTTCCTGTTAAGTGCCTTAGCCGTGGGCCAGGATCCATGCCCATCCACCCTAATGCTGAGTCCAACATCAGCACACAGCAGTCAACCAGTCTCGAGTCCCTACGCTGCGGCACAGCCCCTGGAACTGTGTCACCACTCTTTGGTGCTATTTTGCCTCCGTTGACATCATCACTGCCATGAATCCCCATTGGGCTGATCCTGGCAATGCAGCTGAAGCTGCCGGGTCCCGTATTGGGTCCAAACTGAATGCTGGACCCATCATACTGAAGCAGCCGCCACCGATCCTGCCAGGCCCCGCACCGGTGGTGGGGGGGTTGCTAGGCCCAAACTCACCTTCCTCTGCCCCTACTGTTGTGGGGAACACAAACATGACTCTGCCACGCTGGACACCCCACTGGTGCTGATGCCACACCCCCGTCAAGAAAGTAAGTAAAAGAAAGCAAAAGGAAAGGAAAAGTGGTTGAGCCCCAGGCTCCTGCACTCAGAGGCCTGAATACTGCACTGCTTACTCTGCTGCTATCTTGGAGTTTGATGGTAAGGTGTGAAAGGAAGAGACTAGTCCTCTCTACTCAGTAAAAAGTAAACAAGCCACAAGCATGACAAGGCACAGCTACTTGTACTTCTCCTCCAGTAGAATACACATCACCTTCATGGCCACTCTAAAGAAGGAAATGAACTATGTGCCCATAAATTATTGGCATTGTTTTGATAGTTTTAACCAAGTCTCCTGCTTACCATCTCACTCAATACCAGCAGATAAAGCCCAAGGAATTCTGCATTCTCTCAGATGGTAGATCACTTCTTGTGATTGTGCCTTTATAACAAGTGAATTTTAGTTGCTTGTCATATTTCTCATGGCATTCTTTAAGCCACATTACAAATTCTGTGTCTACCTTCATTCCTTGCTCCTGGCCATTCACAACATTTGTGAAAAGTGTGTTCTTAACCTTCAATTTCCATTCTAAATCCATAAATATCAACTTGTTGGTGCTGACCTGATATTTATCTTTGGTAAAAAGCACAAAAGCACTTCTGAAATCCTGTTGAAACATTCCAGTGCCACCTGTCCTCTTCGGGGTGCACAGAACTCAGAATCTTCCCTGTGGTGTAGGGAATCAATCATCCATTCCAAAAACATTCTAGTATTGGTCTTTTGCTTCTGGCTCCTTTATCAACAGAATAACAGTCTTGCTCATCATCCTCAACAGTACTGAATGTACTGCTAACATCTTCAGGATGAGTTTCTTTGTCAAACAGGAATGGATGATAATGTATTACTCCTTCAACAGCATCTTCTCCTTCTACATGTGCTTTAAATTCAAAGCAGTCTGCAGTGGTGTTGATAAAGAGAGTTTGTGTATCATCTTTTATTTCCCCTTAATTCATGATGTTAGGGACTTTTCCCTTTTCAAACATTAAGATCTCTATATCAATGTTGTTAAAGGGCTCTACTTCTTCAGTAGCTGTCATATCATTTCCTTTCCATCCATGAATACAGTAGTGGTATATGTAGGCCAATTGTCTAGTCCAGAGGTGAAAGTAGATTGCAGGAGGGTCTAGGATCAGAAGGCATCATCTCAGAGCGAGGTGTCCCCAATTTAGGCTAAAAATGAAGAGGAAATTCTTCTCTCAGAGGGTAGTGCATCTGTGGAGTTGTTTAATGCAGAAGGCTCTCAGGTGACATGGTGGCTCAGTGGTTAGCACTGCTGCCTCAGTGTCAGGGACCTGGGTCTGATTCCATCCGCAGGCAACTATCTGTGTGGAATTTTCACACTCTCCCGTGTCTGCGTGGTTTTTGTCCCATAGTCCAAAGATGTGCAGGTTAGGGGGATTGGCCATGCTAAATTGCCCCATACATCCAGGGATGTGCAGGCTAGGTGGATTGGCCATGAGAAATACAGGATTATAGAGTGGGGGTGGGTTTTGCCTTTATTTATCAGTGAATGAATATAGGAGTTGGGATGTTATGTTGCAGCTGTACAGGGCATCGGTTAGGCCACTCTTGGAATACTGCGTTCAATTCTGGTCTCCCAGCTGTAGGAAAGATGTTGTTAAACTTGAAAGAATGCAGAAAAGATTTACAAGGATGTTGCCGGGATTGGAGGGTTTGAGCCAAAGGGAGAGGCTGAATAGCCTGGGATTATTTTCCCTGGAGCATCTGAAGCTGAGTGGTGACCTTATAAAGGTTTATAAAAACATGAAGGGCATGGATAGGGTGAATAGCCAAGGTCTTTTCCCCAGGGTAGGGGAATCCAAAATTAGAGGGCGTAGGTTTAAGGTGGGGTGGGGGGTGCAAGATTTAAAAGGGATCTGAGGTGTAGCTTTTTCATGCAGAGGATGGTGCATATATGAAATAAGCTGTCAGTGGAGGTGGTGGATGCTGGTACACATACAGCATTTAAAAGGCATTTGGGTGGATACATGAATAGGAAGGGTTTAGAGGAATATGGTCAAAATGCTAGCAAATGGGACTAGATTAATTTAGGATATCTAATCATCACAGACAAGTTGGATCGAAGGGTCTGTTTTCATACTGAACATCTTTATGACTTATGTGGCCCAGCCATTAAAATTGTAGGAGGGTCAGCATTCTTACTTGGCTATGTTGCTGTCCAGGACTTAATATTAGGCCTTGAATGTTTGTAACATTGGTCTTATTACTGAGGATGCCAACCATGCCCACTAATATTGCCTATGTGTGTATTTTCTAGTAGAGGTGCAGGCTACCAACAAGGAGAGGGAACTGCAACCAGTTATTCCTCAGTCCAGGCCAGGAATTCGGAGATCAGTTTCTGTGGCCAAAAAGAGCATTTAATTTAAAAATGATGGATGTTGTGATATTTCCTCCATCCAGAATAGGAATCACACAGAAGATATTTACTTCTCAAATATTATGCAAGGCATTGAAGATTATTTTGTTTCCCCTATGTACTATATCATGCATTAAATATAGATCCGCATTAGGTTACTAATGTTACCAAATAATATGTTGTTTCCCTTTTTGTAATTATTTTGAAGGAAGTTGTCATGAACTAGAAATAACGTTTGGCTATTTATATTTGTAGATGTCTTTTCCATGACTGTCTTTTATTCTAGACCTAATGAAAATTCCACTGGGACAGTGGGCAGGGGATGAGTGTTTTATAAGCTCAAGGCAACCTTTGAGCTTTGTTCAATTGAACTCTTTCAATGAATGTGGGCTCTTAAGTTTTAGTTTCCTTGCTCCCAACCAACTCAATGAATGATTCCTCAAAACCTGACAGAAATTTTCTTAAATGTCACATCACTAGGACCTCCAACACAGGCAAAACCTCAATCTTTAAAATTCCCTGGTTTCAACTTCAGTGCCCCTGCTCTCATCCTGACTGTAATGACTCCAAATTCCAATAAGTCATAACATATTTGAAGGTTAAAGGTCATAAAAAGCATTTGTTCCCTCCTTGCAATTAAAGCTGCTGTCTGCCTTTCCAATAATTCCATGTTAAATGAAGGAATTTCTGAAGCAATCAACCAGCAGGTTCTGCCATAAGACATTTTAAATGGAACATTGAAACTAAGTTCAAATGTCTCGGGAAAGCTAAATATGCTGAGTGAAATGCTGGTAGATAATTATTAATGTTGCCCAAAAAGAAATAACAGCCTACAAACGGCAGGATCAATGCAAACATTTAAAAAAATTATAATTGCATTTTAGGATATCCATAAGCGACCATTTGTCAACAGTTGGTCTCCAAACTGAAGAGGTCCTTTGAGCATCACACAGAGCTTCATTAGCACAGGACGTTGTTGCAGACTGAGTGCTGAAAAGTTCTCATGGAATGTGCTTAATGAAGCTCACATTAGGATCATGTTCCCACAACTTTCACCATAGACACTGGTCAATTAGAATTAAATCCTGTTCAGCGACAGTCCTGCTGCTGGTCTGTTACCCATAAATCTCAACCATGACCAGTTCAGAATTAGTTTAAAATTCTTCAGGTTTTGAAACTTGAATTTTTTTTGAAAGCTTCCAAAGTATGAGTAGTTAGAGAGACAAAGAAAATACTGCATTCATATGGTGCCTTTCAGAACTTCAGGAGATCCGAAAGCTAATTAAGTACTTTTGAAGTGTAGTTGTTGTTGCAATGTAGGAATTTAGGAAAGACAAATGAAGCAAGTGCTAGAGTATCTTCTGATTCACTGCAGATTTCCAGTAATAGTTTAGATCTGGGCACTTTGAAAAATTTAATCTCTCCCTCTTAAACCTTCCATGTTTATTCCTAACAGTAGTAACAGAAGACTAAAAAGCTTCCGTGACAGTTTTAAAATAGCATTTAGTGAACCCATTTTCCTGCATGAAGTCACTGACCACAGTCCATGTAATGAATCAATCTCCTGTAAAATTCAGTGGGTTTTAAACAAAAAATCCCTAAACTAATTTTCCCTCAACAATTCATATGACTGCATCTGCAACTGTGTCAATTAACTTGTGCATTGTTTAAAATAAAATTGGCTGGAAAATGTATGAATGAAAGAAACACATTGTCATAGTTTAGCATTTATGTGGCGATATTTAATAAATCTGAAAGGAGAGGTTTTTATTATTCTGTAAAGTAATACTGAGGTAATGCTGGGAACTATTGTTATATAAAGCCAATGGTTTTTCATTATGCTGGTAATGTGAGAGGCATGACAACTGACTATTGGTGAGTAGCACACAGAACTGAGTGATTGAACTGACCCTATTGGTGAGAACAGGAAACTGGAATGGTGGAGAATTACAGAGAAGCTGAGGGCTCGATTGGCGCAGAGGCCACCAGGATGCTAAGATACAGTTCCTATTCAGAAGTGAAAAACTGTGAATGATGAAAGTTAAAATAAAGCAGAAGAATGCTGGAAATGCGTGGCAAATCAATCAGCATCTCAGAGAAATGCCAGTTACAGGTTTGAAGTTTGACACTTCAGTATATCTCAGAGATCGAATGATGAGTTACGTGCAAAACATTCTCTTTCTGATGCGGACTTATCTGTCACCCACGTGCAAAATTTTCTGATTTCATCAGCAGAATTTAATCCCAGCAATAAGGTGTTGCCCACCAACTGAGAGCCAGTGAGAGTCCACTGTCAGGTAAGTTGAGGAAGGGCTTGCTGTGCCCATCTGGAACTTAAGTGGCAGCCATCAGACTTTTCCTGAGATTGAAGAGCCCCTGAGAGCTGCAGGCCAAACAAAGGTTGGCAACTCTCCACTGCAGGCAGCGCCACTGGGAGCAGGGCAGCTGCTGGCATTGCACCCACCAAAGGCCCAGAATCAAAAAGTTACACCAGGCCAAATACTGAGTGAGGGTCAGGTGGGGGGGTTGCCAGGTAGCAGTCACAAGAGAGGAAGAGGGGATAGGAGGCAAGGAGTGAGATTATCTTTCAGAAAACCCCACTTTTGATTCTGGATCCATTGATCAAACACTGAGTGCCTTTGGATCAGGAGCTGCCTACGGGTTCCTTATGGTTATCTCCCTCCCACAGAGACTGAATATCACTGGTGCCAGGTTGAGACCTATAAATGGGCATTAATTGCTTACTTGAGGGTCTCAATTGGCAGATGTAAATGGCAAAGACAACAAGGTGATGGGTCCCCACCTAGTGCCTTCCCAACTGATTCAATGCTCCAACACCTCCAAGGCTGCTACATGGAATAGACACATTTACTTCCACCCCATCTATCCAATTTGTTTCATTAGACCAACATACCAAAGTTGATTCTTTTGAAAAGTTGATTGCAAAAATTGTTTTAATCTAGTTAACTGTATTTCTTGTTGTCTTCTTCATTGTCTTCCCTTGTTTGTTTTTGCTACTTGTTCAATAATGGGATTCATAGAAACAGTTAAAGGATACAAGCCTGTAAGACATAGGTGAACGTTTTCTTTAAATGCTGATACGCACAACAATGATTTACTGTAATCTAAGATATTATTTCCATTATCAAATGCTATTGTATGTTCTATAATAATTTTTTACAGAGGCCACAATAAGGTCAGGATGTATTGTTTTCAAGTCTGACTATGGCAGTAGGCAGGAACTGTACTTTTCCTGCATCTGAACTGTCGGGTGACAATGATTTAAACTATCACTCCTTGACTTCATTTCTACACCTTCATCCTCAAGTTGTGACAGATGGTAATCTATGACAGTATTTTAAGTAGGTGCAGGGAAAAGAATGTTGTGCCTGTATTTGTAGCAGAAAAGCTTGTAAAGTAATATATTTTGATATATTCCATGTTTAGGATGTGGATTGGCTCCTTCCTCCCTACGTCCCAAAGGAGAAACATGCTCTGACCCTGGCGAAGCCATTAACTTTCCATAGACACTATTGGCAAATCATTCAGCAAATAGGAGGTGCACTTTGACTAGGCAGACTAGACAAAACTTGTTTACCCTCAGTTAAAGTTAGACTTTTTTTTAATGAATTCAAGTATTTTAGTACAAAAACAAATCACTTGAACGCTTCTTCGCATCACCTTTAGCTTGTAAGCAAATTTTGTTTTCGCTGCATAATACTTTCTATTCATCTAATTCCTGTCTGTCTTCAATTATTAACCTTTTACAGTTTCTTTCAGCAGTGTACAATAGACCCTTGTTTTCTCCATTAACCACTTTTTTTTGGAATACATGCCTGGATTTTAAGCAAGTTCCTGCATATTACAATTCTTTTATCTCTATCACCATTCTTTGTGAAAATGCTCACATTTTTGTAGGCAAGGTTAATTTTTGGAACATGTGGTACGTGCACTCATGTCGTTGACCTTACTTCTTTGCCCCAGGGTTCTTGGCAGTCACAAATCCAAGACTTGGGGGTAAAGGGAGAAGGTCGTTTTCATGAATACACAATATATCCCATGTTTGTCTCAATTACAAGAACTAAACATGTACAAAACTAAACATGTTGAACATGGGCAAAGAAGAAACCCTTTATAAACGAAGTTATTTTAAAACAGAATTTTATTCATAGCTTGTGCATGATTTAATACATACAGGATGCTGCAGCTTTAACTCAGATGTTCAGTGCTGGAATTGGTGTGTTAGTTTGCCCCAAATCTGTGGGAGGTCTGCAAATGAATTTGAAAATGATCTATCCTTGAATTGACTAACTTTATTGTTACTCACTGAGGTCTTGTCAAAATTGGTTATTATCTTCCAAGTGACAATGCACTGCCCTAGCTGGCACTCAAACACTGTTGAGAAACATTAATATTAATAAGAACATAAAATTCAACTGCTCCAAATGGGCAAATATATAGAAGTGCTTTTAGAATGTAAATATGTTCCCTCATGCTATATGCTGACTTGGTTTTGCTGTTATCTAGACATTCATCAAGAATTCTTTTGACATTGATTTTGAACAATGTAATGTTCTCGCCCTCTACTGTCCAAATTTGGTTAGAACTGTCAATGTCTAATGGTAGTGTGGGTAGGCAGACTGTGATCAGCTTTGTGTTTGTGTGTGTATATGTTAAACCTTAAAATGCTAGGGTAAGATCTAAATGTTCAAGTCAAATCACATCCAACCTGAAACTTGATGGGTGAAAGGCAGGACTAAGAATTGAAATAATATCTTTTTCTTTAAATGAACGAAAGGTGCAATCAAAGAAAAATACAAATGAAGATTTTAACAAGCTTGAAGGAAAAAGAAATATTAACTGCATAATTTCACACCAACCTTTAGTGATACGAAAGGGTGAATTTTCTTAGCACTTCTCCCTCTGCTTGATTAAGGAGGGTCTCTATGTACTTGTGCATGGGCTTTCTGTTTAACTACCACAGAAACTGCAAAGGTAGAGCAGGAGATTCTGCAGTGAAAATTTAGCCGTTGCGTAAACATCTAAATAGCCAAGTATACCTGCATCAGGCATTTGTGGTTTACTATTTTTTCAGTGGTGTTTATAATGCTGATGTTATTCACAATTTTTAAAAATATATTGTGGAACTGAGATTTTCTTATTTTACTGTGGTCAATTAGAAATTATAAAGTTGGTGCAGCCTGATATCTAGGAAGTTCTTTGCCATACATTTCTTTGAACATCTGATAAGCCTTTTGAGTTTTATTTTGCTTTGCAGTTTTAAGAGACAAGTATTTACCTGCAGTGTTCCATCCAGATCTTGCATTAAAGAAATGTAAACTATCAAGTTTGGAGTCCTTTCAGGGGAAACATGAGGCCCTTAGTTAAGTGTAGAGGGATATAGAAACTAGTTTAATTTCATGTATTGGCTAATTGAGGTATCTTAAAGAATACATTGCACGGTAAACTCTTAAGTCTGGGATAATTGGGACCAAGATATTTCTTGATCATAGAATGCCATTAGAGTGGCTAACCACAAGTGTGTTAACCAGAAAATACTATAAACATTTACCTAAAACATAAAACAGTGATTAAAACATAGAGCAGTAATAAAAATTGTTTGTTTGCTAAGAATCTGTATCTTCCATATTTCTGCTCGAACATACTGCACTACAATGATGCCAATGATATTGAAGGAACAGGAGTATCTGCTAAAAATATTTCTCAACAACTGGGCTGGAATTTTCATTCCTGAGTCAGAAGCACACAGTTGGGAAAATGTCCAGCTCTGCAAAACCGACCTGAGAGAATGGGCCCCGGAAAATTCGATTTTTGTCCCAGCGTGACTAAGGGTAATTGTCATCATAGAATCCCTGTAGTATGGAAGCGGGCCATTCGGCCCATCAAGTCTATACTGACCCCTCCAAAGAGCATCCGACCCAGACCTACCCCATCTCTGTAACTGTACATTTTCCCTGTCTAACCGACCTAGCTTGCACATCCTGAATACTATGGGCAATATAGCATGGCCGATCCACCTAATCTGCACATTTTTGGACTACGGGAGCAAACTGGAGCACCCAGAGGAAATCCACACAGACAGTCGCATGAAGCCAGAATCAAACCCAGGTCCCTGGCGCTGTGAGGCAGCAGTGCTAACCACGGAGCCACTGTGCCGGTACTAAGTACACATCGGGCCCACCATCCCCAGAAAGAGTCTGGGGACAGCCATAGGAGCAGTTGCCATGGAGGTAAGCTGTTTAAAAGGCTTGTGTCTGCCATATGGGACTTCATTGTACCTGTTAAAAAGAAAATAGGTTGAACAGCAACAGTCCTACAGCCCTCACCCCTTCAACCTGTTCCCCCCCGCCCCGCCCCACCCCACACACACACACACACACACACACACACACACACACATATTCTATTTCCAGGCTTTTCCAAGTCATGCCACCTCATCCATCCCTATGTCCTTCATACCTTTCTTGCAAATGTTTGCTTCTTAACCAATCAGTATGCCCACCCCCCCATAACCTCCATGATGAACTATGTTCCACTACCTACATCCTGGGGCACTTCATAATCCTATGCCAACTTCATGCCACCTCATGATAACCCATGAATTCCACCCATGACTGTTCACTCCTACACCCTCCATGCCAATTCTCACCACATCCACCATGATTAGACTTTAGGGTCCATACTAAGATGAAATAAGATGACATTCTAAGTGTCATTCGTTGTATGAAAACTTGCAGTGGTAAAAATCCTATTCAAAACACCTAACTTTCTTAACTACCTAATTCCTCATTAGGGAAATATGCACATGTATTCATAGTCCCACTTCAAAGAATTTATAAGCACTTGGTGCTGTCAATCACACTGTGAACTGACAGGCATTGCACTTTGATAATAATCAATTGTGAAGTAAGTCAAACAGCACAAATCCTTTAGTCATAGTTCTCAGGCTTATGTCAACAGACAGACTGAAATAGCAACCATTCTTTCACACTACAGAGGGTTCAGAGGGTTTCCTCAAACATTTAAAGGTCAGGAGATTAAAATGCCTTGACAACTTGTAGTACCCTAAATGTGACAGTTCTCCTGATAGCTTGACAGTTTCTATGGGTTTTCCCACATTTTACACATATTTATGTATATTTTTAGCAACTCTGCTTCCCCTAAACTGGCCCTGTTCCTATTCAAAAGTGTAGCTCACCTCTCCAAATACTCCCATCAGATTTAGACCTTTTCATGAATGTTCTAAAGCTCATAAGTTTGGACATTCCATTGGTGAAATTTGGAATTTACTGAAGGCAACTGCACTTTAACAAGTGTAGTTGCCTTTGTGAACTGGAAGATGTCAAGTAAAACCTGCTCCTGGTGGCCCCCCAACAATGAAAATAGCTGGTGTCATATTCATGGGTTGGACTTCCAGATTCAGACTTCCACTAGCATTTTGGCTTAACCAGGAATCCCCTTGGCTAAGATAACAAGGTGTAGAGCTGGATGAACACAGCAGGCCAAGCAGTATCAGAGGAGCAGGAAAGCTGACGTTTCGGGTCTGGACCCTTCTTCAGAAATGGGAGAGGGGAAGGGGGTTCTGAAATAAATAGGGAGAGAAGGGGAGGCGGATAGAAGATGGATAGAGGAGAAGATAGGTGGAGAGGAGACAGACAGGTCAAAGAGACGGGGATGGAGCCAGTAAAGGTGAGTGTAGGTGGGGAGTTAGGGAGGGGATATGTCAGTCCAGGGAGGATGGACAGGTCAAGTGGGCGGGATGAGGCTAGTAGGTAGCCTCTGCTACCTGCTCCCAGGATGAGGCATTCCACTCCCAAACATCTCAGACGTCCTCGTTTTTCAAGGACCGCAACTTCCCCCCTTCAGTGGTCGAGAACGCCCTCGACCATGTCTCCCGCATTTCCCGCAACTCATCCCTCACAACCCCTCCCCGCAATAACAACCAAAACAGAATCCCCCTCGTCCTCATGTACTACCCGACCAAACTCCAGATCCAACGCATCATCCTGCGATACTTCTGCCATCTGCAATCCGACCCCACCACCAAAGACATTTTTCCCTCCCCACCCTTATCTGCTTTCCAGAGGGATCACTCTCTCCGGGACTCCCTTGTCCGCTCCACACTCCCCTCCAGCCCCACCACACCCGGCACTTTTCCCTGCAACCGCAGGAAGTGCTACACCTGCCCCTACACCTCCCCCCTCACCCCCATCCCAGGCCCCAAGAAGACCTTCCACATCAAACAGATGTTCACCTGCACATCTGCTAATGTGGTATACTGTATCCACTGTTCTTCTACATCGGGGAAACCGAGCGGAGGCTTGGGGACCGCTTTGCGAAATACCTATGCTCGGTTCGCAATAAACAACTGCACCTCCCAGTCGCGAACCATTTCAACTCCTCCTCCCATTCCTCAGACGACATGTCCATCCTGGGCCTCCTGCAGTGCCACAACAATGCCACTCAAAGGTTGCAGGAACAGCACCTCATATTCCGCTTGGGAACCCTGCAGCCCAATGGTATCAATGTGGACTTCACAAGCTTCAAACTCTCCCCTCCCCCTACCGCATCCCAAAACCAGCCCAGCTTGTCCCCGCCTCCCTAACCTGTCCTTCCTCCCACCTATCCCCTCCTCCCACCTCAAGCCACAACCCCATCTCCTACCTACTAGCCTCATCCCGCCCCCTTGACCTGTCCGTCCTCCCTGGACTGATCTATCCCCTCCCTAACTCCCCACCTACACTCACCTTTACTGGCTCCATCCCTGCCTCTTTGACCTGTCTGTTTCCTCTCCACCTATCTTCTCCTCTATCCATCTTCTATCCGCCTCCTCCTCTCTCCCTATTTATTTCAGAACCCCCTTCCCCTCCCCCATTTCTGAAGAAGGGTCTAGGCCTGAAACGTCAGCCTTTCTGCTCCTATGATGCTGTATTCATCCAGCTCTACACCTTGTTATCTCAGATTCTCCAGCATCTGCAGTTCCTACTATCCCCTTGGCTAAGTTGTTTCGGAACATCAGAGATGTTGCAGTGTGTTCATCACTTCAGGTTATGCCCAAAAAATCAGCCTTTTTGGTCTCTCACAGTAGTCACAGTGCTGACATTGGCTCATTTGCAGAGTGAGGTCAACAACATGCGTTCAATTCCCACACCAGCTGAGGTTACCATGCAGGTCCCACCTCTCAACCTTGCCCCTCGCCTGAAGTGTGGTAGCCTTCAGGTTAAAGCACTTCTAGTCATCTCTAAGTAATGAGTGAACAGCCCTGTGGCCTGGGAGGTCTATAGCAACTTTACCTTTTGTAACAACCATGCGGGAAAGAATCAACTCCAAGCTCGATGTAAAACCCTGATCCACATAGGAGCTGACTTTTTCATGCTTCTTAACAGTGACAATAGGCTGACAGGCCTGTCGATGCACCACGCACCATGATGTGCTGATTTGTCTGCCTTCTGCTGCAAGCCACATGGTTGAAATCCTCATCTGAGTCCCTTGCAGCACAACTTGCCTGTGACCTGTCCGTCCAGGAAACAGGCAGGCTGAGCCTCCCCTTGATCCCTGCACCCGCGCCCGCTCTCCACCCCATCCCAGATTGTAGCCTACTCACATATGGTGGCTAACTACGTGCAGATCACTACTGTATACCATCCTGTAAGGTACACACAGTGCCAGAGTCTGAGAAGCTGGCTGTGAGTGAGTCAGACCAAGGAATGGTGCTTTCTTTTCAGAGGTTAGTGGTAGGTAGCTCTTCCCTTTCCTCATGAGGCAGACATGGCTGGTCAGGTGGTAGTCCACGGATATTTTAAAGCAGAACATTCAGAAATAGAGGGTTGGAGTGGGAGAAACAGGTGGTAGAAACCAAAAGGTCCATGGTCACACCCCTCGTGTCTTATACTGAATGCCAGTATGAGGTGGCATTTGAGAAATGGTATAAGACGGGAGCATATCACTACTTTGACTGTTTTCAGGCCACCTGATGCAGCCTTAATCAGATCCTGATTTGTCTGTTTGCTGCTGGTTCTCCTGTGCTCCTGGAGCTTCTAGCTTATCCTGCAAGAAGGAGGAAGCAACATCAGTGGTTGTGTTCCATTGTGTTTGGGTACTGTTCCCGGCATAACAATACAGCTATGTGTGGAAGCTGTGAGAGGTGAGTATGAGGCTCAATGCATTGGTATGTCTGGGAGGTTGAGGTGGAGTATCTGAATGTCACAGATTGTTGTACAGTTGTATGAATGTTAGGTATGCGTTCAGATTGCTGATGGGTGAATGATCAATGAGAGGTTCAGTATTCTCTGACTCTGGCTATAAATGAGAGATCTTTAAGCTTCTTCTGGCACTGTTCCTAGATCGTCACAGTCACACTCTGGAACTGATTTCTCTATTCCCATTCCCTTCCCAGAGTTTGTTTAGAGGGCCACCTATATTCTGTTGAAATATTCACTTCTTCCTCCGTTCCACCTCCTCTAATAAAATTTCTAACAATGAATCAGAAAATCTGGCAACCCACTCTTTCTCTTCCTAAGTGGTCCATTTGCTGTGTTTCTCCATATGGTAATTCCCTGCAATTTCCCTTTAAGAAGTACAGGCCAGTTCAAACACTTGGAAGCTGTCATGCACGCTGCTTGTGCCACCACCCCACCACTGTTGAGTGTGCATGCAATCAGCCAGCAGCACATTCAATGCTACATTACAAGCTGAAAGCATTGAAACGTGTCAAGTTCCTAGGAGTGACGACAGCTGATAATCTGTCCTGGACCTCTCACGTAGATGTGATGGTCAAGAAGGCTCAACACTGCCTCTTCTTCCTCAGGTGGCTCAGGAAATTCAGCATGTCCAAAAGAACCCTCACTAACTTTTACTGATGCACCGTAGAAAGCATTCTATCCAGGTGCATAATGGCCTGTTATGGCAACTGCTCTACACAGGGCTAAGAAACTACAGAAAATTGTGTGCCCAGCCCAGACCGTCAGGGAAGCCAACCTCCTATGCATGGAGATAGTAGGAACTGCAGATGCTGGAGAATCCGAGACAACAAGGTGCAGGGCTGGATGAACACAGCAGGCCAAGCAGCATCCTAGGAGCAGAGAGGCTGACGTTTCGGGCCTAGACCCTTCATCAGAAAAGGGGGAGGGGAAGGAGGTTTTGAAATAAATAGGGAG
>NC_063339.1:26962830-26981277 GCF_021869965.1 Rhincodon typus | reverse complement strand
TGATGCTGCTTGGCCTGCTGTCTTTATCCAGCTCTACACCTTGTTATACCATAATATTGTGCAAGTAATCTTAATGTTTGAAAAGCTGTTTGTACTGCAAGTCAACAATTTTGATGATGGAGAAATTCTTTTCTTTCCACAGACATTTCTTAAAATGTTTTATGTGCCCAGAATAGCTCTCCTTTTACAGACTGCTCCACAAAGCCCTGTTGTCTGACATTTCATTGCCACCAGTTTGTGGTTTACTTGATATGTGTCATTGTAGAGAGTATCTGCTATCCACAACTGAATGTGACATAGTTGTATGGTGTACGTGTGAGCTGTCTTTTGTTCACAACCTGACTTACATTGGCTTTTGGGTGATGTTTAGCTGAGCTCATACCACAATACTCAGGAGGAATGGCTTAAATTGCAATGAGTAACTCTTGTTTAGAATCAGCGTGGACTAACTGAGGTTACCAATGGCATTCAGTGGATATCTGAGTGAGGATTTCTGTGCACTTTCAATTAAACATTGAACTGCAGAGAGAGATCTGAGGATTAAGTTTTACATTTGGAAAGCAATATTTTGAAGACTGAAGTGTAAGGCGCAAGCTTCTTACATTATTCAGTTATTTTACCGTCTTAAAATAGCTGGACAATTACACCACTTGGTTGTTAAAAGGAAGCTGAAAGAGGGTTAAATCCCTGTGTTCACATGAACTGTTTCCCATGTCTGACTTTGTTATATCTTCTCGGCCTTTGCTCCTAATGCATGTTTTATTGCAGAGTTTTTCCTTAAGATTGATGCCACCGTGCTAGATAGGGAGGCAAAATGCCAGAAGTACGATGGGAGAATATAAATTATGGACTGTGAAAGAGAGAGAAAGTATTACTATTCCAAATGCAAAAGTGTGAACATTTTGATTGCATCTCTGGAAATAAAATGCACTTATTTAAAACACCTGGTTAGAAGCCTGGACACCCCAAGTAGTGCAGGGCAGAGGTCAGGGTTAACACCAATCTCTATGGAGCTTTGAAGCTGACTTTTTACAGATTATATGTCTCAATACTTGTGGGGTATGGAGTAATAACTAGAACTCAGAGGCACCTATTTGTACTCTGGAATTTTATGAGCCCTTAGAGTTCTTCTTTGAAGCAGGGATCAGGCAAAAAGGCACTTATTTTAATCGGTGGCACTGGTGACAATAAATCACATCAAGATCACCGGTTTTTCTGTGTCTCGGCTTTGCACACAGGTTCTCTGAAATGTTTGGTCATCTGATCTGAAAAATCAGTGTTTGCACTTTGTTGCTGATTTTATTTTTAACTCCTGTTGCACATGTGTGGATTTTATTTTCAGCTGGCTTGTCATCAGGAATTTACCGTTCCTTGCATGTGATGGCCTCTTTCCAAATTTCTGCCTCACTGGTCCTTAGTGTTCGCGGCCGGGGGGGAGGGGGAAGCGGGGTTGTGGGCGGTGGCGGTGCAGGCCATAGTCAGCTGTACAGATAGTGTCAGTGGTGGCCCTTGGCCAAGTTCTCATTTTCCACCCAATTTTCCTTGTCTTATCTTAAGGAACATGACTCAGAGTGGGTCTCAAACTGGAGTTATTTATTTGAGGACCTCCCTACAGGAATTTACCCAAAGGGTAATCTCATGCAGACAGAAAATTACTTTTAAAATACAATAAAAGACGGGGCAAACAATACTGCCAATACAACCAACAACATGCTGCCTTGTTATACTTTCCTGGATCTTATACCTATTTTGATTTGAATAAATATTTGTATCACAATTTAGTGAACTAATTTTCATGTTGCTTTCATACTGAAGGACAGAATGTTTCTATTTTTGGTTCAACATTTTCTTGAGTGTGATTCATGGCACCTAATTCACCATCTCTCAGCATGATTTTTCTCACGCAGTCTCCTGCTCTTCATCTTGTTAATTATTCAACCAGGCTCTTGGACACCTTTCTCAGGGAATTGCACAATTTGAAATGCTCACAGCCACCGGGACCTTCTTGCGTTGAAACCACGGATGCCATATTTAAAGCGAGGCCTCACATCACTTCAGATGCTGCAGGCTAGGAACTGGCGCTCACACTGTGCTTCTTGTTCGTCATCACTGAGGAAGTGGCCCAGAGGAAAGGAAAGCTCTCTCTCTCTCCTTCTCCCTGCCTTGTGGATAGGGACCTGGAAGTCTTGTGGATAGGATAAGGGATAGGAAGGTGGTTCTTCTTCCAACTGACCACCACAGGATTGCACCAGACTGTGGTGCACCAAATTGGGTTCAGCGTGCTGCAGTTGCCAGGCGCCCAGACTGGTTTACAATGTTGGGAATTTTCAATATTGAGCTTCCGTGAGGAGGAGAGCAGAATTGGGAGTGGTCTATAGATGTGGTGAGTTAAGATTTAATGAGGTGAAGTAAGATAGTCACTACTCATTGTTAAAAATATGAGCTTGCCATTTAAGCTTCAAAGGAAATATCAAAAAACATCATCTTCATGTCAAGATTGAGACTTTAATTTTCTTTGTATTTTCCTGTCTTACTCACCATTGTTCACACCACAATAGGCAGGCAATAATTCAGTACTATAATCTGCACAGACCTTTGGACATTAGGTATTTAGAAATTGGAGATATTATATGACTCTAAGTCTACTTTTCAATTTGTGTTTTAGACCATTCTATACGTTGTATAGCTATCATAATAGATTGGGCTAAACCTTACCATATTTTGGCAAAGTGTCAAAGTGCCATTCTCATCAAGTTCAATGGAAGATTTCTCTCTGTGAGCAAAGGCAAGGCATGGATACTGTGAGCAGGCAGGGAGGCATTAAGTGTGAAGGTCAACATACTGTTTGCGTTTTTCACTACCTGCTGTGCCTATATGCTTACTTTCCATCACTGGTGAACAAAGACACCCAGATCTTGTTGTACCTCCCCCTTTCCTAATCTATTGCCATGCAGATAATAGTCTGCCATCCTGTTTTTGCCACCAACGTGGATAATCTCACATTTATCCATATCATACTTCATCTTCCATGCATTTGTGCACTCTCTCAGCCTGTCCAAATCACACTGAAGTATCTCTGCATCATCTTCACAGCTCACCCTCTCACACAGCTTTGTGTCATCTGCAAACTTGGAGATATTGAATTTAGTTTCCTCAACTAAATCATTATCAAATATTGTGAATAGCTGGGGTCCAAGCACTGATTCCTGTGGTGCCCCATTACTCACTGCCAGCCACTTGGAAAGAGACCTGTTTATTTTTCCTCATTTTTTCTCCCTGCCGTGTTTTCATGTTAATATACTAAACACCACCCCCCCCTCCCACCCTAATGCATGTACTTTACTTCTAAATGCCAATTTCTTATGCGGGACCTTCTCAAAAGCCTTTTAAAAGTCAAAGTAAACCACATCCGCTGGCTCCCCCTTATTAAATCTACTAGTCACCAAGTGCCTACTCTGACTTTCATGTTGGAAAATCTCAACATTTTCCTGGCGGATAGTAAAATAAGAGAGTGCATATTAATGAGGTGAGAATAAATAATAATGGAATGGGATAATGAGTGATAATCTCATTAACCACTCTTTGGTGAGAATCTCATTTTGACATCTGGGATTTGCTTGGAAAATACCACCAGTTGGTCCTGACACCAAGAATGGTCTCGCTTGATTTTTCATGTGATTCTCTGAAATTTCTCACCAAAGTTCTCGTTGTTCAGAATGTGAGAATATTCGCTGATCTGATTGTAATCTCAAACCTGCATTCTCGCCTACCGCAATAAGCTGCCACCCTCTACCTTAACTAGAGCTAACTTTAAAGATGTTAAGGTGGATTTTAGACTGGGCATGGTGGGGGGAAGGGATTCTGCGTTGAACTTAACATTGTGTGGTATAATCACATTCATGGCTCCCTGAACCAACATGTACTGAGCTTCATGCACTCAGAATGTGGTTTCTCGGCCCCTTCGAAATGGGGCTTGTTAAATCTCACTCCGCAGCCTGAGATAACCATGGCAGCAACTGATAGGAATTGATGCGTGAGTTGCTTGAGGCATGGTGCAGTTGCTTTTACCTGCAAGATTGGAACCCTTTGCTTGTTTCACCTCTGATGGTTTTAAAAACATTATAGGGTCACTGTCTTGATATAAGGAGGCAGTTTGATTCAACTTTGGGCTGTCACTCAGTGTGAACAGTCTGGCAACTAAACTCATTGCCTCTTTCTGTTTCCTGGTTTTAGCCTAGGTAATGTTTCATTTCAAGGCTTTATCACCAAGTCCTTGTCCTGTCTGAATGGTCTAATGGTTTGGTACAAACTATCTCCATGTCAATTAAATACAGGAGAATCTCAATCAGTTGCCTGGTACATTATGGTCTGGACTGATCATCTAGAGGCTATAAATTCAAATTCCACGGCAGAGCAGTTTGAGAATCTGAATACATGTTAAATATTCTAGAAATCACAAAACTGTAAAACTGACCACCAAAAATGTGCGGGTTAGGTGGATTCGCTATGCTAAATTGCCCTGTAGAGTCTATGGATGTGTAGGCTAGGTGGATATAGCATAGGAGCGTAAGGGACTGAGGGGTGACCTTATAGAGGTCTATAAAATCATGAAAGTATAGATAAGGTAGATAGCCAACAGCTTTTCCCTATGGTAGGGGAACCTAAAACTAGACGGCATAGGCTTAACGTGAGCAGGAAGAGCTACAAAAGGGTCCAGGGGGAAAATTTTTTTCGCACACTGTGGTGAGTGTCTGGAAGGGGCTGCGAGATGTAGTGATGGAAGCAAGTACCATTTTGTCATTTAAGAAATATTTAGACAGGTACGTGGATGGGATAGGAATGGAGGGATATGAACCAAACGCGGGCAAATGGGACTAGTTTAATTGTGAAAACTGGGCAGCAGAGACAAGTTGGGCCAAAGGGCCTGTTTCCATGCTGTAAACCTTTATTATATTTATGAGGAATTCTCTGCTTAAGCTTAAAACTCACTTACCCATCACCATAGTAGGCAAGGCATCATGAACAATATAAACCTCAGCTCAAACACATTCATAAAATCAATGTATGTCACCACTCTAAAGTCTCACATAAGAACATATGAGTTAGAAGAAGGAGTAGGCTATTTGGGTTCCTCCAACGTTTACTAAGATTGTGGCTATTCTGATTACAATGTCAGCTCAACATTCCTGCTTACTCCTGATAACCTTTCACTGTCTTGTCTACCAAGAATCTATCCACAACTGCATTAAAAATATTGAAAGACTGCTTCTGCTGCCTTTGGAGGAAAAGTGCCCCAAAACACACAACCTGTTGAGGGTAAAAAAACTCTCCTCTTCTCTATCTAAATGGGAAAACATTTTGTTTTAAACAGTGTACCACAGTTCTAGATTTTCCCATGAGGAAGCATCTTCTCTACGTAAGACCATAAGAAATAAGAAAGGAGTAGGCCATTCAGCCCCTTGAGTCTCTTCTGCCATTCAATAGGATCATGGCTGATCTGAAATGCCTCCTGTCCAATTTCCTGTGTTTTCCCTGTAACCCTTAATTCCCCTACTGATCAAGAACCTATCTATCTCAACCTAAATGTGCACAAGACTTTGCCCCCACACCTCTCTGTTGTGAGGAGTTCCTAATTCTGTCAACCCTCACAGAAGAAATTCCTCCTCATCTCAGTCTTAACTTGGCACCCTTTAATCTGAGACTATGCCCTTTGGTCCTAGACTTTCCCATGAGGGAAACACCTTCTCAGCATTTACAATCTCAAGCTCCTTAAGAATCCTCAATGTTTC
Organism: Rhincodon typus; assembly: GCF_021869965.1. Classification (NCBI taxonomy): domain Eukaryota; kingdom Metazoa; phylum Chordata; class Chondrichthyes; order Orectolobiformes; family Rhincodontidae; genus Rhincodon; species Rhincodon typus. The sequence continues at coordinate 26,975,488 of NC_063339.1, read as the reverse complement.
AATGAGATTACCTTTCATTTTTCTAAACTCCAGTTTAGTAAACTACCAAGCTGTTTAGCTTTTGCTCATAAAACAATCCCTCCATACCAGGGATCATCATACTGAACCTTCTCTGCACTGCCTCCAATGAAATAATATTTTTCCTTAAATAAAGGGGAACCAAAACTACTCACAGTATTCCAGATATGCTCTCACCTGCACCTTGTACAGTTGCAGTAAGACTTGCCTACTCTTATACTCCAATCCCCTTGATATAAGGGTCAGTATTCCATCAGCCTTGCTGATTACCTGCTGTACCTGTGTGCTAACTTTCTGTGTTTCATGTACAAGTCCCCCCAAGTCCCTTTGTGTGGCAGCTTTATGTAGTTTTTCGCCATTTAAATAATATTGTCTCTGTTCTCCCTTCTAAAATGAACAACTTCATATTTCTCATATCACACTCCAACTTTTATATGCCAGAACTTTTCCCATTCACATAAACATTCCAGATTCTTTTATAGCTTCCTTACTTCCTTTTCACAATGTACCTTTCTAACTATTTTTGTGTCATCAACAAATTTATCAGCTATACCTTTGGTCCCTTCATCCAAGACATTTATATATTTGGCTAATTGGTCCATGAGACCAAAGTTGTGATGTTGACTTTTACATTGAATGAGAGCTATTAGCACCATTGGAACTCACGGCGATCAGCTTGGTATATCACACACCCCTTTGGAAAGCCCCATGAAAACCCTGTACTCCTGTACCAAAACAGTTTTTGCTATCCCTTTATTTGAAAGATTGTGATAGCTAATTTGTAATTAGCCTAATCAACACAGGAGGTTGTGTCAATCATTTTGATGTATTACACTCCACATCAGAAAGCTTGAGTGGGGCTGCACAAAAAAATGTTTCACACACGCAACTCATCCACTTATAGTAGGTTACAAAAAGTACAAAAGAACTAATTCCTGTGTTACATCTTGTCAAACATAAAAGAACTCATGTATGCATAATCTCTATTTCAGAGCCCCTCCTTAGCCTAATTCCATTAATCACCAAATTCCAACCAGCACTCTGTTCAAAGCCACACTCTGTGCCAAGTTGTAGCTCGGCTTTGTATGCTTCTGAAACAAAGTGCTAGCTGACCCCAGTAGCAGAGAAAATATTTTCAGCTGCTTTCTTAATTATCTAACTTCAACTCCACTTCTCGTGGAGACCTTGTGAAACTCTGCTTCATGTTGAGAAATTTAGAATTGAAACTGCAGGTTCTGGTTAAATACTAAATACAAACAAAAATTAGACTTTTACAAATAAAGTAAAGCTCCCGTACTCACAAAATGGTAGCATCTTGAATACATCTTCTAGGAAATGTAAAGCTGGTATTACTGTACATCCCTTTTAATTTGGTCTCTTAAGGTTTGTATTAATGAAGAAGTTTGTATTGATCTGCATCTGGCACTGTGATTGTGTCATTTGGACATTGATTCACATCAAGACAGAGTCTTGCCTCATCTTTAGTCTGAAGATTCATTTGCAGCTGACTTGCCATGAGTTGTATACAACTGGCCATCCTATCAGCACCAGCATGCTCCTCATTTCTAAATAAAAAAAGGTTTTTGATGGTTTTGATCTTTAACATTCATACTCTGCATTGAAGCGTGTAACCAAGATATGTTCACTAAAACCTTGGTAAACTAGAAATGGGTGCAGCTGTCACAAAGCTCAGCTAGAGGTGTTGATGGAGAAAGAAGCTATTCAAACACAGTCAAAATGCCAGATATGAAAGTGTGTACAGATATGCAATGTCTTCACCCACTGAAAGGGTCCAATGTGTCCCAATAAAACAGGTGGAACAGTGCAATGCTTGAGCACTCCGCAGTTTTTGAGCTTGCATTTTTTAAAATGGATTTTGTATTTGAGCAAAACTGTTTTTGTCTTGGAAAAATAGAAAGTAGCATTCTTCATTCATCTACCAATGGAAAAAATGTTTAAAACAATCTTTTAAATTAAATACAGAGGCTGATAAAGGAAATTTTTTTGCAAGTTAAGTTACATTCAATGAAGTGTGTTATGTTTGGTATTATTTTCTCTCTTTTGGTTTTATCAGGCCATGCTGTGCACTATTCTCATTTGGGTACCTGAATGGGTGGCTTTTTCATTTATATCTGCCAATGTCAATGTATAAGCAGCCATGAGGAAATGGCAGAGTGCAGATACCCCTCCTCCAATTGTTCTTTATTGTGGTTAAAAGTTATCTGGTGTAAAAGTTCTAGCAAAATGACTTGCTTGTATTGGCTCCAGCCACAACCCATGTTGCTGTGACAGAGTTGATAAAGTAAGTATGGTGGACACTCAGTACATCAATCGCTATTCGGAGCTCAGTGCCAAAGGAGGTGATTCCAGACAATAGAGCAGCACTGAGTCACCCAACATTGGTCATTTAGGGACTCAGAGCACACAAAAGATCAGAAGCAGAGACTGTGGCTTTCATGAGCCTAGTATTGGGAGTGATTTGGAGGTCGAGGAGGATATTATAAGCCTTCCCTTCAAGAAGCATTTCGCAACTGTTACTTACTAATTCCTAGGACCTTCATCATGGTCACCTTGGGAAATGTCTAGGAAACAGGAGTGAAGAATAAATATCTGCTGTGGATGCATGCACCTCCACTGATACAAGTTGCATGTTGCTCTTCTCATCTACCACCAACCAGCCACTTCAATGGATTATCATTTTCTGCCACCTCCATCATTGATCCCCCAGCAAAAACATCCTCCTCTCCTCTCTGCTTTCAGCATTCTAAATAGGCTGCTCCCTCCATGATATCTAGTGTCAATTCCTCAGTCACTCAGGTCATTATCCCTTTCCTAAAACATCTTTCCATGGAATGCAGTACCTCCCAGTTGACCTCTACTCTTCTCGATATCCAAGGTCCCAAATACTTCTTTGAGATGGAACAGTGATTTTACTTTTGATTTCTTTCAATGTAATTTACTGCACTCACAGCTGATGTGGTGTCTCCTCGACAGTCTTAAGACCAAAGACAGGCTGGGTAGCCTCATTTCAATCCTCAAATATGTGGCTGAGCTCCAGTCATCCATCGTTTCACCTTGTTCCTGCTCTGACCTTTCTATCTTGACCTCATGAAGGTTCGAGGGACAGGATCTCATCTTCTGAGTGATCATTTTACAGCCTTCTAGACTCAGCATTGAGTTCAATAGCATTATTTCATAACCTTGACTGTCATTTTCTTCCATTTTTCATTGCTACTTTGTTTCTTTAGTCTCAGTTCTCGATGATTTCCACCATTTTGCTTTTGGACTCTGCCATCCAGATTTCCTCTGGACACATTCTTCTTACTATATCTGTTCATGACCACACCATTGTCCTTGATCCTACACCCTTTCACTCACTCAACATCTATGGCATTTCTAACATTTCCCAGCTCTGATGATATGTTCCAAATGTGAAATGTTAACTGTGTTTCCTTCTCCACAGACATTGCCAGACCTGCCAAGTATTTCCAGCATCTTCTGTTTGTAATATCCTAGATCAGCACTCACTTTACTCGTATTAAGCCACTTGCTTACATTTAACATATTGCCCCAAAATTTGACTTTCTTTTCCTCTGCATTAGACTATAAAACTATAAACCAAACTTACTGATGCTGACCACTGACCCAGCTGGCTTTTGTTTAGTGTTCATGTGGCAATGTCATATTTCAGTTCCATTCTGTCCATGGATGTTTATTTCCAGCAGTAGTGGGCAGCAACAGGAATTCTGGAATAATTTCCTCTTCCCTCCTGCCAATACTAAAGGTGCTGAAGCCAACAAGTAACATTGGTACTGCCATATCAACTTGAGATCTGGCAGCATCACAGACTGGGAATTAAACCTGGAACTTTGAGTCTGTAAGCTCATCTAGTCATTGAATAATTTACTGATCTATTGAGGAAGCTCGTGTCTCTGCTCCAGGTCACTTACTGACAGTACACAGACTGTACCTGGCATGTACAACTGTGAAGGAAAAGAGACACAGGATGACAAGAGAAAACCATTTATAACAATAACTGTGATTTGCATTGTTTTCTTCAGGTTGTGTGAACAGAACACAAGGACCTACAAAGTCCTTTGGATGTCTTCAGAGATATGTGTGTGTGTGTGAGAGAGAGAAATATAAGGTTTAAGAAAATATGTTGCAATATTTGGGTGATGCATCACTTCTTTTGCAAATAGGCTGTATTGTCCATTTTAAGAAATCAAGTGCTAAAATCTAAAGATGAAGTTACTGCAATGGCAACATAATTTGTGCATTTATGAAGAGGTCTCTTTTCTGGTCCTCTTCCGTCTGTTAGATGCTTATAGTGTAGTAGCACATTATTAATCCATTAATCAGGTACAAGTAATTTGTTCCACAAGAGATTAATCTAATCCTATTTTCTTACTGGATCTCTATCTGATGTTAATATTTCTCTTCGTCCCTCACATTCTAACTTCTACAATTCAAACATTTTTTGACTCTCTCCTGCCCCCATCCTTTCTGCAATTACCTAGATTTGTGCACTGGACTTGTTATTTTGTCGACCAGTGGAAACTTTCTCACCCATCGAAGAGGTAGATGATTGGGGAAGCAATAAGTCTATCCCCTGAAATGGTCATTAATGTCCTTAAATATTGGTGTGTTGGAGAAGTCAACCACGGATTTTCTCACCTGTACTTAATTGCACAAGTGACAAGTTGGTTTTCTGTCTAAGACCAACTCACCCAATTATTTCCCCTCCTTGTTATCTGTCTTGCCAACTCCAGGGAAGGGAAAACTCCACCCATTGATTTAACTTCCATTTGAACCTCTCATCTTCATAGTTAAGTTTTCCAATTACTCCACTCCCCTAGGTATCTGTAACATCCTTAAGCACAATGATTCCTTCCTTGAGCACCCTGTTTCCCTGAGGCTGCCACCTCTTGTTGTGCTTTGACTTATCCCACTCTCCTGTACTACCAATGGTAGCCATGCCTTCATCTTTATATTTTGACATGTTCGGCCTACCTCTCCTTCTTTAAGATCTTTATTTAAACTTACTTCTTTTATCAAGCTTTTTGTTCCCCTCAAATATCTTTTCCTTCACATCAATTGCATTTTCTGACCTCCTGACATTGGAGTGAATTTTTAAATGATCTGGACAGTAAATTTTTTTTAGTTTTAAATTTGATCTAATTTTCCAATTCATTCACAGAAACACTGCGCAATGCACTCTCTTATTTTACTGGAATATGTTCAATTTGTAATCATTTCTATATCTTACTTAAACATCTAAAGTTTTGGCAAACTGTAGCACGGGTTGTGGATGAGGTTTCTGACTTGCTCGCTGAGCTGGCATGTTCTCATTCAGATGTTTCGTCACCATGCTAGTTGACATCATCAGTGGAGCCCCCGATGAAGTGATGTTGTTCTACTCTGCTTGGAATTTATACTGTCTGGTCCATTATGGTGTGTACTCTCATTTCCAGTTTTGATCTGTATGGGTTTGTATATGGGGCCCAATTCTATATGTTTGTAGAGGCATGGTTCTCCAGCCGTAATGCAATCAACAAATATATAGAATTGGACCCTATATACAAATCCATACAGATCAAAACCAGAAATGACAGTAGTCACTATAACGGACTGGACAGTACAAATTCCAAGCAGAGTAGAACAACATCGCTTCGTCGGAGGTTCCACAGATGATGTCACCTAGCATGGTGAAGAAACGTCTGAACGAAAACAAGTCAGCTCGGTGAGCAAGTCAACAACCTTACTTAAACATTATCTGTTACTGATCATTGGTTCTGTTTGTCAATTCCAGCTAACTTGGACACGGTCTCTTTATACTCGGCTATTTGTTTTTATTTTCATTCAAAAGCCCTTGTATTTGACTTTTCATTTGCCTTCTCTGTTCATGCAGTGTCTTGAGAGCTATCCCGGTCACTATATCACAACTACTCTTGGTCACCCATTTTCTCCACTTCATTGACCTGAACCAGATCAAGAAATACTTCATTTTCACTGAATAGCAACATTTTGACTGAGTTTTGAATTTACTGCCAAAATAAGTGCTTTTTGCACAACAGTCACTTTTTCTATCCTAGTAACTTAACATACAGAATTAGTATCAATTCAGCATCAGTACACACATCTCTAAGTTGTTTACAAATTTCATCCTCAATTTCCTTCCCACAGGTTTTTGCTCTGTAATATACACACGATGATTGTTCACTTTTGTTCAGCACAGAATCCCTATAGTGTGCAAACAGGCCATTCAGCCCATCGAATCCACATCAACCGTCCGCGGAGGAGCATCCCACCCAGACCTCCCCCCTACTACCCTATCCCTGCATTTCCCATGGCTAATCCACCTTGCCTGCACATTCCTGGACATTGTGGATAATTTAGCATGGCCAATCCACCTAACCTGCACATCTTTGAACTGTGGGAGGAAACCAGAGCTCCCGGAGGAAATCGATGCAGACACGGGGAGAATGTACAAACTCCGCACAGTCAGTCACCTGAGGCTGGAATCGAACTTGGGCCCCTGGTGCTGTGAGGCAGCAATGCAAACCAGTGAGCCTCTTTGCCGCGTAGCCCATGTAATGTGTGTCTTCCGTGTTCTATCAGCATTAATTACATTTTTAGTTAAGAATAGGATATCATTTCTGTTTTCACCAATTTTAACAAAGAAGTATTTTAAGTTGAAAAGTATTACAACACACTCCTCTATTTTCACTAAAATGAGTGAGAGTAGTTTATTAACCCAATGTGTATTTGAAGAAATCCTCCAGAATGCTAGTTGTAAATCTGATGGATGAAAATGTAATATTCTATTCTTGAACATGTAAGCCTGATTTTTGTGTAACTAATATAACTGGTTGTGATCTCTGCCAACTAATGTAGAACATACAAATTTCTGTTACTTTATGGCTCTTCCATCACTGTATGCACTGTGACACAAACCATAACACAGATCCCATCCTTAGAACATATTCTATAAAGTTGGAGATGTCATTGGTTTCAAGATTTTTAAAGACTGTATTTATTTTTAAAAGATTATGTTGGAGCAAGTTAATGTCTTAGTCTACTAAGTTGTTCATTCTGCAGGGAAGACCATGCAGAGCACTTCACTGTCAGAAAACTGATACAGAAACCAACATTTATTGGGAGTTCATCTTTGTTAACAGCTGCTAAAATGTACTTATATAGAGTTCTAGGGGTAACTCTCAAAATAAAATTAGGAACATGTGTTCTTGTGTTAAACACAGTCAGTTAGTAGTCCAAGCTTTCTATAAAAATGCATCTTTTGAAGTGAATATTTGAAGTGATAGAATTCTGTCTTCAGTGCAGATTGTTTAATAGATTGATAATATCCAGAAATGTGTGATAAAGTAGTTAGCAATTATTTATATATTGTACAACTGGTGATCTCAATGTTCGTTACACCACTTTTATATCTGCAACTGATTTTAATAAACTTGTGTTTAAATCCTGCCATGGCCTCAACATTCCCTATCTCTAGCCTACAACCCTACCTAGAGCTCCACATACCTACTCCTCTGACCTCTTGTGCATCTTGTTCATCTTTCAACTGACCAGAAGCATAGTACCTCCAGCCATCTAAGATTTTATATTTCAACCCTTAACCTTTCTGTATCTCCAACTCTCTCTCCTTCTTTAAGATGTTCCTTATACCCTACGTTTTTGACAAAACGTTAAGTCAACTGCTCTAACATTTCTTTCTTTGGTTAGATGTCACTTGTGTCTGAGGGTTAACAGAGCAAGTTGTAATGGAGAAAAATGGTAATGTACCATTCGCACCGGCTTTGCATGTAGCTACAAGAATTGAAGCTGCTGAAGTTTTTTAAAAACTCTCTTGGGTAGACAATTCCAGACATTCACTGTCCCCTGGGGAGAAGAAATTCCTTTGCATCTCACATCTGAATGGGGGTCCCTTTATTCTGTAACTATGTCCCCTAGTTCAAGATTTCCCAACTAGTGGAAACACTTCTCAATATCCACCCTGTCAAGCCTTCTCTAAATCTTGTAGGTTTCAGTAAGATCACCCATCAATAATGGTCTAACCTGGTTTGCCATTCTTGATAAGTCAAATCCTTTATCTCAGCAATCAACCTAGTGAATCTCTTTTGAACAGCCCCTATTGCTAGTATATTCTTTCTTAAAATAAACTGTACACAGTATTCCAGGTGCAGCCTTACCAAAAACCTGTACAATTGTAACAAGACTTTTCTGTTTTTAAACTCCAATCTGCAAATAATAAAGACCAAAATCCCATTTGCCTTCTTAGTTACTTATTGCATCTGCGTGTTAACATTTTGTGTTTCACACACAAGAATACCCAAATCCCTTTGTGCTGCACTTCCTTTGGAGTCTCTCTCCATTTAAATAATAGGATGTCTTTTGAGTATTCCTACCAAAGTGCATGACCTCACATGTTTCCTACATTACCCCCCATTTGCCAATGTTTTGCCCATTCACTTAACTATTTATATCTCTTTGCAGATTCCTTATGTCCTCACCACAATCTGCCCTCCAATGTATTTTCATATTATCATCAAACTGGATACATTACACTCTTCCCCCTCCCCCATTCATTAATTTACAGTAGGTAGTAAATAATTGAGGTTCTCAGACTGATTTTTGTGGCACCCTGCTTGTTATATCTCGGCATAGTCACCACTACCAAACAGGGATTTGTGGAGGAAGTATTGTCAAGGGACTCAGCTGGAATCTGAGCTTCAAACACTGCGGCACCTGGTAGATTAAGTAGTCCAAATTTGGCCAGTGGCCAGGATCAGCAAGAGGTGACTGTAAGCGAGGCAGGTAGAGGGATCCTGCATTCAGGAACAGAGGAGCCTCAGCTCTTGACCTTGTCCAACAGATACAAGGTACTTGCTCCCTGCTCTTTGTGTGGCTGAGGATAACGGCTGCAGGGAGGATGAGCCAACTAACCACTGCACCATGGTACGGGAGGCCATTCAAGAAGGGAGAGCAAAAAGACAAGTCGTAGTTGTAGGGGATTCTATAATTAGGGAAATAGATAGTATCCTTTGTAAGCAGGATCAAGAGTCCTAATGGTGTGTTGCCTGCCCGGTGCCAGGGTAAGGGATATCTCTGACCGGCTTGAAAGGATATTGGAGTGGCAGGGGGAGGATCCAGTTGTTGTGGTCCACGACGGAACAGCATAGGCAAGACTAGGAAAGAGGACCTGTTCAGGGATTATCAGGAGCTAGGAACGAAATTAAAGAGCAGGTCCTCAAGAGTTATAATTTCCAGATTACTGCCCAAGCCACATGCAAATTGGCATAGGGATGCGAGAATAATGGAAGTAAACATGTGGCTAAAGGAATGGTGCGGGAAAGAGGGCTTCCTTTTCATGGGGCACTGGCATCAGTGTTGGAACAGGAGGGATCTGTATCACTGGGACAAACTCCCCCTGAACTGAGCTGGGACCAATGTTCTACTGAATAGGTTATATAGGCTGGTCAACAGGACTTTAAAATAGAAAGTAGGGGGGAACGCAAGAGTATAACTCCCCCCCAGTGGGGAACAAAGCAAAGGCTAACATCTGTAGGGGTAGAATCCACTGTGTGGAAAAATATGGAAAAAATTATGGGAAAGGAGAACGCAGGAGAGGTTATTAAAGTCTCCAGCGCAGACACAAATAGGACAGAGTGTTTGGAAAGGGTTAGGAATCAAACGTCAAGCACACTGGATAAACAAGTGACAATGAGAAGAGGCACAGTTAATACAGGACTGAAGGTGTTATATCTGAATGCACACAGTATAAGGAATAAGGTAAATGAGGTTGTGGTGCAGATTGAAATTGACAGATATGACATGCTGGGCATCACGGAGACATGGCTGCAAGGGGATCAGGATTGGGAGTTGAATATCCAAGTATATACATCTTATTGAATAGATAGGCAGCTGGGCAGAGGAGATGGGGCTGCCTTATTAGTAAGAGATGAAATTAAATCAATAGGAAGAAAGGAAGTAGGGTCAGATGGTGTAGAATCTGTGTGAGTAGAGTTGAGAAACCGCAGAGGTGAAAAAAACCAAAGTTGAAATTATGTGCAGGCCTCCAACTAGTAGTCAGGAGCTGGGGCGCAAGATACACCAGGAGCTAGAAAAGGCATGTAGGAAAGGCAAAGTTACAGTGGTCATGGGGGATTTCAATATGCAGGTGGACTGAGAAAATCAGGTTGGTAGTGGATTGCAAGAAAAGGAATTTGTGGAATGTCTATGAGATGGCTTTTTGGAGCAGCTTGTGGTGGAGCCCACTAGGGAACAGGTAATACTGGATTTAGTGTTGTGCAATGAGGCAGACTTGATAAGGGAGCTAAAGGTGAAGGAACCCTTAGGAAGCAGTGATCATGATATGATTGCATTTACTCTGCAATTTGGGAGGGAGAAAATAGAATCAGAGGTAATGATATTACAGCTGAATAAAGGCAACTATAGAGGCATGAGGGAGGAGCCGGGCAGAATTGACTGGAGGAGGAGCCTAGCAGGAAAGACTGTGGAACAGCAATGGCAGGAGTTTCTAGGAGTAATTCAGGAGATACAGCAAAATTTCATCCCTAGGAAAAAGAAGCATGGTACAGGGAGGATGAGGCAACCATGGCTGACTAGGGAAGTCAGGGATAGCATAAAAGCAAAAGAGAAAGCATATAATGTGGCGAAGGGCAATGGGAAACCAGAGGATTGGGAAGCTTACAAAGACCAATAGGGGGCAACAAAAAAAAATAAGGAGGGGGAAGATTAAATATGAGGGTAAGCTAGCCAGTAACATAAATGAAGACTGTAAGATATTCTTTAGATAGATAAAGGGCAAAAGAGAGGCAAAAGTGGACATTGGACTGCAAGAAAATGATGCCGGGGAGATAGTAATGGAGAACAAGAAAATGGCTGAGGACCTGAACAATTAGTTCGTGTCAGCCTTCACAGTAGAAGACACGAGTAATATCCCACAAATTCAAGAGATAGGGGCAGAGCTGAGTATGGTGGCCATCTCCAAGGAGAAGGTGCTAGAAAAACTGAATGGCCTGAAAGTGGATAAATTACCTGGACCAGATGGACTACACCCCAGAGTTCTAAAGGAGATAGCTGAAGAGATAGTGGAAGCGTTAGTGGTGATCTTTCAGGAATCACTAGAGTCAGAGAGGGTCCTAGAGGACCTGAAAATCACTAACGTGACACACCTGTTTAAAAGGGGAGTAAGGCAAAAGACGGAAAATTATAGGCCTATTAGCCTAACCTCGATTGTTGGTAAGATTTTAGAGTCAATTGTGAAGGATGAGATTTCTGAATCCTTGGAAGTGCATGGTTAAATAGGGCAAAGTCAGCACAGCTTCATTAAGGGGAGGTCATGCCTGACAAATCTATCAGGATTCTTTGAGGAAGTAACAAACAGGTTAGACCAAGGAGAACCAATGGGTGTTATCTACCTGGACTTCAAGAAGGCCTTTGACAAGGTGCCGCACAGGAGGCTGCTGAGTAAGATAAGGGCCCATGGTGTTAGAGGCAAGGTGCTAGCATGGATAGAAGATTGGCTGTCTGGCAGAAAGCAGAGAGAGGAGGTTAAAAGGATCTTTCTCAGGATGGCAGCCTGAACAAGTGGTGTTCTGCAAAGGTCAGTGTTGGGATCACAACTTTTCACTTTGTACACTAATGATCTAGATGAAGGAACTGAGAGCATTCTGCCTAAGTTTGCAGATGATACAAAGATAGGTGGAGGGACAGGTAGTATTGAGGAGGTGGGGAGGCTGCAGAAGGACTTGGACAGGTTAGGAGAGTGGGCAAAGAAGTGGCAGATGGAGTACAACATGGGAAAGTGTGAGGTCATGCACTTTGGTAAGAAGAATAAAAGCATGGACTATTTTCTAAGTGGGGAGAAAATTCAGAAGTCTGAAGTACAAAGAGACTTGGGAGTTCTAGTCCAGGATTCTCTCAAGGTAAACTTGCAGGTTGAGTCAGTAGTTAGGAAGGCAAATGCAACTTTGGCATTTATTTTGAGAGGACTTGAATATAAAGGCAGGGATGTACTTCGAGGCTCTATAAGGCTCTGTCAGGCCACATTTGAAGTATTGTGCATAGCTTTGGCCCCATAACTCAGGAAAGATGTACTGGCCCTGGAGCAGGTTCAGACGAGGTTCACAAGAATGGTCCCAGGAATGAAAAGCTTAACGTATGAGGAATATTTGAGGACTCTGGGTCTATACTCGATGGAGTTTAGAAGGATGAGGGGGTGATCTGATTGAAATTTACAGAATACTGAATGGCCTGGACAGAGTGGATGTTGGGAAGATGTTTCCATTGGTAGGAGAGACTAGGACCTGAGGACACAGCCTTAGAGTAAGGGGAGGACCTTTTAGAACGGAGATAAGGAGAAACCTCTTCAGCCAGAGCATGGTGAATCTATGGAATTCACTGCCAAAGAACGCTATGGAGGCCGGGTCATTGAGTATATTTAAGACAGAGATAGATAGGCTCTTGTTTGTCAAGGTGTTCAAGGGTTACGGGGAGAAAGCGGGAGAATGGAATTGAGAAACTTATTAACCATGATTGAATGGTGGAGCAGACTCGATAGGCTAGAACAGGAATGGAGCATGTGGGGGAAATA
>NC_063339.1:26928284-26962430 GCF_021869965.1 Rhincodon typus | reverse complement strand
GAACGGTCTAGGCCCGAAACGTCAGCCTTTCTGCTCCTATGATGCTGCTTGGCCTGCTGTGTTCATCCAGCCCTGCACCTTGTTGTCTCGGATCCTCTAGCGTCTGCAGTTCCTGCTATCTCTGATTCAATTCCTAACACTAGGTATTACTTTGTTCATTCACTCGTCAAATGTTGCTTCACCAATGTCCACTAAAACAAGAAAACAAATGTTTCCAATGTTTTGTAACTCCCCAAGTGTCAGAAAATCAGGTTTAATAAAGAATTCGCTCAAAAGCCTTCATGTAATATTGGATGATTTGATTTTATTTTGTGGCCAGTCTACTGTCTTTGACAAAGTTTAACACAATAAACATACAAAATTGATGTGCAGGAAATGATGGTCCATTGGGTCTATCCCACCCTTGTGATAGTGGGAACATCATGGAAAGACACTTTCCACCAGCTCCCCTTCCCGTGGACATAACAACCTCCTGAGAGAGGTAAAATAAGACAAAATCCCAGGGCCAACAAAGGAAATGTACTCTGGAAAAGTCTGACGTTTACAGGTGATCAAAACCAGTTCACACACGAGCCATGTGTTCATTATCTTAACAAATCAGTCTATGCCATATGACCTCTGCTTCAGTCAAGGACCAGACCAGTTTAAAATTGAAGATAGAGCAGCAACCAGCAATACATTGCAGAGGCTCACTACTCTCTTTGAAAGAAAGCAAGGCCTCATGCTTAATGTATTACTGCTCATGTGCAGTTTAAACTCATCTGGCATGATCCTCCCTGTTGTCAAAAAGCATAGTTCACCAACATAGACACTGTTCTTTACATCTGCCTATGTAATTAAAGTAACCTGTGGTGAACATGTGATTTTATGGGTGTGTATAACCCTGGAGAATTTCATTCTGAGAAATTGCACAATGATGAGGGAATTCAAGTGAGAAAATACAGAGCCATTGTTGATCAGTGTAAAGTAATTACATTCAGTAATTGGCCACATTTATGCAGCCAGATATCTTTTCCATTCATTCAGATAGGTTTTTTCCCCCTAAAAATAGTTCCACGGTCATCCTTAGAGACTTAATTCCAAATTTTTATTGAACTCAAATTCCACCTGGGGAAGGCAATGGCCTAGTGGTATTATCGCTGGACTGTTAATCCAGGGACCGAGATAATGCCCTGGGAACCAGAGTTCGAATCCCGCCAGGGCAGATGGTGGAATTTGAATTCAATAAATGTCTATAATTAAGAATCTAATGATGACGGTGAACCTATTGTCAATTGTCGGAAAAACCCATCTGGTTCACTAATGTCCTTTAGGGAGGAAACTGCCATCCTTACCCGGTCTGGTCCATATGTGACTCCAGACCCACAGCAATGTGGTTGACTCTCAACAACCCTCTGGGAAATTAGGGATGGGCAATAAATGCTGCCTAGCCAGCAACACCCTCATCCCATGAATGAGTAAAGAAAAAAACACTATCTTCCATCAGTTCGAACCCAGGTCTCCAGAACGTTGGTCTGGGTCTCTGGAGTGACAGTCTAGCAATAATACCGTTAGGCCATTGCCTCTCCACTTGCCAGTTGCAGGCATTAGGAATGCACCATAAATGTAGAAAGTATTAAGACCAGCATAGCTTACGCTGTGGAATGCAGAACCATTTTATTACCAGTTGGTGTCTCTGTGCACTGTGTAAATGCAATAGTGCCATCTAGTGATAATAAACTAATGTGGTTAGAAAAAGACTTCTGTTTCTCAATATAAATGTGCATCTACTTAACTCCTGTCTAAAAATAGGAGATGAAAAGTTGTTACCTGTTAGACTAACCCCACAATCCTAATTCACTTCTTGAGTGTGGTATTTGTTCCAGATGACTACATTTGCTATGCTGTGGTTCTTGCCATTTCTACCAGTATATGGTAGCAGGGAAGGCTTGTTTGAGGCGGTTCACTGATCCTTCTTCATCTTGGCCCTGTCTAGTGATCAGTGGTACAGAGCACGCCACCTTAGAGTATCTACAGAAGAGGCACTATCCTTAGATATCAAGTTGGTTCATTGCATAGGTGGTGCAGCACGAGCGACCTGGATTTGTTACCGGCCTCAGGCAACTGTCTGTATAGAGTTTGCGTGTTCTCCCCTTGTCTGTATGGGTGTCTGCCAGGTGCTCCCGATTCCTCACACAGTCCAAAACGGTGCAGGTTAGGTGGATTGGCCATGCTAAATTGCCCATAGTGCCCAGGGATGTGTAGGCCAGCTGGATTGGCCATGGAAACTGCAGGGTTATGCGATAGGATGGGTGTAAGTGGGATGCTATTCAGAGGGTTGGTGCAGTCTCAATGGGCTGAATGGCCTCTATCTGCACTGTAGGACCTTTGGGAGCAGGTACAGATGCCTCTGTTCACAGTCATTGTTAGACCAGCTTTTCATCCATAATATTTATAAAATTCAAATTTCACCATCTGCCATTGTGGGATTTTAAACTCATGTTCCCAGAACATTAGGCTGAGATTCTGGGTTAGATAGTCCAGGAGATGTAGTCGACAGTGAGAAAAGGTTACAACGAGTACAACGGGATCTTGATCAGATGGGTCAATGGGCCGAGGAGTGGCAGATGGAGTTTAATTTAGATAAATGTGAGATGCTGCATTTTGGAAAGGCAAATCAGGGCAGGACTTATACACTTAATGGTAAGGTACTTGGGAGTGTTGCCAGATAAAGAGACCTTGGAGTGCAGGTTCATAGTTCCTTGAAAGTAGAGTCACAGGTAGATAGGATAGTTTGATATGCTTGCCTTTATTGGTCAACTCATTGAGCATATGTTTTGGGATGTCATGTTGCGCTGTACAGGACATTGCTTAGGCCATTTTGGAATACTGCATGCAATTCTGGTCTCCCTGCTATAGGAAGAATGTTATGAAACTTGGAAGGGTTCAGAAAAGTTTTACAAGGATGTTGCCAGGGTTGGAGGGGTTGAGCTATAGCGAGAGACTGAATAAGGCTGGGGCTATTTTCCCTGGAGCATTGGAGGCTGAAGGGTGACCTTATGGAGGTTTATAAATCATGAGGGGGCATGGATAGGGTAAAGAGACAAGGTCTTTTTCCCAGGGTGGGGGAGTCCAAAACTAGAAGGCATAAGTTTAAGGTGAGAGGGGAAAGATTTAAAAGGGACCTAAGGGGCAACTTTTTCATGCAGAAGGTGGAATGTGTATGGAATGAGCTGCCAGGGGAAGCGGTGGAAGCTGGTATAATTACAGGTAAAAGGCATCTGGATGGGTACATGAATAGGAAGGGTTTAGAGGGAAATGGGCTAAATACTGGCAAATGGGATTAGATTAATTTAGGATATCTGGTTGGCATGGACAAGTTGGACTGAAGACTCTGTTTCCATATTGTATATCTCTGTGACTCTATGACATTACTGCTATGTCACTGCCTCCCCACTAGTCGTATGACATTTGACATAAGACACATACCTTGTCAACTTAAACTTCACTTCAGTAAAATTCTACATAGAACAGACTGCTGTGTTGCTCACTTGAAACACGGTATCAAAAGGGTGATTGTCCAGAGCTGAATTAAAAAGCACAGCTGCAGAGCTTGGAACTGCCTCTGAAAAGGAAATTGAAACAAAACAAAGATCACAGTGAAAACACTCCTTAAGACAAAACGGATGCAGCTTTTCCCCAATCAACTCCTGTTCAAATTATTGGGGATATGAGCCATAACTGCAAACTATTCCATGAATAATGGCAGAATTATGTAATATCCAAGTATTTGTTGAGCAAACCAGAACAAGAAAAAGTGACTACACTTTTATCTCATTAGGAAAAGACTGTCTCACAATATATTCCATCCTAAATTTCTCTGAAAAACAGGAAAAAAAAACACATGGCAGAAATTTTAAAAGATTTGAAGGCATACTTTGAGCCCTGAGTTAATGTTATGTAAGAACAGCTCATATCCACTACTAGGACACAAAGTGAAAAAGAGACCAGCTTAATTTACAGACTATGTGTGCAATGCATACACAGAGACTAATGGAAATAATGGACTGCTAAGGCATGAAAACTGTTGTGTAGTAATTGGTAATTTCAGTAACTAAAATGTACATGATAATGGATGCCTTTTTTCTTTCTTTGTATCAAAAGGCGGAGGTTAATATTAAAAAGCAATCATACACAAATGTAGCTACTCGTCTGCCATCTAGTCTCCTGACCTATAGACACATATACACACACTGTAGGCTTAACTTCAATAAAGACCTTGTGCTGAACAACTGCTGTGTTGTACACTTGAAACAATGGGGTCTGATAATATTCACATGAAATATGATGTGACAGATAAGATGATTTCCCACTTTTACCTAAAGGAAAGGCAGTCAATTGCTTCAAAATATTTGAATGAAATTTCAGTTCTTGACTTGCCATGCTAGGAAAGGTCTGAACATGACGTTGGGCAATTCTGTTCTTTCAAACCCAGATACGTATTTCTGCCCAGCCACAAAACCCTGAGATCCTGGAGGTTTCCCATCAGCACCTCTAATCCAGTCTTTAGAAAGTGGATCTTAGCCTTGGAGTGAAGAATTCACTATCCTGGAATATAAACAGTGGCTTGTGAATGCACCCTTACTTTGGCAGTGGTGTGAGAAGTGAAGACAGTGGAGTGTTTTACTGGAATGATAAAGACTACATTTTACAGAAGTAGTCCATTCAACGTTTTTACATTTTCTTTGCTTAAAGGTGATTGTGATTGCAAGCATTGAAGAAAATCAACTATTCTTATGGACCAGCACAAGTGTGGAAAATCCTCCTCGCATTATTCAGTATCAAGTTATCCTGATTCCAATGTGAAAAGACTAATAGAATTTGTTTTTGGAAAACTGCACAAAAAATCATTGGCTCCTTTTGCAAAGCAATAAATTGTATTTCAAAATGACAGGTGCCATGATTCACTACTCTGCAATTTCATAATAATGTCTCTTCCTGCACCATAATTAATTTTAATGATTTGCAATCTATACAAATCATTTAAATGCTTTGGATTTTGTATTAAGTTGTTGCTCAACATATTCCAACAAAACCTACACGTCAGCTAAATTGGGGAAGGCAAAACTATCAAAACAACATTGAGCCCTTGGCCAATTGAGGCAAGGCGTTAAAATACTGTGTTGAAACTTTATAATAGAAAATTCCCGCAATGTCAGCAACTGAAAGGTTAATTGGTCTCTCTATCTTTACCTGATCCTAGATGGAGGAACAGCAAGTCTTAACAGTCTGTCCTTTGATTACAATTAAAAAAGAAAAACACAGTTACTGTAGCCCAGACAATGCCTGCCTTAAGCTCTTATTCTATGATTGTCATGCATACCCAAGATTGTGTTCTTTTGCAAACTCAGTCAATACTTCTAATATTTTGTCAGATACAACCTGTCTTGATCCATGGTGGCTCAGTGGTTAGCACTGCTACCTCACAGTGCCAGGGACCCGGGTTTGATTTCAGACCTGGTGACTGTTTGGAGTCTGTACATTCTCCCCATGTCTGTGTGAATTCCGTCTGTGTGAGTTCCCTCTGTGTGCTCCAGTTTCCTCCCACAGTCCAAAGATGTGCAGGCTAGGTGAATTAATCATGGGAAATGCAGGGTTACAGTGATAGAGTTGGGGGTGGAGGGGGTGGTCTGGGTGGAATGCTCTTCAGAGGGTTGGTGTGGACTTGATGGGCTGAATGGCCTTCTTCCACACTGTAGCAGTTCTATGATTCTATGTCACAGACCAAGACGATTAGGTAGTCTGAGTAACAAACTGATGTTTCTAAAGCATGAGTTTTCAAACACTGTTGCCTCTGTACTGCCTCACCATTAATTTTAACATTTAAGTCAAGTTAGTCTCACCAGGAATTCACCACAGTCATTGTCTGATTTTAAACTTAGCCTTGTGGTTAGGCTTCTCCAATGTCGAACACAGTGTTGTTAAAGGAGCTGGTATAGTGAAAAGGCCCACGGTTGTAAATGCTTTTAAATTATAAGGCTCGATTTCAGTCCTGATCGCTTGTGAAGTCCAACAATATCAGATCATAATCATTGTTCCTGTTTTGTTGGACAGCAGGTGTTCGTATTTAATCTGCTGTTTCCATTTAAAACTCACACGGACTCATTTCATGTCCCACTTCACTGTTAGTACCTCACAGAGGGTCGTCAAAATTAGGTTCTTCGGAAAAGTATCAGCTTTTTAATACGTCCAGTAATTACACTTGCTAAATATTTCATTGGCTGCAAAGCACATTGGGATATTCTGGGGTTGTGAAAGGCACTATATAACTCTTTTTCTCTTCTTATAAGCAGGTTAAGCTTTCAAACATTGCAGGAGACATTGTTGAGCTCCACATGCATGCAGTTCAACCTACACATTCACAAAGGCGAAAGAACATGAGAAATATGAGCAGTAACCCCTTCAAGCTTGCTTCACCATTCAATAAGATCAAGATCATCCACCTGAACAGAAGCTGGCTTCGTGCAAATGCAGCAAGATCTGGACAACATTCAGTGACAAGGCAACATTCACACCTTACAAATGCCAAACGTTGCTTGTCTCAAAGTCAAACTGCTTCCCCTTAACATTTAACAGCATTAACATCAGTGAATCCCCGACCATTATCATCCTGAGAACTTATCATTGACCAGAAAATTAACAAGACCAACCACATAGATACAATGATGACAGAAATAGATCAGAGGCTGGGCGCAGTGCACAAGTCAAGGCTGTGATGGAGTATGCTCCACCTGCCTGGATGAGTGCAGCTGTTATTGCTGTTGAGAAGCTTTTTGAAATATCTAGGACAAGAGATTGTCTTAAGGCTGATCGGATGATCATTATCTCGTTAAAGGATTCATCACCAAAAGATTGGCCAGATCAACAATTTTTAAGGAACATCTTGAATGAAGCAAAGGTGTTTTTGGGAAACAATTAGGGAGGGTGGCACAATGGCTCAGCGGTTAGCACTGCTGCCTCACAGTGCCAGGGCCCTGCATTCGATTCCACCCTCGGGTGACTGTCCACGTGGAGTTTGCACATTCTTCTTGTGTCTGTGTGGATTTCCTCCCATAGTCCGAAGTTGTGCAGGTTAGGTGGATTGGTCATGCTAAATTGCCCATAGTCGCTAGAGATGTGTAGGTTGGGTGAGTCAGACATGGGAAATGCGGAATTGTAGAGGGGTGGGTCTGCGTGGGATGCTGTTTGGAGGGTCAATGTGCCAAATGGCCTGATTCCACACTGTAGAGATTCTATAAGAATTCCTTAACTTATGACTTAGGTAGCTGAAGGTATGGCCATCCTTGGAGAAATGATTAAATTAGAGATGCTCAAGGGCTCAGGATTAGATAAGTGCAGATAACTCAAAGGTTGTGAGGCTGGAGGAGATGCATTTGAAAATACAATTGTTAATATCATTTCAATATCATGGTGTTGCTTAACCAGCACAACATAGAAAAGTGGGCACAGGGGTGAAAGGTAAATGGGAGTTGATAGAGTAAGGGCATGGGACAACAAAGTTTTGATGACAAAACTCCAAAGAACTGTGGATGCTGGTAATCTGAAAAAAAAACAGAAATTGTCGAAGAAACACAGCAGGTCTGGCAGCATCTGTAGAGTGAAAGCAGCAGTAATGTTTTGGGTCTAGTGACCCTTCATCAGGAAATGGTTGATTCTGTAACCACAAAAGGTGTAACATCTGCTTGTTTACTTACTCTCTCCTCACCATCCAAGGCCCCAGGCACAGCTTCCAGGTGAAGTAGCAATTTGCCTACACTTTGCTCAATCCATTCTACTGTATTCACTGCTTTCAATGCAGTCTCCTTTACATTGAGGTAATGAAGCATAGACTGGGTGACCACTTTGCAGAATACCTACGTTCTGTCCACAAAACATTACCCCGAGCTTCCTGTTGCCTGACTCTTCAAAACACCACTGCATTCCCTGGCTGACATCTCTGTCTCAGGCTTGCTGCAGTGCTCCAGTGAAGCTCAGTGCAAGCTGGAAGAACAGTATCACGTTTTCCACTTGGGACCCCACAGCCTTCTGGACTCAATATCGAGTTCAAGGGCTGTCATCGCAAGAGCTGTTACCACAATCAACTCATTGTCAGCCATTGAAGGTTTCCATTAGCAGCTATTGATTCTCTCAGGCTGACATTATCCATTCCTTTGCTGCCCAAATGCTGGTCTCTCTCTCTCTCTGGGCTCCATCTCCACCTATCGTTTACTCCTACCCCCTTCCCCCAGGCCATGTTCAGCAGAGACACCAACCTTTAGCTAGCTATAATCAGTTCTAAAGAAGGGTCACTGTACCAGAAACGTTAACTCTGCTTTCTCTCCACAGATGCTACCAGACCTGCTGAGATTTTCCAGCAATTTTCTGTTTTTGTTTCAAGGATTTGATGACCTCAAGTTCATGGAGACTAGAATGTAGAGCACATTAGAACAGATAGGGGCAAAATTAAGCAATTTTGTGAAGGCAGAAAAAGGTGTTATTTTTGGGAGTGATGATATGTGGTCGGAATTCATTGAGTTATTGCAAGGGGAATGGAACATAAAGGTAGGGAAGTAATGTTATAACTGTTCATTGATTTAGCAAGAGCACACCTTGCATGGTTTCTGTCCCCTTATTTAAGGTGAGATTTATTTGCATTGAAATCAGTTCAGAGGAGGTGATTTTCGATAGTCCATAGAATTTAGGTGGTGCTGGCGATATTTTCCATTCCTAATTTTCGTTGTAAAGGCATTGGTGATTGATGTTCTTGATCCACTATAATCTGTGAGGTGCAGGAACACTCGTGGTGCTGCTAGGAAGGGAGTTCCAGAGCTTTGACCCAGTAACAATGAAGGAATGATGGTGCAGTTTTGAGCCAGGTTGGTGTGTGGCTTGGTGGGAAGTTGCAGGTATGCCCCTCGTGAGGGCCGTAGAGTCATAGTGATGTACAGCATGAAACAGACCCTTCGGTCCAACTCGTCCATACCGACCAGATGTTCTAAATTAATCTAGACCCATTTGCCAGCATTTGGCCCATATCCTTCTAAACCCTTCCTATTTATGTACCCATCCAGATGCCCTTCAAATGTTGTGGAGGTGCCGGTGTTGGACTGAGGTGAGCAAAGTCAGAAGTCACATGACACCAGGTTATAGTCCAACAGGTTAATTTGAAATCACAAGCTTTTGCAGCATGTGACTTCTGACTTTTAAATGTTGTAATTGTCCCAGCATCCTCCACTTCCTCTGGCAGCTCATTCCATGCACGTACCACCCTCTGCATAAGAAGATTGCCCCTTAGGACTCTTTTAAATCTTTCCCCTCTTACTTTAAACCTATAGTTTTGGACTCCTCTACCCTGGGGAAAAGACCTTGACTATTCACCCTATCCATGAGCCTCATGATTTTATAAACCTCTATAAGGTCACCCCTCAGCCTCCAACACTCCAGAGAAAATAGCCCCAGCCTATTCAGCCTCTCCCTATAGATCAAACCCTCCAACCCTGGCAACATCCTTGTAAATTTTTTTTCTTTCAAGTTTTACAACATCCTTCCTACGGCCGGGAGACCAGAATTGAACGCAGTATTCCAAAAGTGGCCTAATCAATGTCCTGTACAGCTGCAACATGACCTCCCAACTCCTATACTCAATGCAATGACCAATAAAGGCAAGCATACCAAATGCCTTCTTCATTATCCTGCCTACCTGCGATTTGGCTTTCAAGGAACTATGAACCTGCACCCCAAGTTCTCTTTATTCGTCACCACTCCCCCAGGACCTTACCAATAAGTGTATAATGATTTGCTTACCAAAATGCAGCACCTCACGTTTATCTAAATGAAACTCTATCTGCCACTCCTTGGCACATCAGCCCATCTAATCAAGATCCCATTATACTCTGAGGTAACCTTCTTCACTGTTCACTACAATACCAATTTTGGTGTCATCTGAAAACTTACCAAACATACCTCCTATGTTCACATCCAAAAAATTTATATAAATGACAAAAAGCAGTGGACCCAGCACTGATCCATGCAGCACACTGCTGGTCACAGGCCTCCAGTCTGAAAAGCAACCCGCCACCACCACCTTCTGTCTCCCACCTTAGGAGCAACAAAGGGAGAACAAGAATTGAGAACAAGAAAACATGGCCCAAGTTTGACTCATGTTTCAGGAGATTTGTCTGGAAGAAAAGATCATGTACCATGGATCATCTGCAGACATTCTGACATAAGTGGTAAGGAATCACCTCAACAAGAGAGAAGTCAGAGCCTGATGAGGCAGCAGAGCAGCAGGATAATGCAAAACCTTCTCAGTAAAAGACAGCAGTGAAAGTCTTGGTGAGTTTTTTAAAAATTCATTCATGGGATGAGTGCATCACTGGCTAAGCAGCATTTATTGCCTATCCTAATTGCCCAGAGGGCAGTTAAGAGTTCAACCATATTGCTGTAAATATGTGCTTTGTTAATTTTCGTATTTTTAAAGAAAGAAAGGAAATCTGTCAATGTTTAAATGATGGCACCATTAAGAATGATTGAGGAAAAGGATTGAGACAATTAGAGCAACTGATACTCACTGGATCATATATTAAAGGGTTGATTTTCCCTTGGAAGGGGAGAGACCAGACTGGAATCTGTATTGAACTATGAAAGAAACGAACTGTTGTGGAAGACAGACTAACTCCTGATTCCTGCTTTAGTAAATTGATGACGAGCAGTATAGCAATGACAAGCATTATGATTCAGCTTGATTTGCATTATGTGGCTACACAGTTCCACAGTATGCTGTTTATTATCCACACAGGGTATGTCAAGAATCCTATCTGAAAAGAGCTTTCACCTCTAGGTTTCACAGGTACAATAATCAACAGGAAGACTCACTTCTATGAATCCAATCTCCCTCTGGTGTGATAGTCTGATTGTGTAGCTTTCCACGCTCCTTTTCAAACAGCAAACCAATATTTCATCATTTTCAGGAAAACACCCACCTCTGTAACTTTGTCATATTAGGAGGTTTCTTGAGATTTATTTTTTCTCATCCCAAGGATTCAGTGTTTTCCTGTTTCTATTTCCGTCTCCATTCTCTTTATGCCTGTATCGCCCCCCAGCTCCTCTATCGTAGCTGCCTTGTCTTGCAGCTCACTTTTGTGTCTGGCTACAAAGCACACCTTTCTGTTGGTCCAGCTTCCAGGTCAAGAGTCACTACTTCAAATGTACAAGATTACTTTTATTGCCCAAGAAGTTATAATTGATTTATTTACACCTGGTGAAAATGCTGAAAAGTAATTTTGAAACACTTCTTAACAACCATGAGAGAATCCACAGACCTTTCACCAAATTTAGGATTTTTTTTCTTAGTATTCTGTTTCTGGATCAGAAACTGGATTTGATGGCCATACAGTGATGACTTTGATTGCCACTACTAAAATTGGTCACTGAGTCCAGTTAACAGCAGATCGGATTCCTGAAGGCTACAGGTTTGGTCACCATCGGGTATGACACCCTCAGCCTCTTGAGACACTGATATTCCAAAGTGTCATGGAGCATATTTTCTGGCTGAAAATGCTATGTGTAGGGTATGGCATACTATGAGCCACATCCCTCCATTTATTCCTCTCCCCTATAGAGCTCTCCCCTGTTCTGCTCAGTTGGCAGCCTCCCATCTGTTGGCTCTAGTTTACTGCTTAGAAATATTGAACCATAGAAAACCGAAGCAAGATTAGGCCACTTGGCCCACTGAGATTGTTCTGTCATTCAGTACGATCACGACAGATAGTCTATCTCAACATAATATTCCAGGTCTCCTCATTTAGCTTTAGAAATCTATATCTTCCTTAAATATATTCAGTGATTTTGCCTCCACTTCTTCACAGGGGCAGTCCTGGCACCTGGCCATATGGATCTCTGACCCAGACATCAGCCTACAAGGTGGAGAAAACCTTGCTCAGTCCCAAGACTGACCTTCTCAGGGCAGATCAGATCACTGAATCTCCAAAGTGCCATTAGCGCCTCCAATGTCTGCTCCTGACTTAGTTCTTGTCAGTATCACAGAATAATATACATCTACTACCAGAAGTTATAAAAAGCTAGCTAAACCAGGCAGGATCTACTGAGCTGGCAGTGCTGATAATGAAAACTTGTGTCAAGTTACTTGTCAACACAAATCCTGTGGACAAACATTTTTATTTCAGCAGGTAAGAAAGCAGCTGGGAGGATTTATTGGAATGTTTCCCAATGATGCTTAAGCCTCCACAGTTGTTGCTCTCTTCTTACTTTGCTTTTCCTCCTGAGTTCCAGGAAAGCTGGGAAACTGGTGGAACCATTGTTAAATTCCAAACTTCAGGTTTGTGTCACCAAAGCTGAGCTGTTACTAAAGCTGGTGTCCTTTTTGACTTGATGGGCTCAAACCTTAGCAAGGAAGAGGGTACAGAAAGGTAAACCTTCTGGATTGTAGGAAACAGTAGCATCCTCTCTGGATATTGCTGTTTAAATATTGAGAAGACAGAGGCCAAACACAGAAATCCAGCTGATAAGTTTAAAATGGATGAAATAAATTTGAAACCATTTAGTGCAGGGCTCCCCATTGTGGAGGTCAGGACTCAGAGTGGGATTGCAAGCTCAAATTCTAGGGTTGAGAACTCTGACGCAGTCACAGGCACCACAGAATTTTGACAAAGCTGTAATACCCACTGTAACAGCATTCCCTAATCCACTTTCACAATTCTCATGGAGGGAGAGTGACAATTTTCAAGCTTCAAAATGGAATCACAGTGGGAAGAGGTTTAGGAAGTGCAGATCAAGTGGTTCAGTCATAATTCACCTTCAATCAACTCCATTAACTCTGACTTCCTGTGAGAACACCCTGCTTGCTCACAGCACCGGGGACCCAGGTTCGATTCCAGCCTCGGGTGACTGTCTGTGTGGAGTTTACACATTCTCCCCGTGTCTGTGTGGGTTTCCTCTGGGTGCTCCAGTTTCCTCCCACAGTCCAAAAATGTGTAGGTTAGATGGATTGGCCATGCTAAATTACTCATAGTGTCTCGAGGTGTTCAGATAAGGTGGATTAGCCATGGGAAATGCAGTGTTACAGGGATAGGGTTGGGGGATGGGGATAGGTCACTCTTCAGAGGGTCAGTGTGGACTTGATGGGCTGATTGGCCTGCTTCCATACTGTAGAGATTCTGTGATGATTAATCTAAGCAAAACTCTCAAAGTGTATCAGTTCTTTGTGGAAATCTATCTATGCCAGTCTCTTCTCCTACGCTAATTTCCTTACCCTCCTGAATCTGAACAGGCGACACAGTCTCAGCTTGTACTCTGAAAAATAAACACAGGAACATAGAAACAGGACAAGGCCATTCAAACTGTTGAGCCTGCCCTACCATTCAACACTACTATGGCTGATTGAACACTTCAAAGCCTTTTACCCAATCATTCCACAACCCTGCACACCTCTAGTAATCAGAAAACCATCAATCTCTACCTTAAAACATACTTAAAGACCGAGCATGCACATCTGCCTGCGGTAGAGAATTTCAAAGGTTCACAACCTTCTGAGTAAAAAAAACTCTTCATCTTGGCATTCCCATTATTTTTAAACTGTGTTCCCTGGTTGTCGACTCTCCAATCAGGGGAAACATCTTACCTGCATTTGCCCCATCTATCCCTTTAAGTATTTTGTAGGTGTCAATGAGATCAACTCTCATTTTTCACAACTCTAGAGAAAACAGGCCCAGTTTGCCCACTCTCTCTTTATAGGACAGCCCCAACATCCCAGGAACAAGTTAAATGAACCGTCATTTCACTCTCTCATTGGTAATAACATCCTTTCTGAGATAAGGAGACCAAAACTACACAAAGTGCTCCAGCTGTGGTGCAACCAGCTCCTATACATTTGAAGCAAGACTTTACTACTGATGTACTCAATTGTCTTGTAGTAAAGGCAAACATTCCACTAGCCTTCCTGATAGCTTGCTGCATATTTGACGTCAGTGACTTATTGACAAAGGCACTTCTGGGTCTCTCTGTGCATCCATATTTTCCAATCTCTTACCATTTACAAAATATTCTGCACCTATGTTTCTCATATAAGCGTGGAGAACCTCACATTTTCCCACATTATATTCCATCTGCCATGCTCTTGGCCATTTGTTAAGCCTGTCCAAATCCTCCAGAAGACACTTTCCATCTGCCTCACAACACATTTCCACTTTGCTTAATATCACCCACCAATTTAGAAATGTTACATTTGGTCCTAACTCCAAATCATTGGTATAAATTGTGAACAACTGAGGTTCCAATGACCAATCCTTGTGGTACTCCATTTGTCACAACCTGCCATTGGGAGAATGACCCATTTATTCCTACTTTCTGCTTTCTGTCGGTTAGCCAATCGTCAATCCAAGCCAATAAATTACCTCCTATTCCAAGTGCTTCACTTTTTCCAACCCCATAGGGGGACATTATCAAAAGCTTTTTGAAAATTTAAGTATACTGCATCCATCGGCTCACATTTATCAATTTTGTTTGTAACATCTTCAAAACAACAATTGTTTAATCTAATTTTATGTGGTATCACTGGTTACATCAGCATTTATTGCACATTCATAATTGCCCAGAGACTACTTAAGAGTCAACTATATTGTTATGGGTCTGGAGTCACATGGAGGCAATGGCCTAGTGGTATTATTGCTGGACTGTTAATCCAGAGACCCAGATAACATTCTGGGGACCCGGGATCAAATCCCGCCACAGCAGATGGTGGAATTTGAATTCAATAAATACCTAGAATTAATCCATTGTCTATTGTCAATGGAATGAATCCATTGCCGATTGTTGGGGAAAAACCCATCTGGTTTACTAATGTCCTTTAGGGAAGGAAACTGCCATCCTTACCTGGTCTGGCCTACATGTGACTCAAGACCCACAGCAATGTGGTTCACTATGAACTGCCCTCTGGGCAATTAGGGATGGACGGTAAATGCTGCCTAGCCAGCGACGTCCTCATCCCATTAACGAAATAAAAACAAATGTGGACCAGACCAGGTGAGGATGGCAATTTTCCTTCTCTAGAGGATATCAGTGAACCATAGAGTCATGGAGATATACAGCACGGAAACAGACAACGTCTATATCGACCAGATATCCTGAATAAATCTAATCCCTCTAAACCTTTCCTATTCATATATCCATCCAGGTGCCTTTTAATTGTTGTAATTGTACCAGATTTTTAAAAAATACGCATTTAGTTGACAGTGGTTACATGGTAACTTTTTATACATGATTTATTTTAACTGAATTCAATTTTAGACATCTGCCATAGTAAGATTTGAACCCAGAACATTCAGTTGGGATTTGTGTTACTAGTTCAGTGATGTTACCATTACACAACAGCCTTCCTCATTTCCTGGTGTTAGAACACGATCAACAACAGTGCTTAACTGCCTCTAAAGTGCTTGGATGTGTGCTGAGGTTGTTCAGGCAGTACATAAATGAAAGTGTTTACCCTTTCTTCAAAAATAATTTTTAGGATTCTGCCACACTGCAGCAAAAGTGTTCACTGCAATGTTACCTGGGCCAACACTTCTGCTACAGTGAGATCAATAAGCAACCTATCGCCTATTAACAGTGTTATCCCTTTCTGCGAGATTCATAGTTTCACAGCACATTTTTAGGTGATTATTTTGACGGTTTGTCACCACCTACTAATCGCCACGCCACCCCAGTACAACTTTTAGGTGTGTTGCCCTATATTAGTCCATTTCAGAATGACCTTCACTCACCCGACAGCTGCTTAGCTCATTAACACAAACCATCAAAAACTTTTTAAGAACTTTCATCTCTTTAAAGGTGAGGGGGTTGGGGAGAAATCAATAAAACTGGTTGCTGGGTAGCGGCAGGGGATCTCTTGTGGCTCAATGGGTGGTTGTGCTGTACAAAAAACAGATGGCAGCTTTCAGGACAAGGTCCACACTGTTGTTCATTGCTAAAACAAGACTAATTATAGATCAGTAATTCAACTGAAACTCAATAATTGAAAGCAATAGTTCATTGCTGAGGGAGACTAGGGGAAGGAGAGCAACATATAACATTGCAATTGAAATTAAATTGTAAGTACTGAAAATGTGACACTTTCAATGGTTTAGTAGATTGTTCAAAAACTAAATATCAAAACAGCTGTGGAAAAGACTTCACACTGACTCTAGAATTAGATTAGAGAGATATTCAGCTTTTTTCAGAAGCATTCACATTAACATGAGAAAATTAAATCAAAATGAGGCAGAATTTGATCCCACCAAGGTTTGAACTTTACTGAAAAAAATTGTGAAGCGGCAATTCATTCTAATAAAAGTATTTTTTCCCATTTTGTAACTCTTGCTTGTTTCTTTTCCAGTCCTTCTGACTTCTTATTTAATTCCCTTCATTCCAACACCAAACCACATTTGCAGAAGTTTAATTCTGAGGAAATAGGAATGTCTCCCTCAAAGTTTTGTGCAACGTTGGCCAATCCTGCTCCTTAGCAGATCAGTTATTTCACTTTAAAGGTGAGGTCAGTGACAAGGCTTGTTTCCAGCCAGCTATCACCATGCTTCCTGTTAATCCTCATGATTCGTTAAAGAGGAATGAAGCATTTCTTTTTCTCAGTTGCTCACTTCTCATCTCTTTTTCACTTTCTCTCTATTTCCTCTTTCTCTCTTTGTATCAATTTATCTCTATTATCTGCTTCTCTTCTTACCTCTCATGGAGTCTGAGATGAGGACAGGCAAGATTTTAAGTGGAGCTGGGTTATGTGAAGCCCATTCAGTGTTCTTTCTTCAACCACTGCACGGATCAACCATTAAAACACAGACTCAGGAAAACGATTAAACTGGCCTGTACAACGTATATACCCTGAATAAGTGCATCACATCATAATCATTACACTTAAATGAAACAATTTTATGCAAGGCCCCTGGTAGGAGTTGTGTATCCAGTCCTGACAGCGAATTAGGGTTGTCTTTTAATTGCACCTGGACAGCTGGTTATGTTTCAAAGAATTTCAATTCACAAATTAATATGCTACATCTGGCATTCAATTTCGCACGTAAACGGGACATGTATAGTTGCAATAAAGCCTGTGTGATCACTTTTACCTTCATATTCAAAGAATCACTAAAGCTTCCATTTAAGATAGGATTTAAGGCTGGTAAATTAACCAAATTTGAAGGCACATTCTGCCAGACCACTCAATCCTTCATCAACTTCTATATGAACCACCTTTTAGAACTCTTGTTTTCATGTTCTTTTAGATTCCACATGTAGCAACAAAAGTAACTGATTTAATTCAAGGCACACCTAAAATGTAAGTGAAGACAACTTCATGCCCCACTCCAGTTGTGCTTTGATATTATAGCAGAAGCTTAAGCCATTTACTTTAAATAAATTAATACTGAATCTAGAATGGTGGGTTGCTATGGAGTCATAGTGCGAATGCAGATAATCACCAAATACAAGCACAAAGGGCACTCTGAACACAGGCTTCTTAATTATAAATGTCCACTTTCAATTAAACCAGGCTAAAGATAATTTGAAAAACACTATGTGCTCATTTCCCTGCCTTGCTTCCCATTTTGAGAAACATCATGAAAATGTATTCTACCTCTCCAGTGTAGTCACAGAATTATCTGCAATAGCTTCTCTTTACCCATCCACATCTTTAACCCTGGTGTCCCCTATCTTTGCCCCATTGTTGTTTTTCATTTGCCACTTGGTGACATGGTCTGAATTCTACACATTGTTGGTGACCCCCATGGATGGGCCCACTCACGAAGCCCTGAGGTGATTGTATGACCTTTGACCAATCCTTGGGGGAAATTCCAGCCCTAACCACCTCAGAGAGTGTCGGCCAATCAGGACTTACACACACACCCCCCTTCCCAGCGGTGTGACCGGAAGCAGTGGTCTATGCTGACACTCAAGCAGTCACCTACAAAGTATGCTACTGGAGTCAGATTGAAGGTGAATCTGGTCATGTGGGTGAGGTTAGGGGTGGTTTTATTTCAATCTTATCACCAACTCACTTAACTTTTCCACTGTCACTAATTTGTCATCATGCTTGTTTGACACCAACAGGAGATAAGAAGAAATTTCCTCCAACTAAAAACTGGCAAGACTGAAGCCATTATCCACTTTCCCCCTGAGAAATTCCATATCTAGTCACTCCATGCATCTCAGTGGCTATTGCTGAGGCTGAACCAGGCTATTCACAACATTGACGTTATGTTCGAATGGAAGATGAACTTGTGACTATGTATCCATTTTATTACAAAACTTCCTAACTCGTAAAAATGAATTGATTCCACCCCTGCCTTAACTCACCCGAGAGACGACTATTCTTATGCATTTCTGGCCAGCTTCCCATTTGTCACCCTCTATAAACCTGAGGTTACCTCAAACTGGTCATATTCTAACTTGTACCAAGTTCTGTGCATCTATCAAACCAGTGCTTGTAGACCTACATTAGGTTCTGCTCCGGTATTGCCTCAATTTTAAAATTTCTGTCCTTACTGTCAGTCACCCTATAGTTGCACCTACTTCCCCTCTTTCTCCTTCAACCCTACAATCCTCTGAACTTTCCAGTTCTGGCCTTTCATACATCCCTAATTGTAATTGCTCCAGCATTAGGGACCATTTACCTAGGCCACAAGTCCTGGTGTTGGAATCTCTTTCTTCCTGTAAGTCACTCCTTAAAACTTAACTCTTCTCTGCCCTAATAAATCACATTGATCAGTGATAACTTTTGTTCCATCATTCTCCTGGGAGCTGTCTTGAACATTTATTATGTTAAGGGGGTTAGATAAATGCAGGTAGTTGTTGTTAGTCTCTAATTTTGCACCATCCAATTTGTAGCTTTTTTTCTCTGTCGAGCAGCATTTGATGTTGTATAACCGGAGCTAAATGTAAACGGCAAGTGTGGAATTGGGGTATTCTATCAATGGGAAAGGGCAGCAACACAGCTGTCCCGGCTCCTTCACCACCTGACATCCACATACATGTTTCCAGCAAAGGTCAGTGACTAATGATGAAGAGTAGGATTCCTGCCAGGCTTTCTTCTCCCTAGCTAAGGCTATGAGACTGTTGAGAATTGTAACAAGCTATTTCCAGTTGACTTTGGGGAAATTTAAAGGCCTTTAAATTCTGCAGTTGCCACTTTAAGAAATCCTTCTCGGGTAAATGCTTAAGATCTTGCTTCTGGTTGCTGCATTAGTTCTTTTAATGTTTTAAGCGTAACTGAGATAAACTATGTTAGGGAACACATACAATTTTATATATATATATAAATGTATATTGCAAGGTATATAAAATGGACAGCTTGCTTTGCCAGATGGTCCTTCCTTTTCACTTTTAATTGTTATTGATAATAATTGTGCTGAGTCTAGGAACAGAGACTTAATCCATTAAAAATTAATATTGCTATGATTCCAGGTTTCCTGATATTGACTTTCTATTATATTGTGGGGATTAGTTTAAATTAAATTTATACAATTTAACATTTGATAATTTGTGATGAAGGTTCATTATGTATTTGTATTATTTTGGGACCTTAATTTCTGAAATGGAAGGAAAATGGATTTAGTTTTCAGTTCTGTGATGATCTGACTTTTTTAAAAAGAGGCCAGAAAGTAATTTCTTGAACGGTGAGCTGAAGATTCCAAAAACTCATATGATTTCACTTAAATGACTAGTAAGCATCTCCCCCAACAGCATCCCCCCTCCCGCCACCCACCCCCAACCAAGCACCTGGGAGATAATTGCTGTGGTGTTTGATGACTTGTGGTTTAAAATCCACAAAAAGTGAATGAGAGGCTCAGTAATGCATTTAGTCAGGCAAAAGCTGGTTCACTCAAAGTGAAGAAGTCTTTGAAAGAAGACTTTCTCCTATAACCAGTTCAAGCAGACAGGGCTGTCAGAAGTGAGCCTAAGGAACCTACATAAAAACTGAAAGAACTGCGAAAGCTGTAAATCAGGAATAAAAAACAAAGTTGCTGGAAAGACTCAGCAGTTCTGGCAGCATCTGTGAAGAAAAATCAGAGTTAACGTTTCGGGTCCGGTGACCCTTCCTCAGAACTGGGGAACTTGCAGTTCTGAGGAAAGGTCACCAAACCCGAAATGTTAACTCTGATTTTACTTCACGAATGCTGCCAGACCTGCTGAGCTTTTCCAGCAACTTTTGTTTTTTATTTCTAAGAAACCTATGTCTGAGTGTAGATAGGTTAAGTCAACAGCTTGTTTAAGGGTCTCTAGAACAGAAATAAACCAAATAAAATAGCTTTGGGTGAATGCAGAAACTTGGCAAAAAATCCCAACTATAGTTGTGCCAACTGAAAATGAAATTAAAGCTTGGACACAGCAAAGATCATTCACAGAATCTGAGTGTCTGTAAGGTTGTTGCAGGGGTAAAAAACATTGAATCGTGGAGACTAGGAATCAAACAAGGAAAGATGCAGTATATTAAACAATAAAAACAATGTAAGAGAAAAAAATAGATATATGGGTTATGACATTCAGGGAATAGCAGGAAGGGACAGAGAGAAAAAAGCTAATAATGCAGCAACAATCAACATGAGATGTTACAAAGATAACAAAAAGACTAAACTAAAGACTTTGCATCTGAATACACAAAGCATTCAGAATGTAGTAAACAAATTGATAGCATATACTGAAATAAATAAATATGATCAGAGAGCTATTACGAGATGTTACTGCAGGGCGACAAGGGTCCTGACTATTGAGGAGAATATGATGTTCAAGAGGAATAGGAAGCTAAAGGTAAAGGTGGGAGGGTAGCATTGTTAATCAAGGAAATCATTTGTGCAACAGTTAGCAATTACCTTGGTTCAGGAGATTGGGGTATAGAATCAGTTTGGGTGGAAATGAAAAATATTAGGCAGAAAAATTCACTGGTGAGAATGGTCTACAGGTCTCCCTTGGTATTATGTAATGTGTCAGGATTAATTAATGACCTCAGAGTTAAGACACCCATTGGTAACAGCAACCACAATATGATTGCATATTCCGTCCAGTTTTGAAAGGGAGAAGATTGGGTCTAAGACTTGTATTTTAAACACAAATAAAGATACTGTGTGCATGAAAGCTAAGATAGCTGAAGTAAAATAGAATAGACCAGGGAATAAATTAATAGCAATGCTGTGGTAGAAGTTTTGGGGATCTTTCAGAATACTCAGAATGAGTATATTCTTACCATAAGGACAACTTCTAAGGGGAAGGTCCAACATCTATCATTAACAAAGTAAGTTAGGGGAACCATCAAACTTAAGGAAAAAGTATAAAATTGCAGAAAGATGAGTGGCAGGTCAGTTGATTGTTACAGTTAGTAGGAGGCTATTCAGCCCACTGCATCAACATTGGATCTCTGAGCATTTTAATTTAGTGCCAATATCCTGCCTGTCCTCTTCAACCCTGCACATTGTTTCTATCTAAATAATCATCTAATACCATGAATGCTTCAATTAAATCTGCCTCTGCCACACTTCTGGGTAGAACTTTTCATACCTAACTACTCATTGCGTCAAAAAGATTTTTCTCACCTTGTATTTGAATCTTTTGCAAAACACTTTAAAACTGTATCCGTTGGTTCTTGATCCATTTATGTGTGGAACTAATTTTTCTCTATCCACCCTGTCCATGTTCCTTGTGACTGTGAAACTTCAATTTAATCTCCTGTTAGCCATCTCTTCTCCAAGGAACTTCTCTCCCATCTTCTCCAAATCTTTGTTCATAACTGTTGTGTCTTATCACTGGAACTGTTGATGTAAAACTCTTCTGCACTCTTTTCCGAAACAGTCACATTCTCCTGATGGTGTGGCACCCAACACTCCAGCTGATGTTTTGAAAGGGAGAAGATTGGGTCTAAGACTTGTATTTTAAACACAAATAAGGATACTGTACGGATGAAAGCTGAGGTTTTAAGTGAAAATTGTATCTAACTAACTTGCTGGAGTTTTCTGAAGATGTAACAGTGTCTTATACATAAGCACAGCATAAACCCTCCCCCTTCCCCACTTTTGTATTCTATACCATTATTAATGAAACCTAGAGAACTGTATTTAACAGCTTCCCCATCACCAGTAATGACATGTTGCTGGGCTGTTTTTTAGCACAAAAATGTAACATTTGCAATTCTCCAATCGTCCAGCACTACTCCTGAATCTAGGGAAGATTGAAAGATAATTGCCAGTGTCTCTTGTAAGGACTGTGCCTTTTTACTTTCGTGTTTTTAAAAACTGGGGACTAAAATGAGAAAGAATTGTTTTAAATAAACAATGTTCGAAAGAGTGGATACAGTTTTGAAATCAAGCAATCTAATACCTACAGCAGGCATGTAGACAACTGTTTGAACAAGTAGTAATTGAAGCTCAGATTGCAGACAATCTGGAGCTGTAGGTATGTACGGATACAGCTCTTGTTAGCAACAAGACTTTGATTGGTCTATGGACGAGCGACAGTTGTCGATGTCAAAGGTCTTTTGCTTGCCAACAGCCATGTGATTGGTTCTCAGGTGGCTGAGCAACTTTCTGAATGGGAAGTCATGTTTAACTAATTAATTCAATATCTTTGAAGGAGTAACATGCACTGTGGATAATGGAGAGTCCACAGATGTTCTTGGATCTTCAGAAAGCATTTGATAAGGTGTCATCTCAAAGTTTATTGCAAGAAATTAAAGCTCATGATGTAGAGGGGGCAATATATTAATGTAGTGTATGCAAAGTGAGTCACTGTCTGATTGGCAATATATGACAAGAAGAATCTTGCAGGGTTTGTGCTGGGCCCTCAGCGTTGTACAATTTACACCAATGACTCAGATGAGGGAATGAAGGTATGGTAGCTAAATTTGCATATGACGCAAAAGTTGGTCAGAAAGTCTGTTGTGAAGAAGACCTAAGAAGGTTTCAGACAGGTATAAATACATTGAGAGAGTGGGCAAAAATCTGGCAGATACAGTCTAATGTGGGAAAATGTGAAATTGTTTACTTTTAACAGGAAGAATTTTTAAAAAGTATTACTTAAATGGAGAACTTCAGCAGAATGTTAAGGAGCAGAGGGATTTGGATGTTATAGTTCATGTGTCACAAACGGTTAATATGCAGGTACTGCACATAATAAAGATGGTTAATGGGATGTTACACTTTATTACAAAAGGAATTGAACATAACAATAAAGATGCTACACTTCAGTTGAGAGAAAGAAGGGTCCAGACCTGAAACGTCAGCTTTCCTGCTCCTCTAATGCTGCTTGGCCTGCTGTGTTCATCCAGCTCTACACCCTGTTATCTCTACACTTCAGTTGAACTGGGTATTGGTATGAGCACATTTTAAATATCATGTGTTTTGGTCTTCTTTCTAAGGGAGGTTGTGAATGCACTGATGTTTGTACAGTTGAGGTTGACTGCATTGACACCTGGAATGGGCAGGTTGTCCTATGGGGATGGATTGGACAGGGTGGGGCTTGTGTCCTCTGGAGTTTAGAAAAGTCAGGGTGACTTGATTGAAATGTGTAAGATACTGTGAAGATGTGTAAGATGTGTGGCCTTAACAAGGCGGATGTAGTAAGAATGTTTTCTTTTATGAGTCAGTCCAGAATTAGCAGCTATTGTTTTAAAACTAGGGGTCAACTTTTAGGAGAGAAGAAAAAAACATTTTTTTTTCCTCCCAATGATTTGTGTGACTTTGGAACTCTCTGCCTCAGAAGGATGAGAAGGCAGGGTCATTGAATATTTTAATTTGGAACTAGACTGCTTCTTGTTAGGCAAGAGAATCAAAGATGATCGGGAGTAAAAGAGAATTCAAAAGCCAAACAGATCCACCATGATCTCATTGAATAGCAGAGCAGGTTTAAGGGGCTGAATGGTCTACTACTTCAAGGATTTCATACGTTTGTATGAATCTTTCTTTCAGAAATTTGTAATGAGACTGCTTCAAATAGTTTTTATATAGTGTAACATAATTTGTAGTTGTATTTTGTTTAATGAATCTTTCTTTTTTTTAATTAAACGAACATTGGAAGCCCCTTGTAACTATGTTCAGTTATTTCTAACTGTGACCTCCATGGAAAACAAAAAAGGAAAATTAAGTTTATGTTCCATCAAGCAAGCTTTCATTCTGGCATCTGACTTGTCTGGTATTACCATCAGCTAGGATCATTACAAATTTCATAACTATTTTCTGGCTTGCAGATAATGTTTAAAGTCTTAACGGTATGAAATGCAATAATGTTAATGACCTACTTGCTGAAGTTTGTAGGTTCAGTGGCGTTTGAAGGTTTCCACTGTCCTTCTGAATCATCAACCCTTAACCAGTCAACGACTTAGTCTTCTGGACTCAATACTGAGTTCAATAATTTTAGGGCCTGAGCACCTTCTCCCACGTCCCCTTATCCCAACCACCAGCACATCAAATGGGCTGCTACAACAACCAATCCATTGTCAGCTGCTAATGGAGACCATTACCAGCTATTTATTCTCCCAGACTGACTTTTAACCACTCATTTGTTTGTTTCTCTCTCTGTCTCTCTCTCTCTCTCTCTCTCTGGGCTCCATCTCCACCTATTGCTTACTCCTTCCCCTTCCCTGCCACCCCTTCTTTAGCTTACGTACCATCCTTTTCCCAACTACAATCAGTTTGGAAGAAGGGTCACTGGACTCAAAACTTTAATTCTACTTTCTGTCCACAGATGCTGCCAGACCTGCTGTGTTTTTCCCGCAATTTCTCTTTTTGGTTCTGATTTCCAGCATCCACCGTTTTTTTTGGTTGTCTTAACTTAGTCTTCCAGCTGACCAGCAGAGGGAGCACTTCCTGTCAATTGACTGTTAAAGTTTACTGTCCATTTCAGCTCCTTTCAGAATTCTCACACGGTTGCTGTTTCCTAACTGTGTGGAAACCAGTTTGGATGAGGAGATAAGGTCTTCTTCAGTGGTTTCCTGATTAACTTCTGAGCCAAGTGGGATGGATCATAGCTCTCGCTGAGTGATGTGGGTCAACCACCTAGATTCTGAAGTAAACACCAGAATTTGGAATTATCTTTGTTGTGTTTCCATTGACTCTATGGCCTGAATCTTATATTTCTTTGGCTAAGTGTCAGTTTAGTTGAGTTTCAAGTGGGATTTCCTCCATGAGATTTAGACTCATAGAGTCCTACAGCACGGAGACAGGCCCTTTGGCCCAAACTGGTCCATGCCGACCAAAATGTCCATCCACGCTCAGCACATTTCACTGCACTTGGCCCATATCCATCTAAACCTTTCCTATCCATGTATTTGTCCAAATGCTTTTTAAATGTTGTTAATGTACCCACCTCAACCACTTCCGCTGGCAGCTTATTCCATATGCGTACCACCCTCCGTGTTAAAAAAGTTGCCCCTCAGGTTCCCATGAGTCCATTCACCCTATCCATGCCTCTCATAATTTTATACACTTCTTTAAGATTCCCCCCTCAGTCTCCTCCACTGTAAAGAAAAAAGTCCTAGCTTGTCCAACCTCTCCCTATAACACAGTCCCTTCAGTCCTAGCAACATCCTTGTAAATTTCTTCTGCACTCTTTCCAGTTTAATAACATCCTTCCCATAGCAAGGTGACCAAAACTGAACACAATGCTCCAAGTGCAGCCTCACAAACATCATGTACAACTGCAACATTACTTCCCAACTTCTATACTGCCTCTTTTGGCTGTTTGGGTGGGTGGGCCGCAGTCAGTCTATCAGGAAACAAAAAACGTAGACTGTAGAAGCTGGAAATCTGAAACAAAAACAGAAATTGCTGGAGAAACTCAGCAGCTCTGGCAGCATTTGTGAGGAGAAAGCAGAGTTAATATTTCAGATCCAGTGGCCCTTCTTCAGGACTGATTGCAGCTGGGAAAATGTTGGTGTAAATGCTGAAAACAGAGTTGATGAGGGGTAAGAGTAAACAATAAATGGAGATGGAGCCCAGAGAGAAAGAGAGAGAGAGAAAACAACAAATGGGCAGACAAAGGGATGGCTAGTGATAAGCCAGAGTTCTTTGATGGTTAGTGATGAGCCAGTAGAAGGAAAATATGCAAATGAGGACCATAAGTGAATGAAAATAAGGTTGGCTGTGGTGAAACCAGCTCATGTGATGATAGGCTGTTGTGTGAGGTGGTGAGTAAAGGACATAGAAGAAGATGCTCAGACCCTAAAATTATTGAATTCAATATTGAGTCCTGAAGGCTGCAGTGTCCCAAATGAGATGCTGTTCTTCCAGTTTTGGACTGAGTTTCATTGGAGCACTCCAGCAAGCCACAGTCAGAAATGTTGGCCAGGGAACATGGTGGTGTGTTGAAGTTCAAGGCCATTTTTGTAGACAGAATTTAGGTGTTCCACAAAGCAGTCACCCAGTCTGTACTTTGTCTGCCTGGGGAATTGCTTTGTAGGGCAGTTCTCCACTCATCACTAAGCTCTCTATAAAAAGTACCTTGGCACTTCTAGCTAAGAGTCCTCAGAGAAGACCTCATAGACCTGGTTCCTTCCTTATATTTCTGAACTGTTGTCTACATACTTCTGGTACCAATTTGTAGGCACTCAAAATAGTCTGTTTCACTCCTTTATAGTCTCCTGACGCCTCCCCTGACAGTGCTGTAAATACCTCACTAGCCCTGCCTACCAATGTGGTCTGAATTAACATTACCCACACAGTCTCTGGCCAATTTGTCTGCCCAGCCAATTTCTCAAAGGAAATTAAAAAGGCTTCTACATTGTTTTCATCGAATTTCAGTAATGTTTGTACATATTTGTATATATCCCTACCAGGATGTTGCCTACGATGAGTCAGCTCAGCCTCACTTCTATCTTGTACTTTTCCTTCTGCCATTTGAAGCCTTTTGCTTCTAGTTCCAACTTCATCTTTTCCAACGTGAACATTCTTTCTTTTTGTTTTTTTTTCTCTGCTTGTAACAGTAATTCAAACTGTTTCAATTCTCTTTCATTCTCTAACTCCAGTTGTCTTATTTGCAATTTAATTTTTTCTATCTCCCCTGCACGTTCCTGTTTCTCTGGTATACCTAAATATTTGACTAACTCCTTTAAAAATTTCAGCTTTCCTCTTGTCCCTAGTTAAACCCAATTCCAGCCTGTTTGCTAATTCCAAAAATATATCTTTCCTCTGTTTTTCTTAAGTTTCTTGGCAAATTTGGGAAGTACCTTCAAATCTCAGAACCTCTTTAGCAATGTTAAGAGCCATTTCCCTCACTTTTGATTTAACCAACCACAAGTAACCAAAATTAAACAAGTTTTTCTCACTTATGTTTTATTTAAAGATCTAGAGACACCAATCCCCAAGTCTGTTTAAATCTGTCCAAATCTGTTCAGATCCCATACACAAACCAGCCAGGTTCTGGATGAGCCCCACACCTGTTAGGAATGGTAGGTCGAACCTCTCTGATAATTAAAATTGAAACACAAGCCCCCAATCTGTTATGGTGGGAGTAGAGGTCCCCTTCTAATAATTAAACCCAAAACACCCAAAGAAGCTCACCTCACCTCACCTTATCTGTTAAACTGTTACGGAGAAACAGAGGTTAAATGGAAGAAAATCTCTAGTTACTTATAAAGTAAACAAGTAACAATTTATTCATTTAACCAAAACTGAACAAATTAACAGAATTACTGACACACCAAACAATTCCCCCTTAACTACTAACTATTCTCAAATTGAACTAAATTCTACTGGTATCCTGTTCCAATAAATACAACTCCTACTTATATAGACCCAAGAATTAAGAAAATAAATTAAAACTTAGTCTCTCAAAGTCTACATGCCTTTCTTCTGCTGTTCTCAAGTCATAAACGCCTCTCTTCCACTGATCCACCTGTCAAGGATGTTTTCTCTGTGAGGTCTTCTGTGACGACTCTTAGCTAGAAGTGCCAAGGTACCTTTTATAGAGAGCTTAGTGATTTCTTGTGACAGCTAAAAGCTTACTTCTCAGATGGTGGTTCGCTTTCACACTGATTTTCAAAAACCCTCTCCTTATATTACCTTGAATGACATATCAATTTTCTTACAATAGCATTGGTCTGAGGTTGTCAAAACCATCAGATTTAAATTCAATTGGCTTTTAATCGCTAAGTGCTTGGTTTAAATTAATTAGCTGATTCCAATTAGTTGCCAAACATTCAAAACAAGCCTAAGATTTCCAAGCACACAGCCAATTGATACATGTTTCAACTTCAGAACTGGCTGTACACCTTCAGCTACATATAAGACACATTTTTTCCCCACATAAATCTCTAAGCTTCAGAAAACACTTTACCTCTTAAAGGAACCATGCACTCATTCCCGTGTCACTTTTACAAACAAATTCTAGCTTCCTGCCATCTAATTCATGAGTACTCCACACAAATTCATAACACTTGCTGCAGAGTATGTCTGCTGCATCAGCTGCTGGAACATGGAGTGGCTGTGAGATTGACATAGCACACTGCCACACAGCAAGATGTACACCTCCCTGACTGAGGACTGCTCATCAGCAAGACAAGCAGCCTGGTAGTGTGACTGAGCTGATTGGCATGGCAAAGCAAGGTAAGGCAGGGGAGTAGTGAGCATGCAGGTAGATGCTGAGTGAGTGAGTGCTAAGAGAGTAATTTAGCAGACCCGAGCTCCAGTCTGTGAGTTCACTGCTTGTGGATTGTGCCCTGTGTTGCTGTTTCATACTGAGTAATATGAAGGCTATTTGTAGCCAGCAGCGAGCTAAAGTGGCCAAAGAGCTGCTCTGACTGCCATGGTAAAATTTCTGGGCATCTAGTTTGCTCACAGTAGGGAAGTAGGATAAGAAGCTGCATATTAATAAGGTGAGATGCACAGTTAATAAGATTGTTAACAAGCAATAATCCCCCTTAATCGGCAACTCACTGCTGCCTTGTGAGAATCTCACCATGACACCTGGAACTTTGTACAATGATGCAGCAAGTTGCTCCCAATGTTGAGAAAAGTCTTGCTGGACTTTTCGTGTGATTCTGCCACATTTCTCACCATAGATCATAGCCCCTATAAGATGCTGCCCTATGAGTATTTTCTTTTTGATAAGTATAATATTACAATAGGGAATATAATGGTGGGGAACATATCTCACAGAGTCATTTTATGAAATTACCATAGACATGGGAGGCAAGGATCTTGTCCACTGGTTGGAGAGATTCACATTACCTCCTTTGAGGGAGGCCCACCATATCAAATGCTGATCAGGCACTAACAGGCCAGTAGTGGGCCTTCCCCAGGATCAGTGACATCAGGGATTGCCATTCAGAGGCTGGCATTGCCAACAGGACCAGTGCTGTCTGCTGACAATACAGCCAATGGAGAGCCAGGATCAGTAAGGTAGCCGGGCTTTGGGGAGTGAGGAGGGCTGGGTGTAGCCGGGACGAAGACACAAGGGGATTGGAAGAAAGGGCGGTGAGTGACTCTCAAAAGGCTCCCCCTTCCCAAAAGTTGGTTCTCTCGATCAAGCACTGAGTGCCGTTGAATGATGGACTCTTCCTGGGAGCCTGCATTTAAGATTCCCTGCATAATAATAATCATACCAACTGCAGGTTGAACATCAATTAATTACCCAATTAATGGGCTCAGTTGGCATTGGAGCAGAAAGGCCATTGATGGGTCTTCACGCCCCAGACTTAAATGGGGCAGAAGTGGAAAGGAGACTACACTCTGGCCCTGCTCAGTTAAATGCTGTTCTGCCTGTAAACTCGCAGTGAGGGACGGCATAAATTCTAGTCATTTCTGTAGATATATTCATTGATATAGCTTTCCATTTAAAATTAGTACTTGTGATTGATCTTACTGTCTTTCATTCTAATTGCCTGAAGTGTAGTTATAGCAGGATATCTAATAACTACCTTAAACAGTCTGGAATACTACTCTTCAGCCATTTATATTGAATACCAGTAAATTCAATTTCCATTTGCAAACTGCATAACGTTGAAAAATTCTGTTTTAAAAAACAAAAATGCAACGATTAAATTATATTTTCAAATGATGAACTTGACCATATCACTGAGAAAAGACACGTTTTGTGGAAGTTTTTCATCTTGTTCTCTTGGGACGTATAGCCAAAGACTGTTGGATCATATCAAGTAGCATAAGCCTTCACATGTTTGCAACAAGCAAGGTACTGATCATAACCAACCAGCGTATGCTTGCAAAATTTGCAACACTGTGCCTAATATTAGATGTGATTCTGCACCTGGACATCATTCACTGAATAGTTCTGAGTGTACTAAGAATTACACTAACAACCAATTTAAGACTGTCACTCAGACATCTGTGTACTGGGAGCTACTCATTAATACACAGGGTCCTGGCCTTTTCAACAGAAAAAATACATGCACACACTGTGGTATAAATGTTTGTTTTCCCCTTGAATTTGTATTCTTGTGAATTGTCCTAATAAAGGTAAAGTCACTGTACTCTTGGATAAGTACATGAACAGGAAAGGTTTGGAGGGATACGGGCAAGTGGGACTAGTTTAGCTTGGGATTATGTTCAGCATGGACTGGTTGGACCGAAGGGTCTGTTTCCATGCTGTATGACTGCTTTCTAATTACAGGGAAACATGAGTGGTGGTCATTTAACCTGAGGGTCACTATGCCAAAGACAAGAAGAAGAATGTCCTTTATTGTCACATGTACTCCATTGTAGGAGTTCAATAAAAAGTTTTTACAATGTCTGCCTTCTTATGGCGACACTTTAGGTAAAAGCACCTACATACAAATCTTGGATACAGCAGAGGAATAAAAGTAGTTGCATTACTTTACAGAGTTTAAAAATAAGTTCAGAATAGGACATCATTAAAGGGTTGACATTACGGTAAGGTAGGAAATTTCAAATCAATATTACATTGTAGCAGCTCAGCACAGGGCCTCTGCACGTGGTCTGACTGCCGCAGTCCAACAGCCATCCCCACTCCGCTCCAAGCCCCAGTCCGCTCCATATTGGCACTCAGCTGTTCCAGGTAAGTTCCAGGACCACCTCCCCCAACACTGGTCTCCACCCGGGACTTGCTGCCTGAGCTATACTCCCAGGGCTGTTTCCCCATATACTGCTCCAGGGCTGCTTCCCCGCACTGCTCTTGGCCTCGCAGCCCACGCGCTGTTCTGGAGCTCGCAGTCCCCACGCTGTTCCAGGACTCGCAGCCCACGCGCTGTTCTGGAGCTCGCAGTCCCCACGCTGTTCCAGGACTCGCAGCCCGCGCGTTGTTCCGGAGCTTGCAGCCCACGCGCTGTTCCAGAGCTCGCAGCCCCTGCACTGTTCCAGAGCTCATAGCCCCTGCACTGTTCCAGGGATCGCAACCCACGTGCTGTTCCGGAGCTTGCAGCCCACACGCTGTTCCGGAGCTCGCAGCCCCTGCGCTGTTACAGGGATCGCAGCCCCCGCACTGATCCGGAGCTTGCAGCCCACACGCTGTTCCGGAGCTCGCAGCCCACATGCTGTTCCGGAGCTCGCAGCCCCTGCGCTGTCCCAGGGATCGCAACCCACACGCTGTTCTGGAGCTTGCAGCCCACACGCTGTTCTGGAGCTCGCAGCCCCCACGCTGTTTTGGTGCTTGCAGCCCACACGCTGTTCCGGAGATCGCAGCCCCCGCACTGTTCTGGGAATCACAGCCTGCATGCTGTTCTGGGGATCGCAGCCCCCGTGCTGTTCTGGGGATCGCAGCCCGCCATTGCTCCAGGATTTGCCTCCGGGGCTAAGGGGGGAGAGAAGAAGAAAAAAAAAAGAAGAAAAAGGTAAAAGAGAGAAAAAGAACAGGCAGAGCAGAGAAGATCCCTAAGGGGAGAGGTTGAGAAACAAAGTCCTTCATGGTTGCCTCAGCCAGTTTGGGTACTGAACCCACACTGTTGGCATCACACAGCATCACGTACGAGCCGTTCAAGCTAACCAGTGTCTTGATAGGCACAAGATGACAAGTTTCAACAAAATGTGTCTTTTTTAACAATACTCAAGCTCTGTACTACTAAATGGCTATTTGAACTTAACCATGTTAAATAACAAAAGTATTCGTTTCACATATACCACTTGCTACTGTCCAAAAGATATTTTGGGAATCAGTGTGACAATTTTCAATAAATCTATGGAATGGTTAGGGCAGCATTTCTTTATGACATTTTCCTGCAAGATCGTAAGAACTTAATCCATGTTGCGTTGATGAAAAATAACATTGTTCTAACTGAACAGTAGCTAGGAATGGACACTCTGTATTCTGCTACGAATAGCT
This sequence comes from Rhincodon typus, assembly GCF_021869965.1. Taxonomy (NCBI): domain Eukaryota; kingdom Metazoa; phylum Chordata; class Chondrichthyes; order Orectolobiformes; family Rhincodontidae; genus Rhincodon; species Rhincodon typus. The sequence goes on along the minus strand of NC_063339.1, from coordinate 26,930,144 downwards.
TCATCAAACACACATTATAGAAAAGTCTCTGGGATGGATAAAATAAAAATTGACACGAACTGAATCAATAATATTGTAGTCAAGAAACATTTTTTTCAAAGAGATGATGGGGATACAAATTTTAAAAACTATAAGTTTTGAGTGGAAACTTGCAGGGGATAACATTTGCAACTTTTGTGAGAATTGACCTTACTGCTGATGAAGCTGAGACTGACATCTAGCCAATTGTACAAATTAAATCCCACATAGTTTCATAATGTTTTAACTTATACAATGTAAGAAATTAATCTGAAGAAGAGATGAATGAGATGGATTTAACAATGTATTGCCTATCCTAAGGGCACCATGAGTTCTAATTACTTTACTGTTTCACAGCCATGCAAAGTGCTTTGAATATTTTGCATAACAATCTTTTAGAGGAAGATAGTTCCAGTAATAAGACTCATACAGCACGCTGGCATCTTTATGGATCATGGAAATGGTGAACGTATTTGGTACAGTATTTTAATAATTATCTTTAAGTATTACTCATTTTTTTGAGATAATGTTCCAAATAAGTTTGAGCTCCACTGAAAACCTACTCAATAAAGTAAATCAGTCTGTCAGCTGGATTAAACATTTCAGTTGGACAGTTATTGAAACTCTCTCCCCACCCTCTGTAAACTGGACAAATTCCCTCTCTTGATTATTATTCAGTAATAACTGCTCAGAACTACAGGCCTGTAATTATAAATGGGATTGGTTTATGCAGTGATGCCTTTCAGGATGGCATAATCTGCTTATACAAACAGTATACAATACGCTTATACAATACATCTTAACATGTACATAAAGATAGCAAGGTACTTGGGTTCAAAAACAGAAATTGCTGGAGAAACTCAGCAGCTCTGGCAGCATCTGTGGACAGAAAGCAGAGTCAAAAGTTCTGATGAAGGGTCACCGGACTCGAAATGATTCTCCGGCCCTAAGTTTCTCCAGCGTTTCCGTTTTTGTTTCAGATTTCTAGCATCTACAGTTCTTGATTTTATTTTACGGTACTTGGGCTATCAAACATCAATGGAACAGCATCTCGGTACCACACAGGTCATTTCAGAAATAAAAGGAATGCAGTTGGAAAAGTGAGAAAAACAGATGAGTAATTTTATCAAGAAAAATATCCTGAATCGTTGCTCATTGATGTAAAAACCGGAAGTGTTGGAAGAACTCAACATCATCAATGCGATGAGAAACTGAGTTAATTCTTCAAGTCAAATGATTGTTTTTCAGAACCATTGTTTTCCAGCACCTTCTATTTTTCTTTTAGATTCCATCATTTGCAGTATTTTGCATTTATATTATTAACTGATGATTGATTCACCAACTGGAATTTGCTCATTATTCTTAACATGCAAATTCATCGTTTTTATGATGGCCTTTTGATAATTTGCGGTCTCCTTCACGTCAAAATGTGTCATGGCCACATTACTTAAATTTGAACAGCTTATGAATTGGCATATCACGGAAATAATGCTGCAGATTCTTTATTACTTTAAACAAAGAGAAAAAAATAGATGGATTGGATAGCACAATGACATACAGATTTCACCATGAGAAATATGGGCTTCAGTCTGGTTCACACTGCTGGAATGAAATCCTGTTCTTGCATTTGCTAGTGCTTTCATAGGAAACGTCAAGCCAGTAAACTGAAGAAGAACAATATCCTTTATTGTTACGTGTACAGAAGTACAGGAGTACAGTGAAAAGTTTTACAATGTCACCTCTACCTGCGCCATCTTAGGTACAAGTACCTACGTACAAATCTTAGATACAAAAAGAAGAATAAAAAAGAAAAGTAGTTGCATTACTTTACAGTGATTCATA
>NC_063339.1:26868083-26927884 GCF_021869965.1 Rhincodon typus | reverse complement strand
AGCCTCTCTGCTCCTATGATGCTGCTTGGCCTGCTGTGTTCATCCAGCCCTGCACCTTGTTGTCTCGGATTCTCCAGCATCTGCAGTTCCTACTATCACAAATAAACATTAGCTCAGTGCGGGCATTTCCACACGTGGTCTAATTGCAAGCCCCCAACCCAACAACCAATTGCGCTCTGCTCCAAGCCTCCAGTCTGCTCTACACCGGCTCTTCGCTGCTCCAAGGTACATTTTCTCCGGGACTCGCTCCCTGTCCCGGTCTCCGCTCCGAAACTCGCTCCCCGCGCTGGCCTCGCTCCGGAACTCGCTCCCCGTGCCGGCCTCACTCCGGGACTCGCTCCCCGTGCCGTTCTCCGCTCCGGGACTCGCTCCCTGCACTGGTTTCAGTTCCGGACCTCGTTCCCTGTGCGAGCCTTCGCTCTAGGTCTGATTCCCCGTGCCAGCCTCCATTCCAGGATTCAGCTCCAGGGCTCACCAGCTCCTTGATTCCCCTCCAGGTAAGTCCAAGTCATTGGTTGGAAAAAAAATACAGAAAGAAGGAACAATGGAGAAGAAGGAAAAAGAATGGGCGGAGCAGAGGAGTTCTGGCTGAAGCATCTCACTCTGCCACCATCACTAGTGAAGAACTGCACACAATTTGACATCAAGTATCATCAGTTTGCTACTGTTACCATTAAGACTTTAATTGGATAAACACTACGGAGAAAGTTAGGAAAGATATATTAGCCTTGGAGGGTGTGTAATGTAGGTTTACAAGAATGATACTTGGACTTTACAGATTAAGTCACGATGAGAGATTATTTAAGTTATGCCTGTTTTCTATAGAATTTAGAAGGTTAAGGATTAATTTGATTGACATCTTTGAGATACGAACAGAAAAACACATGGTGGATAAAGATGAGCTACTTCCACTGGTTAGAGATTCTAGAACTGGGGACATAGTCTGAGACTTAGGGCTAGATCATTCAGGAGAAATGTTAGGAAACACTTCTACACACAAAGGATGGTGAAGGTTGGAACTCTCCTCCATAAACAGCATTTAACACTAGATCAGTTGTTTATTTTAAATCTGAGATAGATTAACTTTCATTAAACAAATGTATTAAAGGATCTGGGCTGGAGGCAGGTATATGGAGTTAGGCCATAGGTCAGCCATGATCTCATTGAATGGTGGAACAGGCTCAAGGGCTGAATAGCCTACTCCTACTCCTGTGAGATTTTGCTCTGTGTGGTAGGGATAAGACTATTAACATGAGGTTAAGACAATGATAGAAATGGAATGGAAGGAACACTTAATCTGGGTCATACCTGTTGTTATGTTAACATTGATGATAAATTATAAGATGATATTTAACCATAAATAATATTATCTTTTGTCCTAATGAGCACACAATGAAAGAACATTGTTTCACTTTTGCACCTTTATTGCTTTCTTCCCTGGAATATCTCATTTGTCACCACCATTCCCATTCTCCAGGCAAGCAAAAACTGAGTTGTTAGCAGTTTTAGTCTAACGTTCTTATATTAATATTATTACTTTTTAAAACCAGAAAGACGTGAAACAAATCCTTTAATTAAAATAACCCCAATGAATTCAGCTTTGGAATTGAGCCATTTGGCATCAGTAAGAGTTCAATCCTGTGCAATGCTTTCCAAATCCAGCAGATGGTGCATTAACGATAACAAGGTGTAGAGCTGGATGAACACAGCAGGCCAAGCAGCATCACAGGAGCAGAAAGGCTGACGTTTCGGGCCTAGACCCTTCATCAGAAATGGGGGAAGGGAAGGGGGTTCTGAAATAAATAGGGAGAGAGGGGGAGGCGGATAGAAGATGGATAGAGGAGAAGATAGGTGGAGAGGAAACAGACAGGTCAAAGAGGCGGGGATGGAGCCAGTAAAGGTGAGTGTAGGTGGGGAGGTAGGGAGGAGATAGGTCAGTCCAGGGAGGACGGACAGGTAAAGGGGGTGGGATGAGGTTAGTAGGTAGGAGATGGGGGGGGGGCTTTAGGAGGGAGGAGGGGATAGGTGGAGGAAGAAGAGGTTAGGGAGGCGGGGATGAGATGGGCTGGTTTTGGGATGCAGTAGGGGGAGGGGAGATTTTGAAGCTTGTGAAATCCACATTGATACCATTGGGCTGCAGGAATATGAGTTACTGTTCCTGCAACCTTCGGGTGGCATCGTTGTGGCACTGCAGGAGACCCAGGATGGACATGTCGTCTGAGGAATGGGAGGGGGAGTTGAAATGGTTTGCGACTGGGAGGTGCAGTTGTTTATTGCGAACCAAGCGTAGGTGTTCAGCAAAGCGGTCCCCAAGCCTCCACGTGGTTTCCCCAATGGTATACTGCATCCGCTGTACCCGTTGTGGCCTCCTCTACTTCAGGGAAACCAAGCGGAGGCTTGGGGACCGCTTTGCAGAAGACCTACGCTCGGTTCGCAATAAACAACTGCACCTCCCAGTCACGAACCATTTCAACTCCCCCTCCCATTCCTCAGACGACATGTCCATCCTGGGCCTCATGCAATGCCACAACGATGCCACCCGAAGGTTGCAGGAACAGCAAATCATATTCCGCTTGGGAACCCTGCAGCCCAATGTTATCAATGTGGATTTCACAAGCTTCAAAATCTCCCCTCTCCCTGCCACATCCCAAAACCAGCCCAGCTCGTCCCCGCCTCCCTAACCTGTTCTTCCTCTCACGTATCCCCTCCTCCCACCTCAAGCCCCACCTCCATTTCCTACCTACTAACCTCATCCCGCCCCCTTGACCTGTCCATCCTCCCTGGACTGACCTATCTCCTCCCTAACTCCCCACCTACACTCACCTTTACTGGCTCCATCCCCGCCTCTTTGACCTGTCTGTTTCCTCTCCACCTATCTTCTCCTCTATCCATCTTCTATCTGCCTCCCCACTCTCCCTATTTATTTCAGAATCCCCTTCCCCTCCCCCATTTCTGATGAAGGGTCTAGGCCCGAAACGTCAGCCTTCCTGCTCCTCTGATGCTGCTTGGCCTGCTGGTTCTTCCAGCTCTACACCTTGTTATCTCAGATTCTCCAGCATCTGCAGTTCCTACTATCTCTGATGGTGCATTAAGGATTGGATGCCACAAACTGTGAGATAATCACTGCGCCATGTCACACGGAACTTAACCAAGGAATGAATTAAATCCGAAAACCCTGAAAATTGGTTAAGATTTTGAAATCCTCAAAATAATCCTAACGTTCCCATTGTTCCTCTGTCTGGATTGCTGATGTCAGGGATAACTCATAGCATGCATTATAAAACAAAATAAATTACTGCTAAATCAGTTATCAAAATAAAATGTCCCTTAAATCTTAAAGGATCTAATGTGACTCAAAATTCATTGAAAGATTAAATCATTGTAAAGAATTGTCTTTAATATCATTTCTTTTCTTTTAAATATTTCTGTTTATTCTGTTAATTTAGTGATATAATCTTAAAAACCAGTTTGAAGAGTTTGTAAGAAGGATCTCATTAATCTCTTAACAGATGCCATCAAATAGGGAGCTTCAGTTTGAACCCTGCCTGTCAATTTCAACCCAGATTCTGTTGGATGAAATATTTGGTGTGAGCCACTTTTTCTGATGATGCTATCTGTGCTCACTGAATTTAATTGAACATTTTTGTAGATTTCACCATCACCTGGAAAAGGTTAACTTGCCAGTTGTCTTTTTATACACTTGCAGCAGTTTAACTAGAGGTGAGTAACAGCATCTTCAAATCCTCCTATCTCATGCATGCTGATAGGATAAAGGGCCTAGGCCCGAGAAGTCGACTCTCCTACTCCTCTGATGTTGCCTGACCTGCTGCGTTCCTCCAGCTCCACACTGTATTGACTCTGACTCCAGCTTCTGCATTTCCGCTACGCCGATAGTAAACCTCATTTAAAATAATACCAGTTAGCATTTAAACTAATCCTGACAGTTGCCCAATAACTTCAGGACAGACAATATAAACATGTACTGGAAAGGAGTTGCGCACAGTGTGCATGTCTTAACATGTACAATCAAGCCTAAAGAATGGGATGAGCTGGGATGGGCTATGATCTAATATAGATGTCTCAAACACTAACTATGAGGAAAAGCAAACAGTGATCAATTTAACTATCTATACAGGGGGCACCTAATGCAGTTACATTCCAAAATGACTTCCACTTTAGCTAAACTTTCCTGTTGAAAATACACATTAGTTCTCACATATATGTTAGTGTCACAGTTACAATATAAAATAAGTGTTTCTCCATGTGTTTTTGTCAATCAGGTAGACAAATACTTCATCATGAATGGTCTTACTGAATTTTTCCTCTACTTTTTTGTTTACCCTGAATCAGCCTGTTCTGGGATGTTATTATTACACACTGCTGGAACAGGTGGGACTTGAACACAGGTATACTGACTCAGAGGTGGGGACACTACCACTTCACCACAAGAGCCCCTTGAATGTCTACTTTATATGGTTATTTTAACATAACAGGGCACTATTTCTGAAATGTCTGCAGCGTCATCAGAGTACAATGGTGCTGCAAACATTTGAGAAATTTCGCAATGGTCTTCATCTAAAACAAAAACCTCAGATTTCACTGTACAAATTCTGATTAACCCTGTTATTTATGACCTGCAGATGTGGTGAGTTATTATTTATTAACATTTACTTAGTCTAGTAGGCAGAAACCATGAAATGAAATGAAGGTCAATGGGTTTAATATGGTTATTTATGGACTCATGAATTTACTTTTTTTAAATTTGTTCATGGAATGTAGGTCTTGCTAACTACGCCAGCATTCATTGGCCATCCCTAATTGCCCAGAGGGTAGTTAAGACTCAATCACATTGGTATGGGTCTGGAGTCACATTTGGATAGACCAGGTTAGCTTGAGCCTCTAGCTTGCTAGTTAATATCATTGCCAGTAAGCCACGACCTCCCGTGATCAATTTTAAAAGAGTATAGTTTCATTGATAGATAGTAAGCAATTATTTTGAATTTTCTGAACATTTTCAGTGTTATGGGGGGTGTACCACCTATTGACTCTGGTTACATCATTTTCCACAGGGAAAATGACACGTAACATAAAATGCTACTTGACAGTCCAAGCCTTCCTCCAACAATGCCACTTAAAATCACCTTGAAGCAGGCTAATCCAATGAGCACAATGCTATTAGTAAACATATATAGAGACATACGCATTGGGAATAGGAGGAGGTCCTTTGCTGCCTCAAGTCTGCTTTGCCATTCAAACAGATCGGGCTAACCTTTCACTGTCTCAGTAATCAAGAATCTATCTTCATCCATCCTAAAGATACTCAAAGACTGTTCTTTTACCATCTTTTGAGGTGGTGGATTCCAAAGACTTATGAGTATGTGGGTCTTGAATGACATGTAGGGCAGGCCAGGTAAGGATGGCAGAATTTTTTTTGCTATATTCTGTCTGGGTTATCATTGCATAATTGATTTTTTTTTCTTTGAGTTTAATACTATTTTCAGAACTTTTCTGAAGAAGGGCCAAAACATTAACTCTGCTTTTCCTCCACAGGCGCTGTCTGACCCACTGAGTTTTTCCAGCAATTTTTGTTTTTAAGTTTTTTTTATTCATTCAGGGGATGAGGGCATTGCTGGCCAGGCAGCATTTATTGCCCATCCCTAATTGCCCAGAGGGCAGTTCAAAGTCAACCACATTGCTGTGGGTCTGGAGTCACATGTAGGCCAGACCAGGGAAGGATAGCAGTTTCACATTAGTGAACCAGATGGGTTTTTCCTACAATTAGCAATAGATTCATGGTCAAAATTAGATTCTTAATTCCAGATATTTATTGAATTCAAATTCCACCATCTGCCATAGTGGGATTTGTACCCCAGTCCCCAGAACATTATCTAGGTCTCTGGATTAACAGTCCAGTAATAATACCACTAGGCCATCAGCTCCCCGGTGCAGTAAAGTCTGCTTTACTAGTTGACTCCAGAATGTGTTGATTTAAGAAACCATACTTAAATGCTCCACGAGCACTCCACTTAGCCTACATTTGTTGATTTGATTTTTCCAGTCTACATTGTTGACTAATGCTGTATTATTGTTGCTGTACTTTTCTGACAAAACCCCCAATTTCTTTCTTCCTTTATACTCTGTCCTACCCTATGGTTACTGGTAGATTTCTACATACTACTCCCACAAGGGACTTCTTGCCTTTATGGCAATTTCACATCTCTATCCCAACTGCTTCTACATCTTCACTTCGGTCAAACATCTTTATTGTGCTAATACAATAATTAATCAAGTCACCTTTTCCCCACTATCCTATCTTCCTAAATATTATGTATCTTTCAATATTCACGTCCCACCGGACCCGAAACGTTAACTCTGCTTTTTCACAGATGCTGCCAGACCTGCTGAGCTTTTCCAGCAACTTCTGCTTTTGTTCGCAGTCTATATTCTCCTACGTCGCTGTAATGGTTATCAGATTGTACTTATTCACTCTATCATTTCGTCTGTTTCGTTTGGAATGCCAAGTGCATTCACGTACAAAGCTTTTCCTTACACTGAACAAAGCAGGACACACACAAAACCTGCCTTTCTCACTCAACACCTGACAACATAAACCCTCCTCAACAGGTGAAGTTGCAATGGAGCCACTCCCTCAATGCAGGGGATGGACTGGGAGTCACCTGTAGGTCGATGCAATTGGTACTTCAGCCTCTGGTCGCCAAATATTGTGGACTCCCAGCCAATCACAATCAAAGCTAGGTCTGCTGATTTATGCGCTCGGTTTTCTGGGAGTTGTAGTTTCGAATATTCAATCTTGCCCGTAACAAAAGTAAGGGAAGACTACAACCCCCAGAATTCTTTGCAAGCGATCAAAGTAAAATAGTGTAAGCCTAAATCTGAGTTTTTTTAAACAGCAAAAGTGGTAAGAAAGGTTTATGACTAAAGATCTCTTCCCCAATTGGGAAGTGCACCCCTTAGAGAATTGCAAAGCTCTAGCAGCTTGTGTTGCTTTAAAGAGAATTTCAGCAATTGACACACGGAAATTTGACGTTTGATTGCTTCCTGCTTCTCAGTACCCAAATAGTCTGAAATAACAAGTGGCTCCTGTTCACACAGATCGAGTCTCAGGGAATCCGGTATCACTCGAGGGTCACTCAAAATCCTCATCTTCCTTCGGTGCCTGCGAAGATCTCAATCTGAGAAATCGAAAGTGTCCGGTGCTCAGTAAAGAACCAACTCCAAAGAAACCTACTTCAATCAGTAAGGACTTCCAGAGGTGTCCCGAAATTCTAGACACCTGCAATGTTTCCTGCTTCAGGACTAGTTTTGCCGGGTAGAGATGCTGGCAAATGAGAAATCTACCCCAGATTCTCTGTCACTGTAATTAAACTGCCCTCCACGATTAAATTAGGGTTTTTTTTTTGAAAGTATTGTTTTCAGTACTTTTGTTGCTTGTAACTATCTCTCCGGACTTTCTGAAGTGTTGCAATCAGAAGGACCGTTCCCTGTGATATACAGAGCGGACTGAATCTTCAAGAATGGTGGTTTTCAGTGGATCTCTGAAAGTGAAGATCGGGGAGGCTGTGGATCTGAAACCAACCCGATGTGCCCTCAGGCATTCAATATCCAGCAAAAGTTACCAGTTACTGGATCCGTATGTGATGGTGAAGGTGGATAACCGGAGGGTCGGACAGACAGTCACTAAACAGAAAACCAGCCAGCCTACTTTTAACGAGGACTTCAGCACCCAGATCTGGCGAAGCAGTGAGATTGAACTGACGGTTTTCCACGACACCCCCATCGGATACGATGATTTTGTGGCGAATTGTACCCTACAGTTCGAGGAACTGCTGAAAAATGGCACGAAGACCTTTGAAGGCTGGGTAAGCTCTTGCTGTCAGAGCCCTCATTACTTTTGTTATTCATTCACACAGTGTTCGTCCACGGGCAGTTTTCGTGAACAGAACTGACCATTATTCTGTCGTGACATATGAAAAAAAAATTCCTTGATTCCATACATCCATAGTCTGGTTTTAAATACAGTGACCCAGTAAATTTGAAAGGACATTGTTGTATTTCACAACTCCTTTTAGTAGGTTTGTAGACAACACAATGGATCCATGATCACACATAAAATAGCTATGTACATTAACATTGGACTAAACACAAGAACAAGGAAAAAAAGTGCAGAAGTGACTATATTACAATAGGTAAAACTGTGCAAGAACTCCATAAAGAAGTAGCAACATGTCTTTAAATGGCATTGCTACTAAAAGTTGAGACATTGTACTATTCTGTACATATCTGCTGCTTTTAAACATTTCAAAGATCCAGGCAATATGGCATAGGAGAGGTGCAGGAAAGGTGTGTTGACCCCCATGGACTTAGGTCTGCTGTAGTTTCTGAGACTGATAGTTAAGAGCATTGTTCAGGAAAATATTTGGTGGATATTGATGAATCATATAACTTGAAATTGGACACAGCGTTAGGTGGTACTGGTTATATACTGGTTGTTATAAAATACGAGCCTGCAAACTGTACCAAACTGTTTAATTTTTGCAGTGGAGTTTTGCAGGGAGTTTCATGTTATAAGTCTTCAGAAATTAGGAGGGGAATCAAAAATAATGTGGATTTCTGCTCAATCACAATCTTGTGACTCCTGCTGGCTTAGATAGGATTCAGTTCTCCTCTTCTCCTCTCCTTTCTGAATAGTCTGGTGCTGATCATTGCCCAGTGCTGTATATGAAGGACATCTATTTGAGGGAGGCACTGGACTGGAGTAAGACCATCAGTGTGGGAGCCAGGTCACGGGGCTGTTTGCATTCTACACTGAGCTGAGCTCAAACTGGTCTTCACCTGAAGTTAACATGGACACCATTCCAGCAAGTAGCACTGGATAATGACCAAGAGTATGAATTTTTAACTAATTTTCCCCAACCTTCTACCACCCCTCAGCTCTCAACCCAAGTGCATTCAGGCCAGTTGCAGTGCCCCAGTTGCTGTCCAACTGAGAATGAAATGAGGTTAAACACTAACAAATCATCAGGGCCTGGAGACCTACATCCCAGAGTATGAAATGAAGTGGCCTTGGAAATATTGGATGCATTGGTGGTCATCAGACATGATTGAATGGCGGAGCAGACTCGATGGGCTGAATGGCCTAATTCTGCTGTTATATACCTTATAGTCTTCCAAAATTCTATCGACTGTGGAGCAGTTCCTACAGATCAAAAGGCAAAAACCACCCCCCACGATTTAAAAAAATAAGGAGAGGAAAAGGAGAATTACAACCAGTTGGCAAGCAGCACTCATGGGGAAAACGCTAAAATCTATTATAAAAGAATGATAACAGAACACTTGGAAAATATTAATGTGATTAGACAATGTCAGCCTGGGTTTATGGAAAGGAAATCGTACTTAACTAATCTACTGGAGTTTTTTGAGAATGTATCCACTAGAACAGAGAAGGGAGAAGAAGACTTTCGGGAGGGTTTTTATATGGTCCCAAGCAAGAGGCTTGTGGGCAAAATTTAAAATACATGAATGTGTGAGAAAAGATATGGAAGTGATGTGTAACGTGGGTAAATGTGAACTTAGACAGAAAATCAGAGGATTACTTAAATAGTGATACCTTTGGAAATATGGATGTTCAAAAAGATCTGGATGTCCTTGTACACCAGTCAATGAAAGTAAACAGGCAGCTGCAGCAAACAATTAGGAAGACATAGGTATGTTGGGCTGTTATTACAAGAGGGTTTGTGTTCAGAAGTAGGCATGTCTCACTGCAGGAATGCAGGACTTTGGTGAGACCAAACCTGGGGCACTGTACAGTTTTGGCCTCCCTGCCTAAGAGAGGATACAGTGTGGAGCTGGAGGAACACAACAAGCCAGGCAGCATCAGAGGAGCAGGAAAGCTGATGTTTCAGGTCTCCCTGAAAGCTTTCCTGCTCCTCTGATGCTACCTGGCCTGCTGTGTTCCTCCAGCTCCACACTGTGTTATCTCAGACTCCAGCATCGGCAGTTCTTACTATCTCGAAGAGAGGATACACTTTCCGTAGAGGGAGTACAGTGAATGTTCACCAGGCTGATACTGGGGATGGCAAGATTGTTGTATAAGGAGAGATTGGTTCAACTGGGGTTGTATTTACTAGAGTTTAGAAGAATGGGAGGGAATCTTATTGTAACATATAAAATTCTAGCATGGCTGGACAGACTAAATACAGGGAGAATATTTCCCTGGGTGGGGAGTCTAGAACCAGGGATCATGTTCTTAGGAAATAGATTAGGCCAATTAGAACTTGGAAGAGGAAACATTTCTTCACTCAAAGGGTGTACAATTTGCTGTCACAGAAGGCTGTACAGGCTGGGTCATTAGCAATTTCTTTTTTGAATATAACCATTTTGCAAATGTTAATGTTATCAGTGGGTGTGAAGAGGAAGGGGAAATGAGGTGTAGAGATAGAGTATCAGTCATGATCATATTAAATAGCAGAGCAGGATCGAAGGGCTGATTGGCCAACAGCTGCTCTTAGTTTCAATGTTTCTGTGAATTAATTTAGCAGAGATTAATTGGTAGGATCGGCATAACTGAGTCCCACACAGTGGAATACATTTGCCGACAAAGCATTTTGGGAAGCTTATCTCCATCTTTTCTTTAGCTACATTTGATTCTGCTTTAATGTTATATTTCATATTAATTACCACCCACTCTTCAATAGCGTGGATTCACACATTTTGCAGTGTGTTCTATTTTAGCACACAGTACTTCTGCATAACATGAAGCATCATCTCTTGCTCTTGCCCCTGCACCTGGTTCCGAATGAAGCTTTGAAATACATTTGGAAGCTGGGGGTGGAATGAACTGCTGCACTTGGATTTTAGCAAGCCGTTAGTAACATTTGGAGAAAATACAGTTTCACTGCTGTCTTTGAGCAAGGGTTTTAAAAGGGAAGAAACTACTAACTATTTATCCATCAGTTTCCAGTTGGCTCAACCTTTGTTTCATCTCAGTAAAAATATTTATAACAATGGTTTTTCTTGGTTTGTTTGAATATCCTGATTTCTCTGAGCTCTGGAGATAGTAGGAAGTGCAGATGCTGGAGAATCTGAGATAACAAGGTGAACACAGCAGGCCAAGCAGCATCAGAGGAGCAGGAAGGCTGACGTTTCGGGCCTAATCTAGGCCCGAAACGTCAGCCTTTCTGCTTCTCTGAGCTAGGTTGGGTTGCATTATTTTACCAAATTCATCCTCTGTACCATCTCTTTTTCTGCCAGATTGTATGATGTTGGCAGCAGAAGATTTCAATCTGACTCTGATCCATATATCGCATGGCACAGCAGGCTCAAGGGGCTGAATTGCCTGCTCCTGCAATTTGTTCATTTGCCCTTAGGGAGAAAGCAAGAACAGCATACTGAATTGGAAGAAAAACAAAGTTGCTGGAAAAGCTCAGCAGGTCTGGCAGCATCTGTGAAGGAGAAAACAGAGTTAACGTTTTGGGTCTGGTGACCCTTCCTCAGAACAGTTCACTGGACCCGAAATGTTAACTCTGTTTTCTCCTTCACAGATGCTGCCAGACCTGCTGAGCTTTTCCAGCAACTTTGTTTTTGTTCCTGATTTACAGCATCCGCAGCTCTTTTGGCTTTTATACTGAATTGGAAGATCAGCTATGGTCATTTTGAATGATGGATCATGATCGAAGGGCCAAATAGCCTACTTATGCATCTATTTTCTCTGTTTCTCTGTACTTTCTCAAGCAGTATGTCACACTGTTTGACTAATAGATCCCAATGGTGCTTAGTCCACATGGTTGTGCTAGGAGCAGTATACCTGGCTACATCTTATCACCAGCAGGAGCAGTTACAATAGCCTGTAAATAGTCTATCACCCACAAAAGAAGAGTGTTACAGAAGTGAGTGTGAGTCTGAGGGGAATTTATTGTTGCTTGTGATCTGTATCATATCCCTAAATGAGCCCAGAATCGGAGTATGTTCCGAAGATGTATAGGAATGTTCGTGTTTTGTTGCATGCTCTACTGTATTCATTTAACAAGAAGGAATTATATTTGTGGAACTTGCATGTAACAGTATGTCCAGTATCTGAATTTTACCAAACTATTTTGCTGTTTCATCCCTCACCGTGGTTAGGAGGGTTAACCCCAAATTTTATCCCATTATTTGGCCTGGATCTGGTGCATTTTTGGTTTTTGTAGAGTTTGTTGAATTAGAAAAGAGTGCTGTATATGAAACAAAGATTTATGTCCATCTTTCACACTGAGTTTCAACTGTACAGAGGAGGGTCACCAGGATGTTGCCTGGGACAGAGAAATTGAGTTCTAAGGAAAGTCTAGATAGGCTTGGATTGTTTTCTTTAGAGTGGGGACTCGACTGAGGTGTATAAGATTGAGGCGTATGGACAAGGTGAATAGAGAGCAGTTATTCTCCTTGGCTGAGGGGTCAATCACAAAGGGGCAATGTTTTAGGATAAGGGGCAGGAGAGGGGATTTGAGAAAAAAATGTTTTCACTCAAAGGGTGATGGCAATCTGGAATGCACTATCTGGGAAGGTTGTGGAGACCAGAGCCTTACAACCTTGAAAGAAATTTTGGATGAGCACTTGAAATATCATCACACTCAAGGATATGAGACAAGTGCAGGAAATTGGGATTAGCGCACCTTCAGTGGTAGCTATTGTTGGCGTATCAATGGGCCAGAAGACCTATATGACTCTGTGACTCTTTGTGAGAGGGGCCAAAACTCTCGCACAATAGAGAGTTATTTGTTCTTTAAGGAAGTACTATAACGCAGCCTACTAGCTAATGTAAAACCTGATAGCAAGATAGGACCTTTTCTTTCTAGAACTGAGTTAATTTGAGCGCTGTCCTTATGATAAGATTACATTCTACTTGTGCTAAGTGTAGTTGAAATTTCAAGTTTGTGCTCCCTGACCTAATGTTGTAATTCACCAAAGTATTTGGCCAAAGCTGAGTGGTAGCATTCTCGCGGTTCAAGCTCACCAGAGAGTTGGCTGCCACAGCAATACATTACAGAGTGAGTGATGCTGCATCTGAGGTGCTTTCTTTCTTTTGAAAAATTAGACAAAATTGTGACTTTCACCTCAGGTGAACATCTCCTGGCATTATTTGAAAAGCAGTGCAGGAATTCTCCTAATGTCCTGGCCAATGTTTTCGCCTCAACCTACCCTTCTCCATCAGAGTCTCTGGCCATTTATCTGATTGTGACTTGTGGGACAGCTGCAAAATGCCTCTCTCTTTTTTGCTTACTTTTTTATTGATTTACATTCAAAAGTACTTCTTTGGTTGTGAAGCCCTTTGGACCATCTAAGAACATGAAAAAACATAAGAACCAGGAGCAGGACTGGGCAATTCAGCCACTTGATGCTGCACCACCATTTACTACGATCAAAGCTGATCTCATCTCAGCCTCAGCTCCATTTCCTGCCCAATCTCCATAATCTGTCATCCCATTACTAACTAAAAATCTGTCTATTTCCTCCTTAAGTTTGCATAGTTCCTAGCAACCACCATATTCTGGGATAGCGAATTCCACAGATCTGTGACCCTTTGAGAGAGGTCATTTTTCCTCATCTCTGTTTTAAATCTGAAACCCCCCACATACTAAAATGATGACCTCTCATTCTAGGTGTTTTATATATATGCAAGCTTTTATTCCCATTTTTTCTCTAATGAGCAAATATGCACATTTAATATTTACAGCCAATTGAGACATATTTGTTCGGAAAAAGAAATTGGCTCGGACCAGATTTTAACCACCATTAAATAGGTTTTTAGGTGTTAGATTAGATTGAAAATCCAATAAGCAAATGAAAATGGGCCATGATACAGCACTGCCACAGTGAAGTTGAGGCACTCTGCGATAGGTCGTATCAGAGAATGCTTATGCTACCCTTGATCTCGACTTCACCTTGATTTCCTCTATTAACCCTATCATTAAATAGAAGAAAATAACCTGCATGTATGTAATGCCTTTCACAATCTAGTGGATCTCCCAAAGCACTTCATAAGCAATTAGGTTAATTGCTTAAGCATAGTCACTTTAGTAATGAAAGAAACATATGACCCAAATGCACACAAACAATGTCCAATAAAAAACTAAATAAAAACCAAAAGAACTGGGGATGCTGTAAATCAGACACAAAAAAGAAATTGCTAGAAAAGCTCAGCAGGTCTGGCAACATCTGTGGAGAGAAATTGGTTAACGTTTCAGATCCACTGATGCTGCCAGATCTGCTGAGCAATTTCTGTTTTTGTTTCTACTAAAAAGAAAACTGTCATGGTCCCAGAAGATAGCACAAGTGGATCTTTCAGATCCCAGAGTTAAATCTGTCTTGATGGATCAAGCTTTTGAAATGTCCGTTAATGTGATGGTCAGTCACATGGGGCTACAGTGTTTCTTTACCAATGAAACAGAAGTTTATTATATAAAAGAAAAGAAGAAAACAAGTTATCAAATGTAGAACACCGTTGAAAGATCTTAAAACACAGGAAAATAAAGTTTCAACCTCATTCCAAACACAATCTGTTACAGAGACTCAAATCTGGATAGTTAACTCCTATAAATTCAACTTAACTGATTCTCGCCAGTGCCTTTCCTGTTAAATCTGCTCACACGAATATTCATAAATTTGAGAGTTTAAACTTTCTCAGCTTCTAAGAACTTGGAGATTACTACCCAAGCACACCTGCTTTGGAAGTCTCACAAACATTTGCTACTGAGGTAACTTGTTTCCTTCACTGGTGTGAAAAAAAAAACTCCTTTTGCAGGAGAAAGACTATATTTGATCCCAGTCACGTCTACTCCAAAACTGTGTTAGAACTTTTAATCTCTGTTTACTAAGCTAAAATTAATCCTTAATTATTCTGAACCACTGTAGAATCTACATTTTCTAAGGGCACTTCAGATGTTTACAGTACTTGCTCTTAGGCAATTAAACTTTGATTGGGTCACAATTCCAAAAGGACTGTTTGACTTAATTATTTTCTTTTCGAAAAGAACATTTCACAGAAGTAACCAACCCTAATATCCCACTTTGAAATCCAATCTTTAAAAAAATGTTGTTAATATATGTAAGAAAATATATAAATCACACATCTTTCTTCACATAACAATGAAATAACAAGGTGTAGAGCTGGATGAACACAGCAGGCCAAGCAGCATCAGAGGAGCAGGAAGGCTGATGTTTCGGGCCTAGACCCTTCTTCAGTTGTCAGGTTATTTCTTTTAGTAATGTTCGTTGAAGAGTAAACGTTGACTATTTTGCTTTTCTTCAAAAATTGCCATTTGATTTTTTTTATGTTCATGAGAGGACATTGAGGGTCTTCATTTAAAATCTCACTTAAATTTGACACCATTGACATTGCAGCATTCCTTTGGAGCTGCACACCGTTATCAACCTACATTATGTATTCTAGATACTGCAATGTGATTGAATTAATTACTTTTCTGCTCCAAAGTAAGTGTTACCACTTAACAACTGACCATGTTTTATGATTGTGGCTCATTTAACCCATAATATCTCTCTGATGCAACAGGAACTTCAGCTTTGAGCTGGAAAGCCAGCCAAAACCCCTCCTCATCTCTTTTTCTCGGGTAGCTATCTCGTTCTGCACAGAATTTGTCAGAGCAGGAATAGGTTTTCCCCCAGGATCAAGGACCTGAGGGAAAAATCCCCTCTCTTCCTCACTAACTAAGCCATCAGTGGATGGCAGCTCTTTGAGTGGCAGTACTACCGTGGAGGTAGTAGCATTGCCATTATGACACACACTGAGAACTGGGATCAGCATTGATATCAGGCCAGAGATGAGTGGTAGGAAGTGAATTGCAAGCGATGGTTCCTGGAGTGCAGGGGTGGGGGTTGACTCTCAGTGGAACCCCTCTCTCTAATGCCGGGTCTCTTGTTCCTTGGAAGAAAGGACCACCCACCCCCAAATCCCTCCTCTCCACCCCTGTGGGTTTGCTTGTTGTACTTTCCACATGTTGAGTCCACTTACTGCTCATTGGGTTAATACTTGCCATGCTGGCATGAGGCCTTCACATGGACATTAATTGTCCTCAGCTCTGTGAAGGTAGGATAAGCCTTCTTCCTGCCACACACTTAATCAAAGTGGAGGCAGGAAGATGGCAGGGGTCCCCACCTGTCCTCTCCTGCCTAATTAAAATCTGTCCCATCACCAAACCCACTAGAGGGGAAGACACAAGATTCTCACATTCGGTTCAAACACAGAACTTTGCTACTTTAGCTGATCTCTGCTGATACAATGTGGGGGCAAATGTGTGGCCTGTGTTGATGGTAACTGAATGAACAGAAGACTAGGTTGGTCTGTAACGCCCCTTTCACCCTGAATTGTGCTGAGTGCTAACGTTCACTGTCCAAAGCAAACATACAAGGAATGATTGTTTTGGCAAGATGTCTGGATGGTTTTGCAAACTGTGCAGTAGTAGATGAGAAATTGAGAGGAAACCTATGGAGCTTTAAGCAAGTGAGTGCTCAATGCTGATACGGATTGTAACAATTCTAAGGAAACCTTTGAGCACGGATTCCCTAGTGAGATAGCACAAACAAAATTCACACCCGGCTTTCTCCCCTGACAAAATTGTTGTTTTCTAGAAAATTTCATCTTTTAAATATGCTGTATGAATCAGAATATATTTTTGGCAGGGTGATAAACAGTTTTATTGCTAAAGTCTGATGAATGTTTTCATGGATTTCCATTATTAGAACCAATGAACTGTTATCACTGTAAGGAATTTCACTGTATTTAAGTTTACACAATGTAGTTTCATTTTTGATTGGGGCTGATGAAGTTTCACAGCAGATGGCATGACTCAATGCTATCTAACACAAGGATTCATTCTCCATATGCATTGTTAATAAATTTGCTCAGCAGGAGCCATTTGTTAATCTGTTTTTTTTTTCAACCAAACAATGTAATTTTGCTCAACCTCCTGCAGTATAACCTTTGGAAGTTCATGCCCTAATCTAACTTTTGAAGATATTGACCTAGAATTTTCAGGATTTGACAAAAGGGTGATGCTGATTGTTTTTTTTTCCCATGATTATAACTGCCATTAGAAGTTCTTTTTGGACTTCTGAGCAGGAGTCTGATATGGGATGGTATCCTCTGCAGGCAACAATAAATCTTTTTTCAATCAGTCAGAGGCAAGTGGTTTCTAAACCAGGAACATAGAACATAGCACTGTATAGCACAAGAATGGGCCCTTCAGCTCACAATGTTGTACCGAACATGACGCCAAATGAAATTAATCCCTTCTGCCCGCCCTTGGTCCATATCCCTCCATTCCTTGTGCATTCACGTGCTTATCTAAAAGTCCTTTTAAATGTCCCTATTGTA
This sequence comes from Rhincodon typus, assembly GCF_021869965.1. Taxonomy (NCBI): domain Eukaryota; kingdom Metazoa; phylum Chordata; class Chondrichthyes; order Orectolobiformes; family Rhincodontidae; genus Rhincodon; species Rhincodon typus. The sequence goes on along the minus strand of NC_063339.1, from coordinate 26,910,498 downwards.
TCAGCCTTCACCACCACCCTTGACCGTGCATTCCAGACTCCTGCCACTCTCGTGTAAAAAAAAAACTTGCCCCCATGTCTCCTTTGAACTTTCCCCCGCTAACCTTAAATGCATGCCCCCGCGCCCCCATATTAGACATTTCAACTCTGGGGAAAAGATTCTGAAACGTCAACCCTATCTATGCATCTCATAATTTTGCAAACTTCTATCAAGTGTCCCCTCAGCCTGCGCCGCTCAAGAGAAAGCAACCCGAGTTTTTCTAGCCTCTCCTTATAGCTCATACCCTCTAATCCAGGAAACATCCTGGTAAACCTCTTCTGCACCCACTCCAAAGCATCCACATTCTTCCCGTAATATGGCAACCAGAATTGAACGCAATACTCAAAATGTGGACTAACGAAAGTCTTATAAAGCTGCAACATGACATCCTGACTCTTGTAGTCAATTCCCTGACAAATAAAGGCAAGTATGCTATATGCCTTCTTTACCACCCTATCTACTTGCATGGCCACTTTTATGGAGCTATGGACTTGAGCCCCAAGTTCCTTGTGTACACCAATGCTGTTCAGAATCCTGTCAATAACTGTATACTTTTCCTTGACATTTGATCTCCCTAAGTGCAGCATTTCACACTTACCCAGATTCAACTCCATCCCTGCCCATATGTGCAACTGATCTATACCCCATTGTATCCTATAACAACTTTCTACACTATCCACACCTCCACCAATCTTTATATCGTCTGCAAACTTACTAATCCACCCATCTACATTTTAACCTAAGTCATTTATATATATGACAAACAGCAGAGGTCCCAGTATGGATCCCTGCAGAACACCACTAGTCACTAACCTCCAGCATGAAAAACCCCCTTCCACCAATACCCTCTGTCTTCTTTAGGCAAGCCAATTCTGAATCCACGCTGCCAAGTCACAGTGGATCCCATGCATCTTAATCTTCTGGATGAGTCTACCATGAGAGATCTTGTCAAAAGCCTTATTAAAATCCATGTAAACCACATTCACTGCTCTACTCTCCTCAGTCACCTTCGTCACCTCTTCAAAAAATTCAAATAAGTTAGTAAGACATGATCTGCCCTGTACAAAGCCATGCTGACTGTCCCTAATTAGGCCATGCTTTTCCAAATGTGCATAAATCCTATCCCTAAGAAGTCTCTCCAATAGCTTCCCAGCCACCAATGTGAGACTCACTGGTCTATAGTTTCCTAGATTATCCTTATTTCCCTTCTTGAGGAACAACGTTAGCTACTCATCAGTTCTCTGGGACCTCTCCAGTGGCTAGCATGAATATAAAGATCTTGGTCAAGGCCTCAGCAATCTCCTCTCTTGCCTCCTCAGTAAGCTGGGGTAGCTACCATCGGGCCCTGGGGATGGGTGAATACTGATGCATTACTCATTTCGGATCTCACCCACATTCTCTGCCTCCAAGCACAAGTTCCCTCCTTTATCCCCTAGTTATCATCTCGTTTTTAATGCATCTATAGAATGCCTTGGGATTCTCTTTAACCCTACTTGCCAAGGTCATTTCATGGCCCCTTCTTGCTCTCCTAATTCCCTGCTTGAGTATTTTTCCTGCTTTCCTTATATTCCTCATGAACCCTGTCCGATTTTAGCTTCCTAAACCTTATATATGCTTTTTTTTTTAATCCTTTCGACTGAATTCACAACGGTTGATGTGGTTGCGGTTGAGTTCAGTTAGGTTCAGCTCATTTTACACAAGCAAAATGGGTCCAGGGAATGTAGATGTTGCAGAGGCACAATGCGGTCTCTTTCATGTTGCTAACATTCAGTTAGAAAAACTGTTTCATCTTATCAATTATGGGATTAGACTCAAGGTCAGGCAATGTAATGCCAAATGGAAAATGGAGATAGTCATGGAACATGAATACTTCAGTGTTTATAAGTAAAATGATAAGGTCATTAAGGGCTGCCATCCTTGATTACCATTCTGATAAGTAATTCACTTGTTCTATTTTCAAACTTTTAATAACATTGTACTTGAAAGTACCATTCAATTAACAGCATTTTTGTAAAAACCTTGAGTATTGTTGAAAATTGCTGTTCTTGTATTGCATTATTTATAGCATTTGGGTAATAGTATTTTGGCTATTTAGAGTATTGCATTTTTGTATAAATTTAAATAATGATACTTGTTAAGATTTCTAATCCCTGGTTTAGAGATATGCATCTATGGTTGCACATACGCATGAAGAACAATATAGGCCAAATATAACACCTTGACACACACTGGAGATGACCATCTGGAAATAAATCATTCTAGGTGACATGTTGTTTATAATGGGTGTGATGGAACTAGAATCATAGGGATGCATTGTCACACAGATCTCTCAAATTTGAAGGATGATGTGATGGCCTGTTTCCAAAGCGTAAGAAAGTTGAAGGAAAGGAGAAGGATAACATGTGATGGCCACATTCCTTGGAATATCATTAGTGACATTCACTGGGAGGAATCCAAACAGGGACATTTAGACATGGAGGTGGATGGTAACCATACAATTTGAAACATTTGATAAGAAAGAGGATGTTGGAGAAGAGGCAGATATTTGGGGAAGGATGGTAGGATTAAGTGTCGGGTGGTGATCACAATTTTCATAAGGGAAACTATGCCAGAGGAAAGGGAGAAGTTAACCAAATTGAGCAGCATTGGGTCAAGGAGAAATAGTTAGGCCTAGAGAATGTGAAGTAGATATGCTGGAAGATAACTATATTAAGGACTGCAGTAGCGATAGAAGAGATGCTGTAGAGGATTTGAGATAAAGGGTGAGCTGAGAAAAGTTGGTGGGACAGGCTTTGGAAATTATTGAGGCAGCTCAGTGGAGCATCATTATTGAAGAGACTAATAAGATTGTTTCTTGCAACACCAACAAATGAGATAACAAAACTTAGTGCTTTTCAAGGTTGCATATGAAGAGCTTTGAGATAAGGCAGAGAGATATAAAAAGCTTCTGAAAAAATATTAATTTTTTTGGCAAACTAATACCAATCTTAAATAGAAGTGCTTGGAGCATTTCGATTTTATTCCACCTGAAAGAGATATTCCTAAATAAGGGTTAAATTTAACCAAATCCAGATGGTTTTTGTCTCTTGAACAGAGGCCCAAATAGTCCACGTCCAGTTCCCTGCCCTGCCTTGCTAAACTGGTTCTCTTATTGGACAATTTCCCCTTAACCTGTCTCACTTCCTTCAAATAAATGGTTTCTATAGGTCCCCACATGAATCATAGCTATGTCTGCCTTTTTATGGCTATGAGGAAAATTCCTTCTAGCAGTCTGTTTGGGGTACTTCTGCCTGAAATTTTTTTCCACACATTGATGATTTTATTAATGCCAATATCTCTCAGAACTTAAAAATATTTCTTCAACCTTGCTTTAAATTTCCAACCTTCTCAAACCTTCATCTGGTCCACTCTGACACTTCCCCTCCCTTCCATGACTTCTCTGCTTTCCTTTTTGGTGATGGATTTGTAAATATTGTAAACCTACAAAATTCCACAGCTACCCTAATTACCTGTAAGGACTCCATTTAATGCTCATAGTTTTCCTTCTCTGCATCTGTTTGGATGCAACCTTCCTCCACCGCACTTCTGACATATTTTCCTTTTTCCTCAAATGAGGACTGTCCCCCGTTGGGGTTGACAGGGCCCTCGTCTGTGTTCAACTTGTTTTCCACTCTCTGCTCTTGCCCTTCCCCTCCTCCTCAGAACAAAAATGGGATTGCCCCTTGTTTTCACTTCCCTCACCCTTAGCCAACACTTTCAAAGGATCATTATTGGTCATTTTCACCATCTCCAGCATGATGCCACAGTCAAACCCATCTTCCTCTCCTATTTCAGCATTTGAAGGGTTGCTCACTCTGTGATGCCCTGGTTGATTGCTCAATCACCCAAAATACACCCTTTCTCTGAGACTGAGCAGAGATGAGATGCAAGCATGACCCTGAGCTTATGATTGCTTGCCATTTTAGTTCATCCCTTTGCTCTCACACTTACATTTCCTTGACTTACTGCACTGTTCCAGAGAAGCTCAGTGCAAGCTCATGGAACAACAGCAGCTAAACTTCCAATTAGACACTTTACTGCCTTCTGGACTCAACATTGAGTTTAACAAGGTTATGCCACAAACTCTTTCCAAATTTTGAATTTTTTTTTTGCCATGTCCCAGCATGATTCTTATTATTCGTGTTTTTGCCTTTGGACAGTGCTTTTCAACATGTCATCGTTAGTGTATATTGCAATTTCCATGCGCTATAGTCAATAACTTTCCTTGTTATGGAAAGCTAATGTGCTGCAGCAGTAAGCAATCCTGCCCTGTACAGACAGGTAGTTATAAGTGGAATTACAAACAGGAGGAAATCCTCAGAATGTAGCAAATCCAAATGTGTCACCTTTTTAACTATACTTTGAAGACTGCTGTAAGCTTTTATTGTTTACTTGAAATGTTGTTTCATTTATCCTAAAGTTGCTGTCGAGTTTTAAACTCAAAAGTGTTTTGATTAGGAACGTTCTGTTTTATTTTGGCTCCAATGAACTGCAGGTTTGAAGGCTGATGACTAAAGGGCTCCATATGGATTAAAATTCATAGATCTTACTCACATCGAAACATGAGCCCAGAACTGTGTTCATTGCGTGTCCTTGGACCCATGTGTTGTTATGGCACTAATATATATGAGTTGTGTGGATGGGTGTATGTTCAGGGAGAGTGACATGGTCAGAAAAATTGCTGAGAAAACACTTACTGGGTTGCTCAATAAATAAGAATATGCAAAGCTACAGTCCAATGTTTTATGCATGGTACATTACAGCCAAATGGAAGGTATTTTTAGCATGTCCACAAAAGAAGTGCATTTCTTACGGGAAATATTGCATCTCCTTTCTTTGGTTAGCTTTGCACATGTATGAGTTGAGCTGATGACATAATCATCGATTTATTCTAAGTGGCTGAATATCTCTAATTTTTGCAATGTCTGTATGCAGTTAAATGCTTCAATGGCTACAGTTTGTTTTTGCTTTTGACCAGCTAGGTTAGACAGTAAATGCTCAATATAATTGGACTATAAGAAAGGCACCAAATTGAATCCCCAGTATTTTTCCTGATTCCAAATCTTAGTTTCATGGCTGGTAGTAATTCCATAGTCTACTTTAAATAGTGATCCTCTCCTAAGCTCCTTAGTGAACCATTGCTCATAGACCTGCAGATATATTTGGGAAAACTTGTCATGTTGCAACATAATTTAGCTTTAACAGCTTGAAGGAAATTTGCAACTTCCAAAATTGGATAGGTTTGGATTTCTAGCATTAATAGTTATCGTGCAACCAAACTGCTGCCACGGAGAATATCGCTCATTTAAATATTTTAATGAGGTTCCTGCATTTTGGGTTACCCCTGGCCAGTTGTGGGAACACTGGAAGGTGAGGATTATTGTGTGGAAAGGTTACATGATTTTCTAGCTGTGCTTGTGGGTCCAGATATGAATGAACAATTCATGCCATCTCCCCGGGCTAACCTGCTTCCCTTCCTGGCCACTCAACAGCTGCTCCCCACAATCACTGCATGTTTCTGCTCCTCCACCCAATCACAATTGATTGCAATCCCCCTGTGATCTCACAATTCATATTGTACTCACTAAACATCCTTTCCCACCATCCCCGTGAAAACTCATCTCCAACTGCAACACAAATTAACCTCCTAGACTTCAACCTGTCCTGCTGCATTACTTAGCTAGCAGGAAACTGTGCCTTTATTGGATTTTCAGGTCTTACAACTTCTTAAATCCTCTGTCTCTTATAGTGTTGTTTGCCAGTTTACCGTACCAGAAAAGTTTGATATTGGCTCTGTTTGATGACATTGGAAATTCTGCCTTCTCAATGGGATTTCTTGAGGAGGTTTGCGGATTCTGATATCTGTAGGAGCTCTTGCTTGCTTCTGAATTGCAAATGAGCAGGTGAAAACCCAACTGAGTGTCTAACTGGACTCATAGAAGTGGAAGCATCTATGCCAGTACATGGCTGGAGGTTCTGTGATTGTGCACCCTAAGTAGAAATGAGAAATAATTTTGAGAAACTATTATCATGCTTTACTACACACATTTTTGCTCTACTTTGTTAGTTCCTGGCAGATAAAAGAAGCTATGAATTTGTTGCAGTAAAGTAACAATCTTGATAATACTCTGCTTTTCATCTTTCAATCAGTAACAAAATGAATCCAGTGTGCACATCAAAGATATTATTAACTAAATTACTCTCAAATTGCCACAGTCTCCATCTCTGATTGGGAGGGACATTGATGTGTTATTTAACTTTGTGACCTCTTCCTTTGTATCTGTGAGCTATAGAATTGTTGGGAGTATGTCCAAACCTTTCCAATGTATTTGCCTCCTGCTCTCACTTGGGAGAAAATAAAACAGAACCGAAAGTCACCAATTCTCCCAATGGATAAAATGCAATTAGTGAGGATGACAACGAGACAAATGTAAATGTAGATGTGAGTGGCAGTGGTGGAGAATGGGAGACAAGGAAGGGCACAGTGTATATTAAATGGTTGGGAGAGGTGATGCAATTGAGAATTCTTGGGAAAAGTGTACAACAGGTTTGGGGCTTGCACCACAGTATGCCAATGGATCAGCAAATGTACAAACTTTTCCTAACGTGGGTAAATCTTGAAACTACTTGCATTATATCAAAAACCAGGGCATAATACTGTGGTGGCTCACCTCTTCAACTACCTCCAGCCACACTGTTTTGATAGCAGCAAGGTTTGTTTTTTGTCTCATTGTTAGGGAAAATTTTACTTTTGACTACATGCAGCAGCAATTCAGGGAAGTGTTGTGGAATCTGAGTTCTTTCTTGCTCATTATGTATCCAAACTATGCTGTAGATCTCCAAGGCAGAAAGACAACAACCTCTGAGTTTATACCTTGTTGAGTTCCTTCAGAATATTGTATGTTTCAATCGGATTACCTCTCATTCTTCCAGTTCTATCCATCACTGACTGGCTTTCTGTGTTGTGACATATGATACTGTTCCCTGAGAGGTGCGGTTTTAACTTTCCATTGCTCAATTTCCAACTTGTTTCCCTGATATGCAATCATGGTTTAATTTAAAATGATCATAAAATTATGACAATCCTTCAGAAGTGGGTATTTTAGCTGTTGGTTGTGGAATGTTCAGTATCATTTGCCACTCTTCAGGTACTGATGTGACATGTGACCCTATGCTCTCCACTGGTTGTAGTCATACCTAGCTTGAATGATAATGGTTGGATTATTGGAGGTCAATTCAATAAATCTGAAAGGATTGCATTAGGAGTTCCTCAGGACTATCCTAGGCCCAAACATTGTCTGCTGCTTCATCAATGACCTTCCCTCCAACATGTGGTCAGAAGTGGAGAATGCACCCTTGTCTGTGAAAAACGTTCAGCGCCAGTCCTTAGGCACTCCTCAACTGCCTATTTCCAAATGCAGCAAGAACTGGACAGTATCCAGGCTTGGGCTAGGAAGTGGTAAGTAACATTCACGTCACATAGGTGCTAGGCAATGACCATTTCTAACAAGAGAGAACCTAACCATCTCCCCTTGATGTTCAATAGCATAACCATCTCTGAATCCCAGACAATCAACAATCTATGGGTTACCATTGACCAGAAGCTGAACTGAGCAACCAAAAGGCATAGGAGCAGAATTAGGCCACTCTGCCCATTGAGTCTGCTCCATCATTCAATGAGATCGTGGCTGATCTGATAATCCTCAACTCCAACTTTCTTGCATGTACCAATAATCTTTTGATTTCCTTACTGATTAAAAATCTATCTCAGCCTTGAATATATTTTTAAAGTACAAATACTTCTAATGATCTAAAGTCCTCTGATAAAGAATTCCACATATTTACTACTATCTCATCTGCGTCCTGATCCCTTACTTTTGAGATTGTACTGTCTGGCCCTAGACTCTTTCCCAAGGGGAAATGGCTACTGTGCATCTACCCTGTCAAGCCCCCTAAGGGTCTTCCATGTTGCAATAAGGACTGCTCTCATTCTTCTATGTACCAGTAAGTACCAGCCCAATCAAATTGACCTTTCCTCAGATGACAGTCTCTTCATACTGAGGATAAGCCGAGTTAACCTTATGTGGACTGCCCCCAAGTCAATATGTCTTAATGTCAAATTAAGACCCAAAATTAAGTACCCAAAACTGTTCATTGTATTCCTGCTGCAGTCTGTACATCTGTTCCACGCTGTACATCTCTATGGCTCACGCCCCAGCCTCCACTCCAGGGAAAATAGCCTCAGCCTATTCAGCCTCTCCCTATACTTTCCAACTGTGGCAACTTGTTTGCTAGCCTTTTGAAATTTGTGTACCAAAACCCCAAAATCCCTCTGTGCTGCAACTTTCTGCAGTATCTCTCCATATAATAATACTCAGCTCCTCCATTCATCTGACAATGTGCATAAGCTTGCATTTATATTCCATCAGCCAAGTTTTTTTGCCCATTCACTTAACCTGTCAATATTGTTTTGCAGAATCTTTGTGTCATCTTCAAGATATGCCTTTATGTCTGTTTTTGTGTCAGCTACAATCTTGGTGAAAATACATTCATTTCCCTCATCCAAGTCATTAATGTAGATTGTAAATAATGGTGGCCGCAGCACTGATCCCTGTGACACTCCATTAGTTAGAGGTTGACATCTTGAAAATGCCCCTCTTATCCCAACTTTGTCTTCTATTCGTTAGCCAATCGTCTATGCATGCTAATACTATGGGCTGTGACCTTATTAAGTAGCTTAAGTAGCTGTGATATCTTATTGAATGCCATTTCAAAATCCTTTTGTTTAACATCCACTGCTTCCCCTTTATCTATCCTACTTGTTACCTCCTCAAAGAATTTTAGCAAATTTACCTGGGTTGGCACTGTGGCTCAGTGGCACAGGCTTCGATTCCACCCTCGGGCAACTGTCTGTGTGGAGTTTGCACATTCTCCCTGTGTCTGCGTGGGTTTACTCTGGTTTCCTCCCACAGTCCAAAGACATGCAGGTTAGGTGGATTTGCCATGCTAAATTGCTCATAGTGTTCAGGGATTTGCAGGCTAGGTGGATTAGCCATGGGAAATGCAAGGATAGGGTAGGGGGATGGATCTGGGTGGGATGCTCTTTGGAGGCTTGGTCGGTGTGAACCCATTGGGCCGAATGGCCTGTTTCCACACTGTAGGGGTTTTGTGGTCTGAGATGATTACCCCTTCATGAAGCCATGTTGATTGTTTGATTGTAGTAAGTATTTCTAAATCTTCTGCTAATACATCCTTTATAATAGACTTAGCATTTCCCTGATGGTAAATGTAAAGCTGACTAGCCTATAGTTACTATATTTTGTCTCTTCGCCTTTTTGAAGAAGGGTGTTATATTGTGAGATTTCCAATCCTCTGAGACTTTTCCAGAAATTATAGATTCCTGGAAAATTATTACCAATGCAACCATTATCTCGGTAGCTACTTCCTTTCAATATCCTAGAATACAATCCATCAGGTCCAGGGGATTTATGGGCATTTAGCCTCATGACTTTTCCTAATTATTTTTCGCTATAGTTACAGTATTTAGTTTCTACTCCCACCATGTTGATACTGCCATATGAATACAGCTATATAAAAATTGTGGCTACAAGACCAGGTAAGAAGTTCTCCAGCAAGTAACACACCTCCTGTCTCCCCATTGCCTGTGCACAATCCACAAGGTACATTTCATGAGTGTGTTGGAATGCTCCCCACTTGCCTGGATGAGCACAGCTCCAAAAACATGCAAGAACCTGGCCACTTGATTACAAACTGGAGCAGCAGCACCTATTTTACTCACTCAGGCACTTTATAGATAACAGGACTCAACCACGAGTTCAACAACTTCAGACCACAAATTTCAGACCGCCATTTTGAAGAATCCTTAACTGCACTAGTGGAAAAACATCCCACTATGACGCTGAACAGGACAGTTTTGTGATAAAGTCAGCATCGTGTGAGGAGATCAGTACAGCAATATAACCTTTGCAGTGGTTTGAATGTTGAAAAGTTAACTGTGAAGAATTAATTGTGTGTGTGCAAGTGTGTCAGATGGCTCCAATACAATAACTTTACAAACTGAGATAAACCATTGTGGATGATATCTGTTTCCAATTTTACATTAATGCCAGGAAATGGGTATGATGTATGTGACTGGACCCTGTGCATGTGTTGATTATCGATCATACAAGCAGTGTTCAAGTTTCCACCTGTAATTTGAGGCAATAACTGATAATTCTTGTGGTTGCTGGCACTTAATAATTTACTCCCATAGGGAAACATTTTTACGTCTGTTAATTTTTTTTTCCACCCCGTGGTCCATTTTTTGGTTCCACTTGTTAAGTGTTAAGCAATCATGATGTGCCTTTGGTTTGACTAATAGCCCACTCAAATTTACCGTGCTTGACAGAGTCGTGCTGATCAGTCTTCATAGTTCTTCAACTTTCCTGCATTGTTTCTCAGGTAAAGAATTAGTTGATTAACTTTATAACAAAAGAAGTGAGCGTCACCAACGGTACTCTGCACTTCAGTCTGCCCTAGAAACATGTGGGTGGAATAGTTGTGTGGGTGCTTGCAGAAATGACATTTTTCCATTTTTAATTATAGCATGCACTTTTCTGCAAAGCTTTTAAGTGCCTGATATGCAGTGTCACTCTGTTTGGCTTCTTTGCAGATTGATGCTGTGATTATCTTTGCCAAATTATAATGAAATAATTCTCTCTAAATATGTTCAATGGTGTTCATGACAGCTAAAATCCAAACATTAAAAACAATGACAGGCAGGAGAAGACCAGCTAGATCAAACACATAATGACTCAATCATCATGACCAGACACTCCTGAAGTTATGTGTTACCTTGAAAGAGGGAAAACCCCAGTGGGTCAATGACTAGGAAGAAAAGTAGTCTGGCAAACTTCCTCTCCAACCTCAGATGATTATATCCAATGTGGGAGAGTACGTGGATTATGTACTATCTATTAATCCACTGATCTTATAGATGATGCAAGCCCAGTCAATACTGTGCTCAATGCCTATTTGAAGGTGTGCAGAGAGTCTGCGCCCACAGCAACAGTTGGGAACATAATCTAAAGGCCCACTGCCCTCTTGGGAAAAGTGGAATCTCCTGATGTCCAGTCTATTCCTACTTGTGCATAGCCTAAACTCATTTCTCCATGTCCTGTCCACAATAATAAGGAAAATGAATAAGGTCCTCATTTCTACATTTACTTTAACTTTTCAAAGACTGCAGGTTTTTGAGTGTGGTTAGTCAATAATCATGGTGCACACTGTGATGCCCCAGTTTAGTCCAAAACTTTTGGGGCAACACGGTGGCTCAGTGGTTAGCACTGCTGCCTCACAGCGCCAGGGGCTCGGGTGCGATTCCATCCTCGAGCGACTGTCTGTGTGGAGTTTGCACATTCTCCTCATGTCTGCATGGGTTTCCTCTGAGTGCTCTGGTTTCCTCCCACAGTCCAAAGATGTGCAGGCTAGGTGGATTGGCCGTGCTAAATCGACCATAGTGTTCAGGGACGTGTAGATTAGGTGGGTTATAGGGGAATGGGTCTGGGTGGGATGCTCTGAGGATCGGTATGGACTTGTTGGGCTGAAGGGCCTGTTGTCACACTGTAGGGATTCTATGATTCTATGAACTTGAAGATTTCCTTGTACATATGACGGTGTGGTTAGTTCCAAAAAAATCTCGAGCTTTCTGTTAGTGCAAGCCTCACATAAGATGAATCTGTATGCCAGTTAAAAATGAGAGTGACTGTACTATTCTCTCTAAAAAGAAAACAACTGCAGATGCTGTAAATCAGGAATGAAAACAGTTAAGTCTTATTTTATTTCTCTACTAGATTGTAAGGGTTTAGGAAGTTGCTGGAAAAGCTCGGCAGGTCTGGCAGCATCTGTGAAGAAAAATCAGAGTTAACATTTCGGATCTGGTGAAACAATGTCAGAACATTAAGGAAGGGTCACCGGACCCAAAATATTAACTCTGATTTTTCTTCCCAGATGCTGCCAGACCTGCTAAGCTTTTCCAGCAACTTCCTAAACCCTCACAATCTAGTAGAGAAATAAAATAAGACTGAATTCAGGCTTCCCAAAGTGGGCATCGATAGCAAGTGGGTTTGTGTGCTGCAAGCCAGCAATGGTCTCCGTAGAGCTCTGAGCCCCCACCCCCATCCCCACTTCCTGCCATGCATTTGCTGCCACCATTTTTCTTACTCCCACTCCTCTACAGTATCAGATTTCTACGTACAGGATACACATGGTGTTTGATCTTGCTTCTGCGTTGCACCAAAATCCGGCTTCTGTAAAAATAAATGTTGGTTTGGTACTTAACTGTGTGACAGATTTCGAAAATCGTCTCCCATCTGTTATTTTCCATGGTGGTATATTGCCAGTGGGTGTAACATGACATAGTAAAGCCTGTGCAGGAGAGCTTTGAACTTATAATACTCTAGAAAAAAGTCTGCTGTTTTAATGTATAATCTACTACCTGTTTTACAGTACAGTTGAGATAATAGATCACATCCCAGTCAATTATTTCTGATATTTCGTTTGAGACAAAATCAATGTCTATTCCATCAAAAGATGGTGCTCAGTGTGTCGTAAGACCCTTAAAGCAGTCAAATGGGATATATTTAATCTCGCACTGAATGCAAGTGTTCCTGCTGAGTTTGGATTTCCATCTGTGAATTCTACCCTCCTTTTCTCCCCCAGCAGGTAAAAAATAGATCTGTTGGAATTTAATCAATTTTGTTGTTTTATTTGGTTGGTTTGAAGCTGTTAATATTCATCAAAATAGAATAGCAATTTGCCATTTCAACTACCATCACTTCTCCATTGCTAACTTAATAAGGAATTCCCCTCCATTCATTGTAGCAATATTTAACGATAACAATAGTAAATGAATTATCAAACTCCATACTTTCCACTTTGTACAGTGGATCCTATACTTAGATCTCCCATGATGATGACTCCTCTGATGGGTACTTCAGGCTGAAAAGTTGTAAATTTTGACACAGGAGATTCATAATCTTGAAAGGAACTACCTCAGTGACGGAACAACATTGCTTTAATTTTTCTGTTTTAATGGGATGTATATAAAAGGGGTTGTTTTCTAGATCCCATTATTCTGCTAAGAGGGCCTTTATTTTTCAGTATTGTTGTGGATGCAACATGGCAAGGATTGCCAAATGAACTGAGTTCTTGATTCCTCTATCCAATATATTTGTGTTCCAATTGCAAAATCAAAGTCGGATGTGGTCCTTTTCAGCAGCGAAAGAGATTTTTTGGATTTTCAGCATAGGCCAGAGTTTGAATCCCATATTTGACTGTTACTGAAGTCTGCAGTGATGTTTTATCAGCAGTCGGAGCTACAAAGCTCAGCTGGGACTGCTTCTGAGCTGATCCAGGTGGGCAGTTATTGAAAGAAGCAGTCTGCAACAGAGAGAAGGAGTCTGACGTTGCTGTTCCTTCCCAGGCTAAGAAAACCTATCTTAATACTCATATATTCAGTGTCAAGATAGTCATTCCCAGGAACCTGCCTCCCAATTCTCAAGTTGAGCACTGTAGCTGAATTTCTAGTTTGTGACGTGGAAAGCAGCCTAAGGCACCAATTGTGCCCAGTAGAAGTACGGTGAGCCTTTTTTAAGAACTTAGAGCCAGATCCTTGGCCATGGTTGTAAATCTGGTTCTAGAACATGCCATGAGCAAATGGCAATTGGAAAGGCAGAGGTTTAAGTTGCAGATTCCCAGTCAGGGTACTGTATTCACTCCTCATGTAGTCTCCTCTACACAGTGGGGACCAAACACTGATTGGCTAAGTGCTTTACACAACACCTCTAATCTACTTTAATCTATGGAAGCGTACCCGTGAGTTTGCAGTGGCCTGTCATTTTAATTCTACATCTTGCTCTTTCACTACTAATGCCTTTGTTCTTGGCCTGCTCTACTGTTCCACTGAAGTCCAATGGAAGCTTGAGGAACATCTTATCATCCTTTTAAGTACCTTGCAGCCATCTGAACTCAACGTACGGTTCAGTGTGAGATTATTGAACTCAAGGTCTCCATTTTGTTTTACTTACTTCACATGTTTCAGATTTTCTCCACTGCTGCTTTCATATAGCAGAACATCTGCTCTAGGTACATCATCTTCTGTTTCTTTTTTGGCCCCATCACCTTACCCTTTGGCCCTGAGGCTGACCTTTCTGTAAATCCCTCCTCCTATCTCCTTCCTTCCTGTCGTCCTGTTCCACCTGTCAAAATGGACTGCATCTCTAGCTTTTCCCAGTTCTGATGAAAGGCCATCTGCCTGCAACATTACCTTTGCTTCTCTCTCTGTAGATGCCTGACCCACTGAGTACATTCAGCGTTTTCCATTTTTGTTTTTTGAACAGACTGAGCCATCTGTGTTCTGAGAGAAGCAGCAGGAGGGTGTGAGGAGATGGAGAAATCAGTTTTGACAGGCTTCTGGCTGGCAGTGCCATGAACAACTGTGCCACAGCACCCACTAATTGAAGACAACTGTGAGGACTTGATCACATACCATTCTTTTAGCTGATTATTAAATGTAGCAAATGGAGAAGCAATGGCCTAGTGGTATTATTGAAGGACAATTAGTCCAGACATCCAGGTAATGTCCTGGGGATCTTGGTTTGAATCCCATCATGGCAGATAATGGAATTTGAATTCAATAAAAATCTGCAAATTAAAAGCATAATAATGACCACAAAGCCATTTCCAATCGTTGGGAAAAAACATTGGGTTCACTGATGCCCTATTAGGAAAGAAATCTGCCATCCTTGCCTGGTCTGTACTATATGTGATTCTAGACACAGAGCAATGTGGTTAATTCTTAACTGTCCTCTGAAATAACCTAGCAAGCCACTCAGTTGTAACAACCACTAGAAAGTTTCAAAAAAAGGAATGAAGCTGGATAGACTACCTGGTATTGACTGAGGCACTGGAAACAGCAGCCAGAGCCCTGGCGAGACTGCAGAGTCCTCCTCACTAACATCTGGGAGCTAGAGTCAAAATTGGCAGAGCTGCCTCACAGACTGTCAGGCTGTTGCTTGACTATAGTCATACTCACAGAGTCATACTTTACAGACAATGTGCCAACCCCCACCACCACCACTGGCAGGATAAAGCCAGTCGAGATGGTGGCACTGTGGTATATTGTCAGGAGGGAGATGGCTTGGGGAGACCCCATGAAGTTTCATGGCATCAGGTCAAACATGGACAAGGAAGCCTCCTGCTGGTTACCATGTACCATCGTCCTTGGTGGATGAATCACTACTCCTCCATGCTGAACAGCACTTGGAGGAAGCACTGAGGATGGCAAAAATGTCCTCTGGCTAGTGGCTGGGTAGCAGCATTACTCATCAACTAAAGGACAGAGCTGCTAAACTGGGCCTGCAGCAGAAGGTGAGGAGCCAACAAGAAGGAAAAGCATCTTTGACCTCATCCTGACCAATTTGCCCACTGAAGATGACTACTGCACAATCTTTGTGGAAGCAAAGTCCCACCTTCACATCGAGAATGACCTCCATTGTGTTGTGTGGCACTATCACCATGCTAAATGGACAGACTTTGAACAGATCTAGCATCTCAAGACTGGGTATCCACGTGATGCCGTTGGCCATCAACAGCATCAGAATTGTTCTCCAATACAATCTGTAACCTCACGGTCCAGACATATCCCCAACTCAACCATTACCATCAAGCCCAGGGGATCAACCCTGGCTCACTGGAGAGTACAGGAGGGCATGCCAGGAGCAGCACCTGGCATAACTAAAAATGATGAGGTGACAACCTGGTAAAACTACAAAATAGCACTACTTGCATGCCAAACAACATAAGCAGCAAGTGATAGACAGAGCTAAGTGATTCCAGAGCCATTGGATAAAATCTAAGCTCTGCAGCCCTGCCACATCCAGTCGTGAATGCTGGTAGATAATCAAACAACTAATTGGATGAGGATGCTCCACAAATATCCCCATTCTCAATGATAGAAGAGCTCAACACAAGTGCAAAAGATGAGGCTGAGGCATTTGCAACAATCTTCAGCCAGAAGTGCCAAGTGGATGATCCATCTCAACCTCCTCCAGTGGTCCCCATATATGCCAGTCTTCACCAATTGACATGTCACTCCTGTGACATCAAGAAATGGTTGGAGACTCTAGGTGCTGCAAAGGCTACAGGACCTGACAACATTCCAGCAATAGTAATGAGGTCTTGTGCTGTAGAACTTGCCACTTCCCTGATCAAGTTCTTCCAGTATAGCTACATCACTGGCATCTACCTGCCACTGTTCTTCCTTAGGCAGCTCAAGAAATTTGGCATGTCCATAAGATCCCTCACCAACTTCTACAGATGCACCATTGAAAGCATACTGTCCGGGTGCCTAACGGCCTGGTATGGTAACTGCTCTACCCAGGACTGTAAGAAACTACAGAAGGCAGTGTGCACAGACCAGACTATTACGGAAGCCAACCTTCCATCCACGGACTCCATCTACATGGCTCACTGCCATGGAAAGGTGGCCAACATCATCAAAGATCCATCACACCCCGGTAATGATCTCCTACAACCTCTTTGGTCAGGCGGAAGATCCAGAAGCCTGAACACATGCAGCAGCAGGTTCAGAAACAGCTTCTTTCTGGCCGTTATCAGACTGATGAATGGACTGTAGCCTCAAATAATGTAACCTGTACGCCTGCAAATCTTTTTGATCTGTATATCCTCTGCTTGTTGTGATCTGCCTGTACTGCTGGTAAACAAAGCTTTTCACTGTATTTTGGTACATGTGACAATAAATCAAACAATCAATCAAATGCGGAAAATTGTCCATGTGTATCCCATGCACTAAAAGTAGTACAAATTCAACCCGGCCAATTACCGTCCCATCAGTCTATCCTTGATCATCAGTAAAGTGATGGAAGGTGTCATCAACAGTGCTATCAAGCAGCACCTGCTCAGCAATAACCTGCTCAGTGACGCCCAGTTTGGTTTCCGCCAGGGCCACTCAACTCCTGACCTCATTACAGCCTTGGTTCAAACATGGACAAAAGAGCTGAATCCAGAGGTGTGGTGAGAGTGATATCCCTTGGTTTCAAGGCTGTATTTGACCGAGCGTGGTATCAAGGAGCCCTAGCAAAACTGGAATCAGTGGGAATTGGGGGCCAACTCTCGGCTGGTTGCAGTCATACCTGGCACATAAGAGGCTGGTTAAGGTTATTGAAGGTCAATCATTTTGGGTCCAAGACATTTTTGCAGGAATTCCTCAGGATAGTGTCCCAGCCCCAACCATCATCTGCTGCTGCATCAATGACCTTTCCTTCATCGTAAGATCAGAAGTGGAGAAGTTCACTGATGTTTGATTGTGCAATGTTCAACATCATTTGCAACTCCTCAGATACTGAAGCAGTCCATGTCCATATGCAACAGGATCTGGACAATATCCAAGCTTAGGCAGACCAGAAACTAAACTGGACCAGCTATATTAGCATTGGCAATATGAGGTCAGAGGCTAGAAATCTTGTAGCGAGTAACTCACCTCCTGACTCCCCAAAGCCTGTCCACCATCTACAAGGCACGAGTTAGGAGTGTGATAGAATACTCCTCACTTGCCCGGATGAGTGCAGCTCCAACAACAATGAAGAAGCTTGACACCATCCAGGACAAAGCACTCCACTTGACTGGCATTGCATCCTCAATCATTTACTCCTTCCACCACTAATGGTCAGTAGCAGTAGTCCATACCATCTCCAAGATGCACTTCAGCAATTCACCAAGGTCTTTAGACAGGACCTACCAAACTCAAGACCACTGCCATCTATATGGACAAGGCAACAGATGGATGGGAGCACAACCATCTTCAAGATCCCCTCCCAGCCCCTCGCCATCATCTTGGAAATACATCATCATTCCTTCATTGTAACTGGGTCAAAACCCTGGAATTTCTTCCTAAAGGGCATTGTGGGTCCATCACATGGTCTGCAGCTCACCACCACCTTCTCAAGGACTTCTAGGGATGGGCAATGACTGCTGGCCAGCCAGTGACACCCACATCACTCAAGTGAATAAAAATAAAGTGACAAAATAGTATGTAACAAATGAAGTATGTTTTGTTTGCATAACTTTGCTATAGATATAAACCTTAACATGGTTGTGCATCGATCACTAATGCAAATTCCTGCCACCCTTTCCCAATAACCAAAACAGTCGATCATTTCCTGATCTTCTACTGACAATAGAAATGATTTCAGGTGTTTCCCAGTTGCTAGAATTCTACAAAGGAAACTTTCCACTGAAAAAAATTCCCTGTGATTGCCATTAGGGACATGTAGAAATCAGCTAGCTGATGTTTGGCTGTATCAAGACAGTAGTTAAATCTTGTGACCTCACAATAATACACTAGTTCCTCCTCAGTACAAAATAATGCATTGTGCTTTGGTAAAACATTCATATTTCATATTTGAAATAATCAAATCTTGTGTTCTTGCATACCTGTTTCTTCCAGGATATATGAATAATGCATTAAATTCTCGATTTGTGGGTGTATATTCCCAGGCAATGTGAGAGGGCAATTTCATAGAAGTTATTTTTTAAAAGCATGTGGGATTCAGGGTTTCAGAAATAGTTACAAAAAAGAAGAGGTAATGCTAAATTATATAAAATGCCTCATAGACCACGTTAAAATATTGTGGTCAAGATTTGGGCTCCCAACTTTGTGTTGGATTTCAAGGCATGAAAGTGCTGCTGAAGGAAATGATTGGGGTGATGAATGATTTTGCGGAAAAAAAGTAAGAAACTGGTGCTTTTTTCATTTGACCAATGATGGTGAGGATAAAGAAGGATAAATGCTTCCAAAATTGGTAAAATGAATGAGTAAAAGTTATTTCAGCTGGCCAGTAAGCTGTTTGATATAGCACATTGGCTTATCAGCATCAAGGGTGCATTAAGAGAACTATTTTTATGTTGTGAGGTTATAGAATCCCTACAGTGTGGAAACAGGCCCTTCAACCCAACAAGTCCACACTGACCCTCAGAGCATTCCACCCAGACGCATTCCCCTATAACCCACACATCCCTGAACACTACGGGCAATTTAGCATGACCAATCCACCTAGCCTGCACATCTTTGGACTGTGGGAGGAAACCCACACTGACACGGGGAGAATGTGCAAACTCCACACAGACAGTCGCCCGAGGGTGGAATCAAATCTGAGTCCCTGGCGCTGTGAGGCAGCCGTGCTAACCACTGAGCCACCATGTTGTCGAACGACGGACATATTGTTGGAAGCAGAATCTAAAGTAGCTTTTAAAGAGGAATAGAATTGAATCATAGAATAGTTATGGAACATGAAACCATTCAGCCATTGTGTCTGGAATACCTCCCTGAAGGAGCAATTTGCCTAGTGCCACTCCTCTGACTTTTTCTGCACAACTCTACACATTGTCCCTTTTTCAGATGATAATCCAATTTCAGCTTGACAGCAAGGATACATTCTGACCCCAACCCCCGCAACGTTCCACATCTTAATTCTTCGCTGCATGAAAAAGATTTTACTCATGTTTGAATGTAAGCAAGTGAGTATATATTTGAGAAATGAATAAATATTAGTATGGAGAAAGAGCAGGGAAACGGCACCAAGTGGAATCACCTTTAATTATCAGGCATAGTTATTATTGACTGTGTTCTGAAATTCTTTAACTCTTTAATGAATCCTGCATATATTTTATGATGAAAGTACATATTTCAATATGACTGAAATGATATTGTACAGACTGACTGAATAATTTGCCTATGTTTTTGTGGTAGTAATGGAGCATTGTAGTCATATTTAAATGGACTACAGCAAATTCTCCATTTAATCTAACTACATGAAACTGCATCTCTCACCTTTACTGTACACAGCATTGTTTATAAGCCTTTTCTTGTGTAACTCTTAAGCAGCAATTCAGATGAATGGAGGTGGCCAATTAATGTGTCTATCTGTGTGCCAAGATAGGGGAAAGGCCTTAAGTTCCGAGTGCAACCTCCCCTCTCCAAGCAAGAAGGGGAAAAAAAACTTCTTAAAGTTAGATGCACTGAAGAATAGGCCTCGATTGGCAGACTTTGAGCAATCTGCTGAGTTTTCTTGCCAGTGGGGGCACCATGTCACTCACCACTGAATATGCTGATCCCAACATTTTTTTAAAAAGGGAAAATTGCACTGATCATGTTAAAAAGCTGAGAAAGTGTAGCAAAATACACTATCTACTTTAATGTTCTCAAATAAGCCTCTTTACCTAAATGTCCCTCAGATGGCAACCTATGGCTGATGACACCAAATTTCTAATTCACTTGTTTTTGAAAATGATTGCATCTATTAACTGATGTAAGAATCTTCTCTATAAAGGTTGTGTAAGCTTTAGATTTTGAGCATGCTCTGACATGCGCAGCATCTTATCCCTCAGTGAAACTAACCCACACACGTTTCACTGCATTTGTCAAAACAATTGCTTGTCAACAGAAAAAAATGTTCCTTCTCCTTTTTTAAAAAAAGTTATTTAGATCTATAAAAACACAAGTACAAATGTCGAATGTTGCAACCTCTTCTGAGACTGCAATAAGAGCAGGTTGATGCAAAGCAGTTATATAGAGAACATAATTTAGTTCCTAACTGATGGGTTATTTTGCAGCCTTCATGTTGTTCTCACAATGGCAGTGTGGGGGAGAGAGATCAAGGGTATTTCCGTCCTGCTAAGGGAGGGAAACTGCAAGCTTGAGGAATGGGTGTGTACTCAAAAGCTTGTCTGTACTGAACCAACTCCGGTGCTGAAAATTTAAAACTTCTAGCTTAATTGTTTGATCACATGGTTGCTATAATCTCTGCGGTTTCCATTGTATTTGTGCACAGTACAGTGAGCCCTTTGAAACCCACAAGGAGCAGTGTTTTTTTCACCTTACTACCTGTGATTCACTTGATATAAATAATAACCTATGAGCTGGTAGTTTCCCACATAGGAATGAGTTCAGCACGCAGCAGAGTCATTGACGTTACTCAAATGATGACTGAAAACGTTAGAACCATCAGATTATACAACAAATGTGGCAACCACAGTCAAGCACCACCCACTTCCACACCACCCTCCCCCCCGCCACCCCGCGCACCCCGCGCACCCCAACCTCAATGTAGGTGCAAACATTGGACTTAGTGCAGCACTGGAAGTCATATGCAGAGTTTTCACAGACGTGTGACTGAACAGATTGCTCCTGATGCACACAATATTAAAAATATGCCCTTCATCTCTCCGGCTGTACACAGCAGCTGACTGGAAGATTATCAGAAAAATCTTCAGTAAAATGGCCTATTTATACTATAGGCACCAGCCAAAACCATCAGCAAAAAGTTTATATTGTTGCCTCTTCCTGTGTCCAGTTAGATTGGTACTTTCTATTATTTAAGTGGATGGTTTTGAAAGGATCTCATATAGAAAGGTTTACTACTTTTGGCACAATTGGCACCTCTTGGAGGTGCTTTCACAGAGCTTCTGTTTATAGAATCTCCTGTCTCTCTCTCCCTGCCTCAGCCATTCCACTTCTCACTCAAGACTGGACTGTTCTACTCTTCTCCTGGCTGGCTTCCATCTTCCACTTTCCATAAACATAGGTTTTACCCAAAACTCCAGAAACTCTATCAATGTTATGATTTTGTTGAGATCAATAATTTTTAAAGAGCAGTTTGAACCTCACACCCCGCCCCGCCCCCGATTAATGGCTCAAAAAGGTAATGCTGCAAGATATCACATCTTTAAATCTTTTACTGTAACAAAAGATTAAAAGCACCATGGATTAACAGTGTTTATGTAGGGGCAAATTATATGTAAACCACAGAACAGAACTTTTTTTATGTCTAAAACACTTGAACAGCATCCTTTACCAGTGTACATCATGTCCTTTAAGTAGACATCATATTCTCCTGGAACCAGTCCAATGTGACTTTCAGTTCATTAGGGTTTGCTTTTTTTATTTTCTTTTCTCAATCTGATAACTTTTTATAAACCTAGACCTGTCTTTCATGCTGAAGGTTTTCCCTAGAGATTCCCCCCATTAACTAAAAACAGGTGAATCTACTGGCTTTGTATCCAGCTCTCATGAAATTGATCTCTTCAGTCCAAGTGTACATTCACCCCTCATTCCTGCAAAACAAACATGGAACTTTTCTCTCTAACTAACTGCTCTTTCTCTCCTGGTTCTTTGCAGAATATCTTTTGTCTGTGATCTTCATTGATACTTTAGCAAAGCCTGTAACCCGTTCTGGCAGGGCTTCATCTGTGTTTCCCTCCCACCCCAGAACTCCTGCCCATTGCAATTGGAATCCCATGGGCCTTGTGTTCAGATATAAATACTGATTAGCAAATTTTGAACTCCTATCCAGGAACTAAATCGGCAGTTTAAAGTATAACTGTTTACAATCTGCCATTCTTAAAATTTTCTGCCGTTGGAATTTACATGTTTGAACACTGTACGCATACATACTATTTCCATTGCTTCCTGAGTGAACACCACGCATCTTTTGCCCAGTAGAACAACCACATCTCATTTAATCTTTAACAGCCATGTCACCCAAGCCTGTTGTCAGGCTGACGTTAAGAACAGGTTGCATGATTCCCTTCATGTTGACCTAAGTTAAAAACACTCCCAAAACACAAACAATTGTTAGGTTTCAATGATTTAACACATTATTGTATCCATGGTGTGTCCATCGCCTTTGTTTGGAAACATGCAGAGGCCTATTGTTACATTCAGTTTTAATATTCTCCTTTTCATGTTCAAATCCCTCTCTGGCCTCACCACTCCTTATCTCTATAATCTTGTTCAAACCACCAATAATTTGACATTCTTCTAACTCAGGAGCCTGTATTGTGCAACCCCAGTTCCTCTGGTTCACCATTGGCAACTGTACCTTCAGCTACCTGGGCCATTACCTCTGGAAATCTTCTTAAACCTCTCTACATCCCTCTCCTCCTTTAAATGCTGTCTTTAAATCTTACTTCTTTAACCAAGCTTTTACCACCCATTCCAATGATCAGAACATTTCCTTGGCTTTGCGTTAAATTTTACTTCATTTTTTTTTGTTGTTTTAATTTTTCCACAGAAAGAATGTCACTGGCTTGGCCAGTATTCATTTGTCACCTCTCATTCTTGAGAAAGAGGTGGTGAGCCACCTTCTTGAACTGTTGCAGTCCATACTTTGCAGCATGGGACTTAGGAGTAGAAACTGGCCATCTGACCCTTTAAGCCTGCTTCAGCCTTCTATAAAAAGATGCACGATCCTGATGTGGTATCAGTTCCACTTTTCTGTCTTCATTCCATAATCCTTGACTTTTTTTTCTATCAAAAAAAAAGTGTAACATAGAGTGAAACAGCCCAGAAACAGACCCTTCAGTCCAACTTGTCTGTGCTGATCAAACATCCCAATCTGACCTAGTCCCATATGCCTACGTTTGGCCCGTTATCCCTCTAAACCCTTTGTATTCATGTACCCATCCAGGTGCCTTTTAAATGTTGTAATTATGCCTGCCTCCATCACCTCCTCTGGCAGCTCATTTCCATACAACACCTTCTCTGTGAAAAAGTTACCCCTCCTGTTCTTTATAAATCTTTCCCCTCTCACCTTAAACCTATGCCCTCTAGTTTTAGATTCCCCCATCCTAGGAAAAAGACTTTGTCTATTTACCCTATCCACGCCCCTCACAATTTCATAAGCCTGTATAAGGGTACTCCTCAGCTTCCACACTCCAAGTAAAATAGTCCCAGCCTCATCAGCCTCTCCCTATAGCTCAAACCCTCTCGTCCCGGCAACATCCTTCGGGGCGGCACTGTGGCTCAGTAGTTAGCACTATTGCCTCACAATGCCAGGGACCCAGGTTCAATTCCACCTTCAGGCGACTGTGTGGAGTTTGCACATTCTCCCCGTGTCTGCATGGGTTTCCTCCGGATGCTCCGGTTTTCTCCCACAGTCCAAAAATGTGCAGGCTAAGTGGATTGACCATGGAAAATTGCCTGTAGTGCTCAGGGATGTGTAGATTAGGTGGGTTATAGGAGGATGGGTCTGCGTGGGATGCTCTGAGGGTTGGTATGGACTTGTTGGGCCGAAGGGCCTGTTTCCACACTGTAGGGATTCTATGAAATCTTTTCTGAACTCTCTCAAGTTTAACAACATTCTTCCGAAAGAAGGGTGACCAGAATTGTATGCAGTATTTTAAAAGTGGTCTCACCAATGTCCTGCACAACCACAACATAACCTCCCAACTCCTGTTCTCAATGCTCTGACCAATGAAAGCAAGGGTACCAAACACCACCTTCATCTTGAATAAATTTAAAGCTATAGCCTCTACTACTTTCTAATGAAGGGAACCTTACAAACCTGAAAGGAAGCTGTCTCTTCATCTCTGTCTTAAAAGGAGGCTTTCTTATTCTTAAACTCAGTTCTTTAGTTTTAGTCCTCCCCCATAAGTGGAATGTGTTCAGGATATCCATCCCATGCAGTCCCATCTTTCAAAAGATCAGTTCTCATTTTTCTAATCTCCAATGGGTGTAGACCTAACTTGTTCAACATTCCTTCATAAGATAACCCTTTCATCCCAGGTAGGAGTGTAGTACAGGTATCTGATGTAGATACACCTCTAATGCTGTTAGGGAGGGAATTCCAGGATTTTGAATCAGTGACAATTGAAGGAATGGCAATATAGTTCTAAGTCAGGTTGGTGATCTTGGAGGGGCAAGTTAGGTGATTGTACTCCTGCCATTGTTATTCTAAGTGATAGAGGTAACAGTTTGAGAGGTGCTGTCAAAGAAACCTATTGTGATTTGCTACAATACATCCGGTGGATGTTGCACACCGCTGGCTCAATGTGTCATTGCCGAAGGGAGTGAACTTTGAAGGTGGTGGAGGGGGTACCAAACAAACAGGCTGCTTTCTCCTGGATGGTGTTGAGCCTCTTTTGTGTTGGTGTAGCTTCCAGGCAAGCACAGTTCCCTCTCCATTGGGAAGCTCTATACATGTTGATCAATGTGTCGATGAATAGCTCCTGCTTCTGGAAGTGGCTGCTAAGCCCGCAGACCAGAGGGCCACACTTGTTATGGAGGGATGGTTGTTGATGAAGAAGGCCAACAGAAAATGGTTTACTACCTTGAGGAACCTTTGCAGAGATGTCCTAGAGCTGGCATGACTGCCCTCCAACAACCAAAACTATCTTCCTTTGCACCAAGTGTGACTCCTGATTCCTCCAGGCTGTTGTTTTGGTCGGGCCTCTTGATGCCACACTCAGTCAAATTCAGTCCTTGATGTCAAGGGCACTCATTCTCGCCTCACCTCACCTCAGGAATTTAGCTTTTCCATCCACATTTGGCCCTAGGGTTGTAATGAACTGAGTAAGCCAGGCAGGATCCAAACTGAGCATGTGAGCAGAATATTACACTCCTGTGAAGAGGCTTAGCATACTTTCCTACGTCAAAGGCACTATACAAAGGTAATATTATTGTTTGATGACCGAAAGAACTGCAGATGCTGTAAATCAGGAACAAAAACAAAACTGCTGGAAAAGCTCAGCAGGTCTGGCAGCATCTGTGAAGGAAAAAACTGAGAAAAAAACACTTAACATTTCGGGTCTGGTGACCCTTCCTCAGAACATCTCCTCTGAGGAAGGGTCACCGGACCCGAAATGTTAACTCTGTTTTTTCTCTCACAGATGCTGCCAGACCTGCTGAACTTTTCTAGCAACTTTGTTTTTGTTATTGTTTAATGAATTTGGCTGAGACCATCATAGCAATATTACAACGTGACACACAAACTGTCATATGTGGGGGGAAATTGGTGAAAATAAATTTAAAGGATGGGAGTCATGTAACATTTACAATATCCAACAATTTAATGCCACTAAATGTGTTTCTACTTGACTTAATGCTGGGCTCAAAAGTACTTTCAGAAATTTGAATATGGGAAGAGCTTATATTACTGAGACATTGGTGTATTTAAAAAAAAAATCAAATCATACAATGTATGCATTGAGAGCAATAGCAGAATACAGCGGATGGTAGAAATCTAAAATTTAAAAAAAATGCTGGAAATGTTCAGCAGGTGCAGCAGGCAGATAGAGAAATGGTGTCAATGGTTCAGTCCGATGATGGAATTTTTCGGAGATGAGCTGCTTTTGAGCAAGTATAAAGGCACAGAAACCCGGACCAGGAGAAATAAAACAGAAGGGCGAGGATTGCGATTGGGTGGCGGAGTAACTAAAGTGATGATGGTGCAAGGCAAAAAGAGATGCTACTGAGAATAGCACAGAACCAAAAGCTGGCTGCCATGGAGGTGTTAATGTATGTAGCAGAGTAGCAATGCTGAGAAAGTCTGGAAAATCTGACTAATACTGTGTACCGCCTGAATCCATGTAAATAAATTTCATAGTGTGTGCTGTATCGTCTTTGCCCAGAGTTTATCTTTGTGTTGAACATTGTTCCGATCACTGCTGGGATAGGATGGAGGTAACTGAAGCATGCAAATCCCTATGTACAGTGAGAAGTCTTAAGTTTCTGTGGCCTTATTCTCCATCTGTACATCAGTGGAAACAGTCTGTCCCTATTCACCCACAATAAAGTCCCCATGTTTCCAGCAATTCACAGACAGCTGCTCTCTCACCACTATACCCCGTACTCACTTCCTTCATCTGCTGCTCTACAGTATCCCAGGTCCCACTGCCACCCAATTCTCTCTTTCCATCCTACACCAATTCCCTGTACCTAGTTCCTGTTCACCATTGGCTTGTCCAGCCTCTCAAAGCACTGTCTCTGTACATCTATTCCAGCCAGTCCCTATCCCAATCACCTCTAATTGGGTGCCGACTCTGTGTGCTGGAGGAAACATAATGCCACAGAAAAGAAAGGGAGCAGTATTAGAGGAATACAAAGTCAGTGAAATTTGTGCTCCAATACCAGAGGTTGATAGGGAATGTCAATTCCCAGCAATATTTGGACACTTGTGAATGATTGGAAGTCATAAATATTGGTAATTTTAAGAATAAATATGCAAAATCTATTTCTTTTTACTGTAAAGTGACCCTGGAAATTCTGAGTATACTTAACTTTGAGAGTCTCATCCTTGTTTTCAAATCTCTTCATGGCTTTGCCCTCCCTATGCCTGCAATCTCCTCCAGCCCTACAACCCTTCAGGATATCTGCATCGAACTAATTCTGACCCCTTACATATTTATGATTGTCTTTGTTTCACCATTGGTACTTTCCTTCCTTTTTGTCCTCATGCAATGCACCAGACAGGTTCCCGTTTTCTGATTTTCATTCATGGCATATTCATAAAGCTGAGAAAGTCAGAATTTTCTGCTGGTCACTAATTGTCCTTGGGAAGATAATTTTGAGTCTCTTTTTGAGTTGTTGCATGTTGTTTGGTGTAGGTACACCCACAGTTCTATACTGGGAAGTTCCAGCATTTTGTCCTAATGTTGAAGAAATGACGATACTGTTCCAAGTATGTGGTTTGAAGGTTGGTTGATGCTCCGTGCATCCATGATGCCATTGTCCTCCTACGGGGCAGAGGTTACAGGTTCAGAAGCGAAAGAACCTTGGAGAGTGGAGAATCTTGTAGGTAGTACACACTGTTGTCACTGTGTATTTGTGGTGAAAGGAATGAGATGCCAATCAAGGGGGATGTTTGATCCTGGATGACGTCAAGCTTCTTGATTGTTATTGGAGCTGCATTCATCTAGGCAAATATAAATTATTCCATCATTAACTCCTGATTTGTGCCTGTAGATGGATAGGTTTTAGGGACTAATAAACTGAGGTATTCACCATTGAATTCCCAGCAACTGAACTGCTCTTGTCATAGTATTTACATGACTGGTCCAGTTCAGTGTCTAATCAATGGTAACCACTCAGATGTTGAGTAGGGGCTTCAGTGATGGTAAGGCCATTAGATGCCAAAGGAAGATGTTTCTTTCTTTTGTTGAAGATGCTCAAAAGAGATGTGAATTCACCTTATCTCTTTCTTGTTATTTCACTGCTACCCTCATGTGGAGTCTGACCTCAAGACAGCAAGTAGTGACACTAAGGGACAGCATTTAAACAAGAAATAAAAAAATGACCAAATGTAAGTCTTTGGGGCACTCCTGGAGGTTACACTATAAGGATGGATGAGAGACACCCTGACTGGAGATTGTGTGTGTCCACAAGGGGCAGAGAAGTGGTGAAGCAGATGTGTTTCAGGAGAAAGTCTGACTGCTCAGTGTTATGCTATAGGTAGAGCTGCAAATGATGTGGTAAAAACAGGCAGGATGTCGAGGAAGCTAGAATCACAAGAACAGAGATTTCAGTTGGGAGGCCTTGTAGGGCAAGAGGAGGTTAGAGATATGGATAGTTGGATCTTGTGAAAGGATAAAAAATTTATGAGAAATTTAAAATTTGAAATGTTAGAGGGGCATTAAGAAGGCAATATAGATAGCAAGGAGAGAGTTTACATGCTGGATAGGTGATGGACTAAATGGTTTTGGATACAACCTATCAGAAAATTCATGGGACTTTTCCTCAAAATGTCATGTCATCGGTGACATTTTTTGTTCTTTTTCTTTTTTTCTCAATAGGCACCTAACTGCATTACATAAGAAACTTGGGGTCTTCTGTCTTCCAATATTCTGGAGATAAAGTTGTCTCTTTCAGTGTGGCAGACAGCCACTGCCAGATCTGTGTTTTAATGCAATAACTTGCCTGAGATGATTAAGTGAATCTCTGTATGTTTTGTACAAATAGTGAAAATTTGAAAGTTGCATTCCTACAAGTTAATGGCTGCTGAGGCAGTCAAATAACTTCTGTACAACAATAATGTGCATTTCTATTGGATCTTCTCTCATGTGCTTTGTAGGCTTTGAGACAAAATTTGTTACCAAGCCACATGGGAAAATTTTGGGCTAGTTCGTCAAAACCTTGGTCAAAATTTTCAGTAAAATTGTTTTGATTTATGATGAGATAACACAGTGTGGAGCTGGAGGAACACAGCAGGCCAGACAGCATCAGAGGAGCAAGAAAGCTGACGTTTCGGACTGGGACCCTTCTTCAGAAATGGGGGAGGGGGAAGGTAGCTCAGAAATTAATAGACAGAGGAGGGGTGGGGCTGGGGAAGGTAGGTGGGATGGCGATAAGTGAGTGCAGGTGGGGAGTGGTGGGGATTGGTCAGTGAGGTGGGAGGAGCAGATTGGTGGGGGAGAAGACGGACAGGTCAAGGAGGCGGGGAAGGTTGGTCATGGTATGAGGCCGGGGGTGGGGAGATTTTGCAACTAGTCAAGTCCACATTGAGACCATTGGGTTGTAGGCTCCCAAGGCGAAATATGAGTTGCTGCTCCTCCAGTTTCCAGGTGGTGTCGTTGTGATATCTCTGACTCCAGCATTGGCAGTTCTTACTATCTTTGATTTATAATGAATTGTGAATAAACTGACAGCGTGCTGGCTGAACTTTTTCTGAGAGAAAATGGGGATGGGTTCCCTATCTTTATTGGCCATATTTCAATGATATACTCTGCCAATGTGAGAACTGATCTGTTAATCTGAAGTTATTGTATTTGCAGGATTTCTTTATGTTGATAGCAATACATATTTCTAACTATACTGCACTGATGAGAAAGCCTAGCCTGCAAATGTATGTGAGTATGCAAGGCTTTCTGTCTGTGGGTAATTTTCTTTAAACAGGGCGACTGTAGAACATGATAGGCTTTTGGAACTGTGGGAGCGTTTGTCACAAGATTCTGGAACAGTAGACAAGATTGCTTCATTAGTATGCCAATATGCCACATGTTGAGCAGAAACCATTTCAGCTATGCAGTTATACCTTAAAACTGGAACTTTGCCACAGTATCTCTCATTCAGTTGACGTCAATGATGTGTGAATCAAAGGTGTGCTTCCTTTTAACAAATCTAGCATTCTAACATTGGAAAAGATTGAACTTGTCAACAGTTTGAAATGGTTTCTTGCAATTGTGGCATCCAGAATGTTGACAGTGGGGAAGTCAGCAATAGTAACACCATTAAAGATCATGAAAAGGTAGCCCCTCTTAATATATGATTGTTACCTGTCACTTCTCAGCCCAGATCTGGATGTTGTCTCAGTGTTTTCTTGGGCTGGTGCAGCCTGATGTATTCTGCTTAATTATGAATGAAGCTGAATGTTGTTGAATAGATGCTGGACAGACCCACTCCCGGCCTACTGGTGAAGAGTAAGCCATGAATGAAACAGCTAAACATCATCATGTTGACAAGCTCTCTGGGTTGTGATGACAGTCACAATCATTGGCACTTCAACCTTTCCCATTCACTCCCGTTGACTTCAGTTTTTCTAGAGCCGTTTGTACCATTGTTCATTAAAAACTGTTTTGATGTGAGGACTCTCTCCCCTTCATTGCCTTTCAGCTCAGTCGTAGAGTCATGGAGGTATACAGCATGGAAACAGGCCCTTCTACATCTAGGATGCGGTAAAATTCGAAGCCGAATAGTTCTGAAAGAGTTGTGAATAGGTTACAGGTGAATAAGAGCTATTTGATAGCACTTTACTCATGATAGATTTTGGTGTTTTGGTTATTGAGGGTAGGATATACCTGGGCCATTTTCCACATTGTGTGGTAAGTGACAACCTCACTGATGAACTGACTTGGGGTTCGGTTAGCTCACTTGGCTGGATTGCTGGTTTGTCATGCAAAGTGATGCCAACAGCACAGGTTTGATTCTGCATTGGATGAGGTCACTACAAAGTTCTCTTCTTCTCAACCTGCCCCCTTGCCTAAGGTGTGATGACCCTCAGGTTAAATCAGCCCCAGTCATCTCTGTCATGAGAGAGGATGGTGACTTATTTTTAATGGAACACCTTGAGAGGAGCATGTATTTCTTCTGGTGGATTGATCTTCAGCATTATCTCTTGTGTCAGAATGGCCTTGGATGTTCAATCCATACCTTTTCTATTTTAATAAAAAAGATTCTAGCTGGTCATCTTTAAGATCAAATTAGTAACATTTGTAAAATGTGTTTTATTTTCTCAATGAAATTCTTTGGATCCTATTTTACTGATTGGAATGAACAGTAATGTTTTAAAATTAGTAGTTTTTCTGTGCAGTAATTTTACACATGGAGGTGTTAGGTCACACTGAAAACTGAAAGAAGCAAACCAACAAGATTTCATTGGGAAATTGGGGGCTACTCATCAGACTGCCTTGTAATTAAGGAGTTTGGGTATCACTTACCGAAGAAGTTCAAGTTTAAAATGACCCCAGTGGAAGGTAGATGGATTGTCAAGATTGTGTAGATTATATAAATTCTAGGTTGCATCTGATAAACTGGAAGGACAGGCTTAATTTACCCATCATGCTCAACTCATATACTTAACATTCTGTGTATATGTAATCAGTGAGAATTCTAAAGGCTAGTTAAAATTCAAGTTGTTCACAACATTGTATAAAAGCGATGCATTATGGTGCCAGAGTTTTCTCCTTTGATTGTATTCCACTGTAAGCTGTAGGCTTATGATCTGGTATATCAGTCATTCCCCCAACACTGTCAGATTCATCCATAAAACCCGCGGACAAGGGAGGCGCCGCTGTAGTATGGCGCACTGACCTCTACATCGCCGAGGCCAGATGCCAACTCTCTGACACCACCTCCTACCACCCCCTTGATCATGACCCCACCCCCGACCACCAAACCATCATCTCTCAAACCATCCACAATCTCATCACTTCAGGTGACCTCCCACCCACACCCTCCAACCTCGTCGTTTCCCAACCCCGCACCGCCCGCTTCTATCACCTTCCCAAAATCCACAAGCCTGACTGCCCTGGTCGACCCATTGTCTCCGCCTGCTCCTGCCCAACCGAACTTATCTCCACTTACCTGGACTGCATTTTCTCCCGCTTGGTCCAGGAACTCCCTACCTACGTCCGTGGGCACCCACGCCCTCCACCTCCTCCAGAACCTCCAATTCCCCGGTCCCCAACACCTCATCTTTACCATGGACATCCAGTCCCTATACACCTGCATTCCCCATACAGATGGCCTAAAGGCCCTCCGCTTCTTCCTGTCCCGCAGGCCCGACCAGTCCCCCTCCACTGACACCCTCATCCGCTTAGCCGAACTCGTCCTCACCCTCAACAACTTCTCTTTCAATTCCTCCCACTTCCGACAGACAAAGGGGGTGGCCATGGGTACCTGCATGGGCCCCAAGCTATGCCTGTCTCTTTGTAGGTTACGTGGAACAATCCCTCTTCCGTACCTACACTGGCCCTAAACCCCACCTCTTCCTCCCACGAGGAGCTCGAACAGTTCATCCACTTCACCAACACCTTCCACCCCAACCTTAAGTTCACCTGGACCATCTCTAATACCTCTCTCTCCTTCCTGGACCTCTCTGTCTCCATCTCGGGCAACCACCTAGAAACTGATATCCATTTCAAGCCCACCGACTCTCACAGCTACCTAGAAAACACCTCCTCCCACCCACCTTCCTGCAAAAATGCCATCCCCTATTCCCAATTCCTTCACCTCCGCTGCATCTGCTCCCAGGATGAGGCATTCCACTCCCGTACATCTCAGATGTCCTCGTTTTTCAAGGATCGCAACTTCCCCCCCCTCAGTGGTGGAGAACACCCTCGACCGTGTCTCCTGCATTTCCCGCAACTCATCCCTCACACCCCCTCCCCGCAATAACAACCAAAACAGGATCCCCCTCGTCCTCACGTACCACCCCACCAACCTCCAGATCCAACGCATCATCTTCCAACACTTCCGCCATCTGCAATCCGACCTCACCACCAAAGACATTTTTCCCTCCCCACCCTTATCTGCTTTCCGGAGAGAGCACTCTCTCCGTGCCTCCCTTGTCTGCTCCACACTCCCCTCCAGCCCCATCTCACCCGGCACTTTTCCCTGCAAACGCAGGAAGTGCTATACCTGCCCCTACACCTCCCCCCTCACCCCCATCCCAGGCCCCACGAAGACTTTCCACATCAAGCAGATGTTCACCTGCACATCTGCTAATGTGGCATACTGCATCCGCTGTTCCCGTTGTGGCCTCCTCTACATCGGGGAAACCAAGCAGAGGCTTGGGGACCGCTTTGCAGAACACCTACACTGGGTTTGCACTAAACAACTGCACCTCCCAGTCGCGAACCATTTCAACTCCCCCTCCCATTCCTCAGACGACACATCCATCCTGGGCCTCCTGTAGTGCCACAACGATGCTACCCGAAGGTTGCAGGAACAGCAACTCATATTCCACTTGGGAACCCTGCAGCCCAATGGTATCAATGTGGACTTCACAAGCTTCAAAATCTCCCCTCCCCCTACCGCATCCCAAAACCAGCCCAGCTCGTCCCCGCCTCCCTAACCTGTCCTTCCTCCCATCTATCCCCTCCTCCCACCTCAAGCCCCACCTCCATCTCCTACCTACTAACCTCATCCCGCCCCCTTGACCTGTCCGTCCTCCCTGGACTGACCTATCTCCTCCCTACCTCCCCACCTACACACACCTTTACTGGCTCCATCCCTGCCTCTTTGACCTGTCTGTTTCCTCTCCACCTATCTTCTCCTCTATCCATCTTCTATCCGCCTCCCCCTCCCTCCCTATTTATTTCAGAATCCCCTTCCCCTCCCCCATTTCTGATGAAGGGTCTAGGCCCGAAACGTCAGCCTTCCTGCTCCTCTGATGCTGCTTGGCCTGCTGTGTTCATCCAGCTCTACACCTTGTTATCTCAGATTACCAAGCTGTTTAGTTACTGTAGAAGAATATGCCAGCAGCAATGAGATACTAACCTGGTGAAGTTACAACACGCAACATGAGCAGTAAAGAGTGAAAATGACCTACGTTGACTGAGCTGAGCAATTCCACAATATACAGACTAGTTCAAAGCTCCAGCTGCAGTCCTGCCACAATTGAGTGCAAATGGTGATTTGAAAATGACCAGCTAACATTTGGATGAGGCTTGGTGAGTATCCTCAATGGTAGGTGGCCTAGCGTATGAGTGCGAAGGACAAAGCTGAAGAATTTACTGCTATCATCAACCAAAAGCACTGATCAGATGGTTTGTCTCAGCTTCCTCCTGAAGTTAACACCATCAGAGATCCCTGACTCCACATGGTATCAAGAAATAACTTAGTAAGGGTCCAACAGCTTCCTGGTCATAGTACAGAAAATGTATGATCCAGAACTAGCTATGCCCCTATCTAAGCTGTTCCAACACCTACCCAGCAATGTGAACGGGAGTCACTGAATTCCAGTTTGGACATGTATCCCACTTTCTTTATTGTCATGGGATCATAATCCTGAACCCGTCAACAGTATTTTAGGATTACCTTCACAACATGGACTGGAACCATTCAAGAGAAGACCAGCTACCACTTTCATGAGATGAAACAAGGATGAGCAATAAATACTATCAATGCCCATATCTGTCAATGTCTGTGGATCTTTGCTATTTTTTTATACATGGTCTTTTGTTATGATGGTAGAACTTCGACAAAGACCCATTTACAAACCAAGATCATCCATTCAATAAAACATTGCTTTGCAGTTGAGATGTTGATGCCTGCTACACTTAACAAAGTTTGTTTAGCCCAAGACATACCGTACAGACCCTTTTGTACAGTTACCAGGCAAAATCTTGACTAGTTCTTCAGACCATGTAGCTAAATGACCATTATAATTGTGAACTTTGAGATATTTCATTTATAAGGAAATAAAACGTAAGTAGCATTTCTGGGAGCCCATGGAAACAGGTTCTTTAAATACTCTTACTAATTGGCAAAACATTTAATAATTGACTGGACAGGTAGCTAAATGAAATACCAAAAAGAACAGGGCAGACAGAGAGGAATGGGGCTATAGGTCATGTGTTACCATTTAGGGTCTGGCAGGGATATTGGAGAGCTAAATGGAATTGGGAATGGTTATATTAAGGAAGAATTGGCTTGATTGGCTGATTGGCACCAGGTAATGATGCTCATTTAACAGGATGGTACAGACACGATGGTCTGAATGGCCTTTTATTTTGTGCCATAACACATTTTGGTGCATATATAGGAACAAGTCATCAGCAGCGTTGGAGTTTGTGGGTATTAGGTCTGAATGAAAACTCTGATTAGAAAAGTATATGAACTCTGTCTAACCAGCATTTAAATTCTCAAACAAAACAATTAAAAATACTCTTTATTTTTTCCCCCAAGTTGCATACAATTTTTGTGTTGTTCTATAAGTTATGCTACTCATGCGGCACCACACTTCTTTAGATTTCCTTTTCTAAGACTGCTGTTGACTGCTGTTCTAGAAAGATCGGAGAGCAAGCTCAGCTTACATTTCCTTGATAAAAAGAAGTTGAAGTTTCATTTGTAAAATGTGCATGCTCATTTTAGCCTGCACCTCTGGCATTGTTGCAAAGCAGCATTCTTGTTCAAGAGGAGTGATAAATCTGCTACAGCTTGCCAATGTATGAAACACAACTATTATGATACGTTTTAGAACTGATTTTACTAAGTATATGGAAACTTTACTCTTTCTGCGGCACTTTTAAACATAGTGCAGAGGTGCTTTAAATATTCAGTGAGTGTGCGGACTGCTAATTGCACTATCTAAGTATTTAAACTTTAACCACTGTGAATTAATGTCTGCACATTTATGCAAGTGTACAAATGTCTGAGGACACTGTTTGGTGCAAGATGTGCTGTTTGAACCAGTTAGTGTGGCTTAACAAACTCATGAAAGAGGAAATGCCTTCATTTAGCCATTTCTATGTATTTCAAGCCACAATTAAGATCTTTTAACACAGCGTTTTGATTACTCGGTATTTTGAAAAGTTCCAAAATTCTCGTTGGTGGACAGAAAAGGTCTAAGTATATTTTAAATTGCTCACAATGAATTCAAAGTAATGATTTACAAAGCGTTTGCTAATGTTTTCTAATGACAAGGTTAGACTTGAGATTTTGAGAATTTATTTTCCGCAAGTTTTTTAAACAACCTTTGCAACTGTTTATTTTCCAATAAGAAGAAAGGAGAAAGTCCTTTCTTGTTCGACTGGAGTTCCTCCTTTTGTGAATAGATAAATAGAGCCCCTTGTTCATCCACAGTGCATTAATTCTAAAATAAACTCAAAGACTGAGTTGGTAAAATGTGGAGCTGGAGAAGCTCAGCAGGTCAGACAGCATCGGAGGAGCAGGAAAGTCTATGTTTCAGGTCTTGACCCTTCATCACGATTCACCCCTTCATTTCACTTTTAACAACATCATTTTTTTTAGTTTTGGTTATCTTAAGCACAAAACCAGAGGCAGAACATGCATGGGATGAATTACCTCTTGCCCCTTCCTGCTAAAACAGCATTTTTTTCCTTTTTTATTCATTCCTGGGATGTGGGCTTCACTGGCTGTGACAGCATTTATTGTCTATCTCAAGTTGCTGCTGAGAAAGTGCTGGTGAGCTGTCTTCTTGAACTATAGCAGTCCAGCTGCTGTCTGTACCAGTTGACTTGAACTACTTTCAATTTGATATACTCTTTTGTAAACTGCATTTGCTACTGATGCATGCAGCCTCTTCATTGTTGAAGAGATCAATAATGACCATTTTGCAGAGCACTTCCATTCAGTCTGCAGGCATGACCCTGAGTTTTCATTTTCCTGCCTTTTTGGTTCTTTGCCCCAGTCCCACCTTGTTCTCTCTGTCTTTGGCCACCCTACACTGTTCCAGTAAATCTCAACATAAGTTCAAATAACAGAACTTTACAGCAATTGGACTCAGCATTGAGATCAACAACTTCAGGTCACAACCTCTGCTCCTATTGTTTTGAATGGCAGCTGTTGGTGATGATTCTTTTTTCCATTGACAAACCCTGTGACCCATCTTTTGTTGCCTTACTTGGCCCATTATCATTTTCTTTAGCCTCATAGGACTAACTCTTCTGCCATTTAATCTCTTCTGTTTTGCACTCAATCAAAGGTTTTCCTTTTGTTCCATCTCACACCTACCCCTTGCTTCCTAATTCCTACCAATTCTTATGAAGTTTTATGGACCTGTCAATTCTGTTTCTTTCTCCAAGCTGTCAGACCTGCCAAAGATTTCTGGCATTCTCTGTTCTTATTTTGATTTCCAGCATCTGTTGTTTTCTACTTTTTCATTACCATCTCCTTTCCCATTACACTACCATCCCTTTTGTTATTTTCATCACTCCTGTCTTCCGTTCTACCATAGAAGATGATGTTGTCCCTTTTCACCTTTCCCTGCCATTCTGCTTACCTAAAATATGTTGGACCTCTAACGTTCACTAGTTCTGGTGAAAAGTCATCAAACTAAAATGCTAAAGGTTTCTTTCTCCGCTGATCCTGTCTACAGAATATTCCGTGATGTAATGATTTTATGAAGATCTGTCTATCTTATGACCAACACCAAAATAAACAGATTATCTGGCCATTATAACACTGCTGTTTGTGATACCTTGCTCCTTGGTTAGCTCAGTGATTCATACTGCTGCCTTGCAGTGCCAGAGACCTTGGGTGACTCTCTGTGTGAAGTTTGCATGTTCTCCCCGT
Source organism: Rhincodon typus (assembly GCF_021869965.1). Lineage (NCBI taxonomy): Eukaryota > Metazoa > Chordata > Chondrichthyes > Orectolobiformes > Rhincodontidae > Rhincodon > Rhincodon typus. The sequence continues at coordinate 26,872,811 of NC_063339.1, read as the reverse complement.
GTCTGTGTGGGTTTCCACTGCATGCTCAGATTTCCGCCCACAGTCCAAAGATGTGCAGGTTAGGTGTATTGGCTGTGTTAAATTGCCTGTAGTGCTGAGGGATGTATAGGCTAGGTGGGTTAGCTATGGTAAAATATCCCTGGATGGCATACTCTTCAGAGAGTAAGTGTGGTCCCAATGGGCTGAATGGACTCTTTGTGTGTTGTAGAGTTTTGATGATTATTGTAGTGACTATATTTCAAAGTATTTAAGTATGTTGTGCTTTCCTGATGTGGTGAAAATCCCTATATAAATGCAAATTTTTTTCTCTGTTTGTTTCTTTCTTCTTAAATGCGTGTTTAATTTAATTTTTGGGGTATGACTTGCAAGCAAATGTAAAAAGATCTACACTATAGTTTAATAGATCATATAGTTAGCTTCATCAGGGGGATTTTTGGATTTAGGAGGGAGTCACATGCTATTTACCATTTGCTACAATCATGTGAAGAAAGATCAGTACTCACGAACATTTCTCAAAGGTAACAATCCTGAACATTAATTTAATGGAAGGTTGATAACACTGCTGGCCTGATGCAACTCCCTGAGCTCTCTCAATATTTCTTTTTGATTCTTGCTCGTCCTCGTATGTTTTAAATTCAGCTGTTAAACTTGTGGCGCAACAAAGTTCCTATTGGTCGTGAATGATTCTTGCATATATTCAGAGATAGACCTCGATCAGGGTTGAGCTGTTCTGTCGTAGCAAGAAATACGAAGGAATGTTTATTGATTTCCTGCAGTGATTTTAAATATTTTGACAGGACAGTTTATTTGAATGTGGAAATTGGCCAAAATGACAAGCCATAAATACGGAAACATTAAATCAAAGTGACTTTTTCTTTCAGGTCTGTTATGTACAGGCAGAAGTTTCAGACAAGATGGTAATCTGAGGTTTGGGTTTGCCTCATCAGTTTTTAGACTTGTTTTTGTTCTGTTCCAGCTGTTGGAATGAATAGTGCCTGCCCTTTCTGCAGGTGTAGGGCGTGCCTGTTAATGGGTTCTGTCTTTAGCGTCAGAGTGTTGTTTGTTACTCATAGGATGTCCCCAAGAGCTGCATTCCGGGTGGGAATTTAAAGGAGACAGGCCATTGTCTAGTTGATCAACTAATTGCTAATGGACAGAAGGAGTGGAAAAGTAAGGTTTGAGGACTTTAGGTGTTGATTTACAATTCCCAAACCATGAACATCAAAAATACTGAGTGCATTCCCAATTCTACTGAATTCACTCCAAATGACGTAATATAGTGCAACACCCTCTCACCATTAGCAATAGGGTTCTCACATCAGTAACAGTAAGTGTATTACATTTAAATATTGGAAATTTAAAACAATTCTTAAAACATTTGCTCTTTTCATCCAATTTTACTTTAAGTTGATTTATAAGAAAGTTAATTTTAATCAAAAAACATAAGTTAGAAGGACTCATAACAAAGTAATGTATAATTACTGTTTTGCTACCGGAAATGTGTGCTCTAATGAAAAAATATTACTTAATTTGCCAAGTGAGCTGGGTGTGAACTGGACAAGTAAAGTCATTGCTCTGTTAAATTACTTCTGCGCTCTTTCAGAACAACTCCCACATGATCCAAGTGTGGTGTACACTGTGACTCCATTTCACCTCATAGGCACGTAGAGGATTTATTTCAAATAGAAACACTGCATCATTTCCATTCTCACATATTTTGAACTTTAGCTTTATATCGCAACGTGTGCCAGGAACTGTGCTGGTGCAGAATAATTTCCCCTGTAAGTGAAATTTACATATGTCACTGTTCAGGGAAACAAAAAGAAAATCTCAAGGGTAATTATGAATCGGGGGAGGAAAGACTTAAAAATACCAGCTAAAAGAAGGCTAAACTGCTACAGCTGGAAATAGCAGGAAATTGAAGTGTGATTTACAATAAAGAGAAACACAGCTAGCTCAGAACACAGCCCAGTGCTGCAGGACATATTGCGGCTATCTGTGGGTACAGAGAGCATTTCATGTGTGCCACGTGAGCAGAGATTCCGCTATAGCAGATCACAAACAAGCAGTCTGGATTAACAATATGCAGGATCAAGTGGGTGAATAAAATCAGAAGTCACATGACACCAGTTTATTTGAAATCACAAATCTTCAGGACTTCACCTGACCAAGGCGCAGCTCTCCTATAGCTTGTGATTTCAAATAAGCCTGTTGGACTATAACCTGGTGCTATGTGACTTCTGACTTTGCCCATCCCCATCCAACACCGGCACCGCCATATCACAAGTAGTTGAATGACTCGGGTTATTTGCCAATTTCTCTGAGTTCCCAGTTTCTGCTGCGTAACTACAAATACATCTTGGTGCCTTCTGAGAAACTGAGGGCAAGTTGGAGAGCAAGGCATCATTCCTATAGTTGCTTGCCTCCTGGGTTGACCTTCACTGGTGGACATTTGTATCCTAGCAGGAGGTTACTTCAGATCACCTTCCTCATTCCTACAAACCATGTATTGAGCATTTTAGATTTTTAATATTTATAGCACACAACGGTTTCTATTCCTGGGCATGAAAACAAAACATTTTTGACAGACTCATTAAGCAATTATAGAACAGAAATGATAATTGGAGCTATTAGCAGACAAATCCTTACTAAACATGATCCAGTGTCGTCCCTGTGATGGGCAAGATTATACCATTTATTTTAACTGGGTTAAATAGTTGACAAAGGAAAGTCATATGAGCAAGGTTAGCATTTATCTGCTATTATTACCAGCCATAATTTCTGCTGCACTATTGTTTAAAATGCACAATATGTTGATCAAGATCTACAAAATGAAGAAAAAATTGGTTGACTGTTTAGCAAACTCTATTTATTGGAGTGATATTGGGCAATACCCAATGCCCTTCCCTGCCACGGGATTATTGGTGGGGAGGGATTAAATGGGGTAAAAGGCTGGTGGGTGGTGACCTTCCTGCTTTCATGCCTCTGTCCTGATTGAGTCCAAGGGAGGGAAGGCTTGTGGACAGTTACCTGTGCCACCACCCATTGAAACTCTTGGTGGGTAATTAGTACTCACTAGTCCCTCCCTAGCAACAGGCAGGCGACAGAAGAAGCAAATGATGTTGAGGCTGCCTGCAGGCTCCCAAAAGAGAAGTAGGGGTCTCGGGAGAAGGAGAGGGTTCAAATTCAAAGGCACTCGAAGTCCAAAAACCAGCATCCAAGCCATTTACCCAAACTACTTTGACGTTGAATTTCTCGAGCTTTACTTTTCTGAAATAAAATAATTCTCAAGGTTCTTGCTGGTGCTTCATTTGAGACATCCATGTTTCCATCGTCGGAGGTAAAGGAAGGACTTTAATGTGATACCTGTAGGAGACAATAAAAAGGAGTTTTGAACAAGGGGCGGAAGTTAAAGTTAATACACTCACAGTGAGGGGAATAGGAGACTAGCAAAGCAATGGACAATGCTTCTTAGACAACAAGGTGCAGGGCTGGATGAACACAGCAGGCCAAGCAGCATCATAGTTGCAGAAAGGCTGACATTTCGGGCCTAGACCCTTCATCAGAAAAGGGACAATGCTTCTTACTTGCTTACCAATACAATGAGATTCCTGTCTGTCCATGGAACTGATCCTGGTCCTAGTTGACCAGGGCCAAATTCCTTTCATTCAGAAGGGGTGAGGAGCTGAATTTTGGGCACCTGTCCTGGCACTTTTTGGCTTCTGATGAGCTGTTTCCTCCTGGAATGAGAGAAAGGGAGGGATTAAGTGGGGGGAAATTGGGTGACACAATTGTTAGTGCTAGTGTAGATTGGTGAGATGTCTCAAATGAGTGAGTAGGCAGCATAGAGCCATGCAGGATTAGTATGTGGGGAGTTGAAATGTTCAGAGCAAGTGAGGTAAGCTGTTGCATGCATCAAGGGGAATGTCTGGGACAAATATCATGGACCATGTGGGGCAGCTCTGGACTGCCAGAGATTGACCGATTAGGTGCACAATAGTCTTTGAAAGTTGGCACCAGGAATCCTGGGATATCTTGGCCGTGGTGAGTACTTCTGCCTACAGCAAGTGGAAGAATCGGACAAACATTAGGCAAGCAGGGCTCCATAGGGGCATGATACATTGTTCATGAGGTACATTTGGCACAATATTGTGTGAAAATCTGCTTAGCCTTGTGGAGAGAAACTCTTCATGACACAAATGAAACTATATCAATTCTTACTAAGATTTGGTGGCAACACTGTCTGGAGGCATCACAAAATAAAGCTGCTGGATTAAAGTAGGTTGGGCAATGGACAATTGCTTGCATGACTAGATGTAAACCTTTGTTTTTCTAGCAATGGTTGAAGTCTTGTTACGTTGGGCAGGGGTGGGATAAAAGAAAGACTTGCATTTATATAGCACTCTTTATGACCAGCTGATGTCATGAAGCAAAAAAAAACCTCACGCAACTGGCAATATAAAAATGACCAGAAACTTTTAGTGATGTTGATTGAGGGTTAAACACTGTGCCACTTGTATAAGAACTGAGTTTTTGTTACCAAATGTTGAAGCAAAAAGAAAAGGGTTGATTTGTACATAGTATTTTTTCAAAGTGATGCAATCCACGCAAGTTCTTGGGTGCCACAACACACTTCAGGGCTTTCATCTTAGGGTGATTTCATATAGGGGTCTATGACTCCTGTACAACCTGATTGGCTCCATATTGGAGAGGGCCTGACCCTCCTAC
>NC_063339.1:26791396-26868073 GCF_021869965.1 Rhincodon typus | reverse complement strand
CCCTGAAGCCAGCAGAATCTCCTTCTCTTTGGGATCGTTCAAAGAGTCCAAGAGTGTCCACTGTAAAAACAGGAACTTTCTCCTGAGGATCTTGCCAGATTGCAAGGTGGACAAAACTCACAAGAAGACTTTCATCAGAATTTTGCCGATACATGTTTTATTTCCATGTTCCTGTTCCTCTTTGTCATTCTGCCACCAATGCTTTTTGTATTATTATTATGCCCTACTATTCCAGTTATGTGACACATGTTCCATTTTCATTAATGTGCTTCAGTTCAAACCCCCAAATCAGCAGTTAGTCATGTTATCACTATGCAATAATTAGCTTAAATGTCAGCCTGTTTCCATTTGGCTCCAGTTGAATTCATGGTTTTGATTATGATTCTGAGCAGTGATGCGTTAATTTTAGGCAGTTCACGATCACACTTACGTAATGTAGGCAGTTGACAATTTGTAGAAATTTTCTGATAGTTTTATTGAGTTGGTTAACAAGGAACAGTTTAGATATGATACATTTGTGAATTGAATCAAGGGAGTATAACACCGTGATGATTGGAGATGGTTCACTGATACCAGAGGATAATCAGCTGGGAGGGGCAGAATGTTTCCATCTCGTTAAAGCTCTTTAGCCTAGGGGAACTCTTCCCTAGGTCATCTTCCTCCACTTCTGGTCCATCTTACACAAATGGAGAAGACACCTCTCTAAAAATCGACTGATGATGACTGCTAACTCAGGACTACCTGAGAAGCACTCCCCTCTGCTCTGAGTGCTTATGGTTATAATTCCAGGTGCAAGTTATTCGGCGTCAATCAATTATCTGAACCCTTTTGGCCAATCGCCATAGAACAGTCACTCGTGATATCAGAAGGCTCGTGATTTTCCTCCCCTGCCCCAACTTCTTTGCCCATCTCCATTTGAAGGTTAATTTTCATTCTTTTTAAGAACAAAATCTTCTTACTTTCAAAAACAACACACTGATAATTGGGTACATTTGCCACCAGGTGAGTTGTTGACGTTTGTTCAATGTGCATTGTGACCTTTCAGTTTCTCATAATTCTTCCGTTTTGTTTTCCTGTGCTAGAATTTTGGAAAGTTAATTACTGCTGTAATGGTTGTTAAATAAAATGTCACGCTGTGCAGTAAATACTAGGAAAATTTGGTTTTTAAGGGACCACCAATTTCCAACAACTATCACTTAAAAAACACTGAGGGATGACCTATACACAAAGTAAAAGAAAAGTTGAGGATTTTTAGCCAAACGTTGGAAATGTATTTTCACAGAAGATTCACTGTTGCTCAAAAGCTGTGTAGCATTCACCAGGAGACCACATAATGCTCGTCCTCTTCTCTAAAATAGTGTCATATAGTGAGCTCTGTCCACCCTGCAGTCCAGCAACAGTGATTTTGCATATCTTCCTGAGCACGCAGATGAAGATCCAAAAAGACAGCACCTGTGACACTGTGGTGCTCCCGCAGTTCTTTATTTAAACCTGAGCTGTGATTTATTTTTCAATTTCATTGAAATTTATTTTTAATCGTAATTGTCTCCGCTGTCGGTCAGAGCGCGAAGGATAATGCTGATGTTGACCTGGTGGAGTTTCTTTTCTCTCCCAACACAGCAACCAGGGAGGAAACGGGTGAGTGACAGAGTGAGGAGGGTTGTACAGAGGGAGGCACAGCTCAAAGCGCCCACCTCCACCCCCAACCCTCAATCATGTGGCTTGTCCGCAATAGCACAGTGTGGAGTGAAGGCCAGATATAGAAGCATCACTTGTTGCAGGACCAGATGCAGTCTTCATTCAAAGCAAACCAGTTTGCAAAGTGCTCTGGGACAGTGGTGCCTCCTCCTCCTCCATTTGAAGAATTTCTGAGAAATTCTTTGAACCTCTCGGTGGCCTCATACTCCAGGTTAGGAGCCCATGGGTTCAATGAGAATGAGAACTGGAACTCTGTATGAGAATTGACATGAGGTCTACAATATTATATTACCATTTTGTTGCATAATTTCTTTACTTCTCTGAAATGAAAGTAAATGCTGGTCATTTTATAATATTAGCAATCATGACCTTGATCACACTTGTGCTCAAACCTTCAGTTCTGTTTTTCGTAGCATCTATTTAACTCAGCTTTATTTGGAGAAGCAACAAGATACCATTGAGGAACAAAGCCCCCGGTCACTCAAGTTCAAAACTTTGTTTCTGAAGGGAAACTGGAATTACATTGGTATATAAACAAGCACATTCAATGCAAGAGATGGTGGAGTTGGGGGTTTGGGGGGGTGGTCAGTCAGAGAAATAACTGAACATCTGCTACCTATGGTACTCACTGGTGAGATCCCAGTCACATCCAGAAAACTGCAGACTTCTGTGCATTGATTACTGAGCTTAATAGCTATGTGTAGACAGGATGTGGACTAAGCCAATAATATTTAGCTAGGATTTCCAGTAACCACCGTACTTTGCTTCTGTAGAAGCTAATTTTGGGTTACATCTGAACCTGGTATAAAAGTGACCCTTGTGCTTTACAAATCCAAAAGATGCTATGAACTCGGGCCATTCGGCCTTTCGAGCCTGTTCCGCCATTCACTAAGATCAGGGCTGAACTATTTGAGTTTCAAGTTCCACATTTCCATCTACTCCTGTAAAACCTTGATTATTTTGCCTCACAAAAATCTACCTCTGCCTGAAAAGTATACTTAATGATCCCAGCTCCACACACTGCTGTGACAAAGTTCCAGTGTCACTCAAGAGAAGAACAATTCTCCTCATCTCAGTACTAAAAGGCTGACCCCTACCTTTAAAACAATGGTCCCTGTTCTGGACTTACCCATAAAAGAAAACATCCTTTCCTCGTCCACCTTGTCAAGACCATTCAGAGTCATATGTACTTCAATCTAGTCAGCCCTCACTTTTCTTAACTCCAGTTGAATCAAGCTCAGCCTGTTCAACCTGTCCTTATTCCTCAACCCAACCAGTCCAGGTATCTATCCAGTAAAACTACTCTCAACAGCCTTTAATGCATCTATGTCCTTCCTCCAACAAGGAGACCAAAACTGGAGACTGTATTTCAGATGTGGTTTCATCAATGTTCTGTATAACTCAGTACAACGTTCTTAATTTTATATTAAATTCCTTTTGTAATAAAGGAAAGCATTCCATTAGCCTTGCTCCCTACTTGCTCTACCTGAATGGTAATATTTTTTTGACTATAAAACACCTTGATCCCTCAACTTCAGAATTCTGCAGTTGTTCTTCATTTAATACAATTCTTTTTTAATTCATCATGCCAACGTGAACAAGTTTACATTTTTCCACATTGTATAAAGTATACCTGACTTTTACCTACACAACATACCTGAACTGGTCTGCAATCTGTTTATATAGTTTTCACAACGAACTTTCCAATCCATCTTTATGTGACCTTATAATTTAGCTATCATACCTACACTCTTCTCATTTAAGTCATTGATATAAATTGTGAAATGTTGAGGCCCCAGCATAAATCTCTGTTGGACCCCACTGTCAATCAGGAAAAGATCCATTTATGCTTACTGTTTTTTGCCAGCTGACTAATCCTCTATTCCTTATAATATTTTACCCCTCTGCACCATGGGCTCCTACTTTGTGCATTAATCTTTTGCGTGGCAGTGTTGTCAAATGCTTCTGAAAGTATAGTACAATTAATGATATATGTACAAGTATCAGCTAAGTAATTTTCAAACCATTTGGAGCAGCACAGTTCCTCAGTGGTTAGCACTGCTGTCTCACAGTGCCAGGAACCAGGGTTCGATTCCACCCTCGGGCGACTGTCTGTGTGGAATTTGCATGTTCTCCTTATGGGTTTCCTGTGGGTGCTCCGTTTTCCTCCCATAGCCCAAAGATGTGCAAGGTTAGGTGGACTGGCCATGCTGAATTGCTGATAGTGTCCAGGGATTTGCAGGCTGGGTGGATTAGTCATGGGAAATGCAGGGTTGCAGGGATAAGGTGGAGGGTGGGTGAGTCTTTGGAGGGTCAGTGTGGACTTAATGGGCTGAAAATCTTGCTTCCACACTAGCGTTTCTATGATTTAGGGATATACCTAATATTGCATGCAGAACAAATGTCAAATTGACCATTAATTGAATGCAAGACATTTAAATAAATATTTGAAATAAATTGGGACAAGACGTAAAACTTGTGATCCCTTTTTGACTAGTTTTCAACATCTGATATACCACCCAAGAACTGGCAGAAACCTTTGGGCTTTTTATTAAAAACTTATGACAACTGGCTAAAGCAATGTTAGCATGTCCAATCACCTCTTAGATGTACATGTTACATGTCAGAGAAATTGGGGCTGGGTTTTCCTGCAACTCAGGAAAATCTGACCAGTCCATTTTGCGTCTTCCACAATACACATCCAATCCATGCCCAGTATGTTTGCCTTGTCACAAAGAAGTTGGGGTCACAGTGTGTTTTGCTTAATGTAATCAAATGCATGAAAACTGTGGGTATGGAGGCAGAAGGAATAGGAGACCTACCTCCATTGTCCAATATAGCAGTTCACCTCACATCATTATTAAAAGGACTCCTGAACCTTATCCTTCTCTTCTGGCTCATCCACATGCCACCCCTGTTGCCTGCACCTCAGAATACCAAACTCCAGCCCTTAAGCCCCATTAACCACATGTAGGACACAATAGATACTGTATTATTGCCAGATTATTAACCCAGAGGCCATAGTAATGTTCTGAAGACCTGGGTTTGAATCCATATGGTGGAATTTGAATGCAATGAATACCTGGAATTGGAAGACTAATGATGACCAAGAAACCATTGTCGATTGTCAGAAAAACCCATGTAGTTCACTAATATCCGTCAGGTGAAGATGACAGTTCCTTCCCTAGTTTGGCCTATGCGTAACTCCAATGTGTTTGACACTTAACAGCTTTCTAGGCAATTAGGAATAGGCCATAAATGCTGGCCCAGCTAGTGATGCCGACATCCCATGAATGAATCAAAAAACAACTTTCCATACTCATTCACCAGAATACATAGAAACATAGAAGATAGGAGCAGGAGGAGGCCATTCAGCCCTTCGAGCCTGCTCTGCCATTCTTCACGATCATGGCTGATTCTATTTCTGCACTCCTAGGAACCATGCAAAAGCATTGGGAATTATGTTAATCTTATTGGGAAAAATACTAAGCCTCTAACAATCTAATAAAACTTTGAACACAAACCCATTGTCATTAATACAATAAAAAAAATCCAGTGTTTTAACAATTTGTAATCCTTTATTGCTAAATAGGTTGTAAACGTTAAATACAGCACATTCTATTATTGCAGCTTTCTGAAATTGGCAATCATTCTCTGACCAATAGAGCATGTAGTGAGCTGAAGCCATATAGAGTTTGAAGTCCAGCCAAGTGGTCATACTTGCTACAGCTGTCATTACTAAAGCTTGCAATTACTTTGTCTTAAACTGACAGAATAGTATGGTATCCAATCAATGAGGAGGAGCAAGTATAGAGATTTTATTAATTTTCAGAAGCAGGCTTTCTTTTGGTAATAGCCAGAGTTATCAGTCAATTTAAATGATGGCACAAAATCTGACAGCACAGACTGGCAGCATTTTTTTCTTTTTTGTATTTCTTTAATTCATTATGGCACTTTCTTCAATGTAAAATGTATCACAATGCGTGAGAGCACTGACACAATGGTAGTCCACGTACCTTCTCAGGACAGATTCCCAGGATTAATCACTGCATCAAAAAGATCTTGTTACAATATATAAACAAGTAGAGATATTTGAAGGTGTCAGAATTTTTTACACTTACCTGTCAGAATGTTTTCCCATTGTCAGAAGACTCCCCCCACCGGTGGGAAATTTTCCAAGGAGTTTTTTTTAAGAGATTCCTAATATCAGCACACACACATTATGTGTGGAAGAAATATGATTTTCCTGTGGCCCTTACAATGGGCGCCTGATCCTTAAAGATGCACATGCATGTGAAGGCCATATGAAAATGGTTTGGGGTATAATATGAGCAGCAGAGGTTAGGCTACATTTTGGTACACAGAAATAAAATGATGGGAAGATCTAATGCGGCCTAATGTCAATGTTATTAATGTCATTAAACACTTCCTATGTAGGGCCTTGGAACAATTTACTGTGTAAAAGACTCCATATCGATGCATATTCTTTTTAAAAGACTGTACTGTAGTATATGGGCTGGTTGTTACAAAGTTCTCATTTCAACGCTGGCAGAGACAAGATGAGGCCCTTAAGTGGATAACAAACACCCATTAAGGCATCTCAATTGGCTGATTGGTAGGTAGTCTGCCTGTCTCACCTACGCCACCACTAAGATTGCAGTGGGGACAGAGGTAAGCAGGTAGAAGGCAGGCAGTGTTGAGCTGGAGGAACACAGCAGGTTAGGCAGCATCAGAGGAGATGAAGGGTCCTGACCCGAAACGCCAACTTTCCTGCTCCTCTGATGCTGCCTGGCCTGCTGTCTTCCTCCAGCTCCACACTGTTGTCTCTGACTCCAGCATTGGCAGGTCTTGCTATCTCATAAGGCAGGCAGGTTGTCCACTGGAAATCTGAAATTTACTGTCTGAAAGGGCAAGAGAAGCAGAAATCCTTGACTTATTTAAAGGGTTAGTAGGAACTGCCGATGCCGGAGAATCTGAGATAACAAGGGGTTCTTCAGAAAGGGTCTAGACCCGAAACGTCAGCCTTCCTGCTCCTCTGATGCTGCTTGGCCTGCTGTGTTCATCCAGCTCTACACCTTGATATTTAAAGGGTGCCTGGATATGCAGCTGAAGTGCTGTAACCTACAGGCGCTGTGGACTGAATGCTGCAAAGTGGAATTAGACTGTGTGGCTGCTGATGACACGATTTTTCAAGCAATTTTTCTTTTCCTTCTGCGCTGTAAACTTTCTCCGGTTTTTCTCAAAAATAACACATGCGTTGATAAATAGAGATCTGTATTTATTAGGCACTTTTCAGGATTTCCAGAAGCACAGCTAATGACATTCCTTCTAAAGTGTAGTCCCCATTGTAATGCAGGAAATAAGCAATGAGACAATGATCGTTTTTGTTTTAGTGTTGTGTTGATTTGAAAGAGAAATATTGGGCAGGGTATCAGGAATACGTTCTCTGCTCTTCTTTGAAATTTTCACATAAAATCTTTTGTGTCCGTTTCAGGCAGTGGATGAGGTACTCGGTTTAAAATGTCACCCGAAAGATGTCATGTACATCAGATCAACACTCCCTCAGTACTTCACTAGAGTGTCAGCCTTGACTTTTGTGGCCTAGTGTCAGGAGTGAGGCTTGAACCCACGATTCCATTTTCTCTCAGAGCACATGATCAACTAGGTGAAGCGGGAAGCCCCTTTAACTCAAAATAAAAACAAAAAACTGCGGATGTTGAAAATCAGAAAGAAAATCAGAAAGTACTGTAGAAACTCAGCAGGTCTCTGTAGAGAGAAAAACGGAACTAACATTTCTAGTCCAGTGAACCCTCGTCACTGCTTCTCTCCCCAAAGATGCTGTCAGACCTGTTGAGTTTCTCCAGCAATTTCTGTTTTAGGCCCCTATAAACTTTATGTGCTGGCTACGTGGAGCTCGGAGGAAATGTGACCCACAACCTTCTGGTTCAGAGGCCTGAGGGGAAAAGAGATATAATCTTCCTAATCTGTAATGATCAGTTTTCTGTTAACTGGTAAATCCCTGGGTTCCTTGAGATGTTTGCATCATGAATGCCTATACATCAGGAAACCACAGAAATGCCAACAGTGTTTTTATGTAGTTATTGTTGGTGTGTTATTATTATGTACTTCAAAGGAACAAACATGATTTCGAAATAAACCACTACAAGTACAACAATAACTTGCATTTATGTAGCACTTTTAATCTGGCAACATAGACAAAAATTGACACAGTGAAAAAGAAAGTAGCATTGGAGCAGGTGACTGAAGGCTTGGTCAAAGAGGTAGCATATAGGAAACATTCTAAATAGCAGAGAGAATTGGAAAGGATTAGGGAGGGAATTCTTGAGTTTTAGGCTGATCCTTCTGGTGGTTGATGGTGAGGAATAAAAGGAGTAGAGATGCCCCAAGAGGAATGCTGAGTTGTTACTTTGTTTATTAAGAGAGAAATTAAAATTTGTTTCTGTTTGGTTATAGCAGAGATCCCACAGATAAGTGCTAGCATTTTATTAGAAATGATGTGGTGTAGGGGTAGAATGCTAGACATTCAGTCTATATCCAACCCAATTACTTTTACCCCAAACCCTTTCTCTCCCTTTACCTCTGAGATTTGGCACTGTAAAGGAGATGCTCTGATGGTCAAGTAACCAGGTTTAGTTCTCAAGTGTCAGGGCTGTGGCAGTTAGTGTTGCTGAGCTATTAGACTGTGGAGTGCATCACAGTATGTACAACAAGTATCAGTTAGCATTGATCAGGAGCAGAAGCCCTAATCCATATGCACTTTTGAAAATCAGAGCCTCTAATGTTGCTCAGATTAAGATCTGTAATCTCAGTGCAGGTTGGTGATAACCTGAATGATCAGTAGTAACCAAGGTGCGAAATTAGGACCATTAGAGTCTGTTGTTTAGGCTTAGAGCTCCTTACTGCTCCAAAATTGAGTCCGCGGCACCTGCTCCCAGTTTTGTGGTAAATTGTGCTGGATGCCATGTTGGTTAGTGCGTACAGTAACCATCCGTCAGAAATAAGCAGACAAAGATTGAACATATTGTCACACAGCATGCCACATTGTTATGGTGCCAGTGCTGACATTTTTCAAGTCAGAGCTTCAACTTAACACACTGTCCTAACAAGTTAGCTCAATTGGCTTGAAGGCTGGTTTATGATGCAGTGTGATACTGACAGCGCAGGTTCAATTCCCCCACTGGATGTGGTTACCATTTGAAGGTCCCACCTTATCAATCTCGCCCTTTGCCTGAGGCATGGTGACCCTCAAGTGAATCCGCCAACAGTTGCATCTCTGTAATGAAAGAGCAGCCCAATGGTCCTCTGGGACAATGGCACCTTCACACTTGTCCCAACTTTCAGAAAGTTGAAGTTGCATGCAGCAAGAGGAAGGAACCCTCCCACTCATACAGTACTATTTAAAGAAATTATCAACTAGTTGCTGGTTGGCTTATTCTGGCTGTTGCTGTGATTCTACAAGGACTTGATGCTTTCTAGAGTTTCAATTGCCAATGTTTATGGGGAGTACAAGTGCTGAAGGGTATTTTGTTGACTTTAAGATTACAGTACAAATCAAAGATGGTTGCATTTAGTAGGCCTGCCACTTGGATTACAACCTGATGAGGACAATGAACAGAAGGCCATCTAGAGCAGGAAAAACTGCTCATAGACCACATGCCCACATTACTTACCAACCAATAATTTCTATCAGTCAATACTCATGCCTAATGTTTATGGGTATCACCTCGCCCTCACACATTGTACACTATAAATGTATAGTCTCACAGCTTGCACACATTGCCAGTAATTTAATCATGATAGCCAAGCATGTTATACAATTTTCACTGTAGCTTGTCATACCAAGGTTGTTATTACCGCTCCTGTGAGGACATTAAACATCTTGTGCCATTGCATCCCGTTCCTCTACATATTGCCCTCCAATCTCCCTGCTTCCATTGTGTTTTAATATCCGCAACTTTAACTCCATGCATAAAGCCTTGCCTTGTACACCTTAATACTATAGGTTGGAAACAAACTTATTAATTTCAGGTTGAAAATGAAAAATGAATTTTGTATCAATAGCCCTTTGCGAAAGTGAGTTCCAATTTCTGCCACAGTTTTAGAGTGGAAATTCCTATTTTCATTCCTTAAAGCTTTGCTTCTAAACATTTTTTAAAATTTTGAACTTATCCCTAGACCTCCCAAACAGAGGAAGAAAACATTCCAACTTTACGTGCTCATTAATATTTGAAAAATGTGATCAAATTATTAGCTTTTTGCAATTTTGGAAATTATTCTGTTTTAACCAATACTCATCCCTACGTTGAAATCTATTTGCCACAGATTTGTTCATTGTCTTAATCTATCAATATCTCTTTCAAATTTATGCTTCCATTTATCTTTTTACAATGCTGCTGAACTTTTTGAGTCTTTAGCAAATTTGAATATGTGGCATTGCATCCCATCATCCATGTTACTAAAAATATAGTGCATTTTGAGGCCCCAGAACAGATCCCGCTGTGATATCACTGGTACTGCATGACCCAATATAAAATGTTCTGTTATCCGTAGTCATCTGCTGCTCAGACAATTTTTGAATCATGTCAGTAATTTGCTTTCATTTCTGTAAACTTCAACTTCAACTAACACCCATGTATGAGATTTCTCAATTTCCTTCTGGAAGTCTATGTAAATTGCATCCATAGAAATTTCTCTACTTTATCACTCTTTAAAAACCACAATCAGATTTATCAGGCACGACCTACCCTTTACAAATCCATGATGCTTATCAGCTGAACATTTTTGAGATATCCCTTCATCCAATCACTTAACTCTACTAATTTCCTGATGCAGATGTCAACTAACTGGTCTTTAATTCTCTGGTTTCCCTCGCTTGCTTTTCTTAAAGAGTTGAGTGATACACACAATTTTCCAGTCGAAAGGAATGGGTCCCAAATTGAGAGACTTAAAATCTTAGTTATTATTGCATGGCAATGTTGTCACTCAATTCCCGGTGATTAGTCAGTCTTTAGTGCCATTACTTTCTTCATTTCTCCTATTTTCCTTATGTTAATTTTGGGTTGAGCCTTATCGTTGATTCAGCTTTAATTTCCTTGGGATGTCCAGCATGCTGATCGCTTCTCAAACATTAATTACTTTAGAGTATTTAGTCAGCATGTTTGTATTTGGAGTGTAGGAATATAGGACAAAAGAGCAGGAGTAGGACTTTTAGTCCTTGACCTTGCAGATCATGGATGATATCCAATCTCAACGCAAGTTTCCCACACTGATTCCATATCCCAAATGCCTTGATAGCTTTAATATCTGTTCATTGAGAACATCATTGCCATTGTTTTTCAAAGGACCTCCATTTCTCCAAATCACTTTTTATTTAACCCTATAAGTGTAATGTTTTTGGTTTTAATATTGATAACCCCTGCAAACTTCTTTACATGCTCCCTTTTTATAGTACTCTTTTTCTGTTTTCATTGTTTTCTGTTCTTTGTTACCCAAGTCTTTAGTCACCCATGGCTATTTTATTTGATTAGTAATTATCCTTTAGCAATCTAAATAGGCTCTATATCATATAACATAATTCTCTGACCTTCTGTTGTTTTTTTGCCCAGATTTGCCGAGTTTAGTGTATCCAGTCTCTGTCTTATCCAAAAGAAGTTAGCCTTACCTAAAGCCTAATAGCTCTTCATATTTCTCCTTTGTACACAATGCGTTGAGCTCAATCATATTATGCATGTTATAAATGTTTATGTACAATTAGGCTGATATCTAACTTCTGCTCATTAGAATAGAATGTGAAGCAGCTGTGTGCTTCCATAGAATCCCAACAGTGTGGAAACAGGCTATTCGGCCCAACAAGTCCACACTGACCCTCTGAAGAGCATCCCACCCAGACCCATCCCCCTACCCTATCCCTGTAACAGTGCATTTCCCATGGCTAACTCATCCTTGAACACTATAGGTAATTTAGCATGGCCAAGCCACCTAACTTGCATATCTTTGCACATTTCATATTTCTAATGTGTAGTGTTTTGGTGTGTGGCATGCTCCTCAATTGGCACTCAGACTTATTGTTGCTGAAGGACACAGTGTTGCAGGCATAACTGTGGCGGGGTAACTGGAGGCAGTGTGAGCTAGCATTCACTGCTTCTATCAAGTTATAGCGTTGGGTCCCCAGCTGATGCATGCAGCCAATGAACAATGCATTGACTGTTAGTTGTATGCAGCAATCACTCGATTAACTAGAACATACCAAAGTTGGCATGCTGCTGTGGTACAGTGAGTGGCCGTGAGTTATTCATAGAGTGCTATGCCCCACACACCTTTTGGAGATATCCAACTTTTCCCCCACTTGAGAGTTTACCTCTCAGTGATCAGGGCAGTTATTGAGCCTAATACTTTAAATTTAATGTTAGGAATATGTGACCTGACCAAAAGTGAATACAACCTCACTTTTCATGTCACTATATTATTTTAATGGCTACAATGCTGAATCCAGGGACAATCGTGTGAGGGAAAACTATAATCCAAACCAGACTAAGGCTTTTTTTTTAGAACAAACCTGCAATTGTTATGGTTAGTTATGAAACTTCCCTCCAACTCATATATATATACACCAATAACCAGAGACATATAACACAATTCATTTGTTACCTTCTCAGAAAATCCAAAAAATTGCTAGCAACGGACTTACTGTTTCAATTATGCTGGAAAACTGAATGCGAGCAGTGTGGCTTTTCAATGGATTGGTTTTGCTGCAATCTGTGATTGAGAACAAGGGTTCTCCATTGACTAAGGTCAGGATGAATGTGTGTGAGAAGCCATCAAGTAGTCCACTCAGTCCTTCTGAAATGCTTTTGTATTACTGTCCTGTTCCTTAATTCTTAATAATTGTGGCAGGAATTACAATGACGACACATTTCCCTAAAACCAATGTATCTTTTTGTTGACAGACATGGGCCTGATTTTTATAGTCTGCCCACAGGTGAGAAAACAGGCAGGTGGACCCAGAGGTTAGGGCACCTGGGCCAACAGCATTTTTGCTGCCAAGCCACCCTCCCCCTCCATGACTGTAGGGGCAATGGGAGAGCTGTAAGATGGGTTGTCCACCTATGACCCATTTGAGGCCACTTAATGGACAATTAATAGCCAAGTAAGAGCTGCACCCCAACACTGCTCCGATATAATGGTTAATGGATTGCACTGTTCCTGAGCTTGCAACATCAACCAGTTGTGCCCCCACAGTCTTCTCTTTCCATGCCCATCTTTGCTCACCCTCACCTGGCTAACGTGTTACCCAATTCCCCCCTCGATGGGGGCCTGCAGTGAAATCCAAGGAAGATTTCACATTCAGCTGAATCTCCAGGTAAACCAATGAACATCACCTCTGAGGTCAATCTGCAGTACGAGCAAAGGCCACTACTCCTGCTTAGCACAGACGGTATGCAAAGCCACTAGTTTCTGATTGGCCAGCAGCAGTACAAAGTAGGGCGTTTGGAAATGGATGAAAGTTTCATATTATGAAAATTAAAGGGTGGACTGTTGTGGTGCAGTGGTAGTGCACCTACCTCTGAGCCAAGAGATCCAGATTCATGTCCCATCTGCTCCGGAAGTGTGCAACCACATCTCTGAACAAGTTAATTAGAAAATATCGAAAAATAAAAGGGCCATCTCCTGCAAAATTAAAATGTGTCCAGTTGGATAAATGGAAGTGGGCTTGCCCCTGAAATTTGAGGTGGACAGTCCACCTGCAGTATAAAATTCAGCCTGTGGCTTTAAAGCATTACTAACCCCTGGTTTTCCCCTCACACCAGCAGACCCAACACCCCTGCATTCTAAAGGTCTTAGAGAGTTTTGCTTGATATTTGGAAGAGACAAAGTGATCAGAGGCAACCTGCTACACTGATAGGTGATGAACATGATGTTGCTGATCTAACCATACCTTTCCCTTTCAACATCCCATGATATTGTGAGACAGACCTTGAGGACACGTGAATTTCACTCTTGTAACTGGCTTATTTCATGAAAAAGTGATTGTGTCCTTAATACATCAGAGCAATGAAAAGGGAGACATCGAGCATTTTATGCTACCACATGCGTACATGCAGTAAGGATTGTTTCAATCAAGTTTTTACAATACATTTGTTTTTCTAAATATTTGCCCAATATCCACGAAATCTTTGCCAGTCAGGTTATGCAATGTGGTAGCAGGCTGCCTGGCCTTAAGTAAGATTTGAATGTCAGGGCCATCAATTACATGGAGCAGTTTGTCAGACATTAAGATGCATCAAGAATTGTTTCATCTCTCCCTGGTGAGGCAGCCTCTGTTAAAAAAAAATCATTTCAGCTGAAACATTAGCAGAACAAATTATGAATATAGATTTTTGCTGAAAATGGTAAACTCTAAAATTTTGCTTTAAAACTGTGACCTATCTCCATGTATGGTCGGTCCAACTTTTGCATTGTGCCATTAAATTCTTGGATATTACCACTGAATTTTTTTTTGAGATGATTAGTTCAACCAGTTGACATTTTTGAATACGTCTTCAGACCCTAGAAGGGGAAATCTTAATTTATCATTGTGAGACTACTGCAAGGCGTGGATATTTAAATATTTATCTAACTAAAAAGTTGATAGTCATATGGATTAGTGACCTTTTTAAAGTTGTTGATTACTAATATTTACCATTTATCATTGTAACATTGATATTAAATTTAAATAAGAGTTTGGAATTATTATTAGACATTACTTGCTTGCTTTCCATATCTTTAGCAAATAAATACAGCCATTAAGAATTCTGACAAACTTGTTGACACAGTCTTTTATTTGTAACATAGATACTGTACTTGAGAGGGAAAGACACAGCAGTGTAAGGATCAGACCTGAAGATCTGTAATGCACATATGTTAAATTAAGCGTCTGCAGTAATAGTGTTAGAGTCTCTGAAGCAAATATTGCTTAAATGGTTGCTGCTGATCAGTTAATCTTTCCCAGGTCAGGTCATCCTGGCCTGAACATATTGGAATTAATCAAATCTTTTGTATCAATTCCAAATTATTTGCAAATGAACTCTTAAAATAATAATCTCATATCTATTTTTGCTGGATTTTTTGGTACCTGGCTGTGAGGAATATTACGTAACAATCATTTGGTAGTATTAATATTCTGGTAGTATTTCTGGATTATTTCAATACCTGGTTGAGTGGGATAGTGTTTCTGTTCCAAAATCTCTGTCAAAATGGGCTCATGATATTTTTGCGTAAAATATTGAGAGTTTTTCTTCTGTTTGAAAGATGAAACCATTTGTACTCAGGAGGGTAAAATATGATGGATTGCCTTTCCATAGAATCTTAGAACAAAAAAAAGAGAGCTGTGGTCCACTGTGTGAGTGTTGCTGTTTGTTTAATTGTAGATATAATTCTTTTATGCAGAAAATGTACTAATGTTATATTACAAGGAGTCCTTGGACATTTTGCCACGTGGGAAGGGGGCCTCAGAAGCAAAGAAGTTGAGTCCCGGATTTAGAATACAGCTGGCTAGCTGACAATGTTGCTTTATAGGCTCCAACACTATTATTGAGGCCTGTTAATTTAACTTATGTGCAATGAACATCTTCAGATCTACTCCTAATACCAGGTTATGTCTGTCATTCTTGTAAACTTGGTGAGCTGAAGCACTCTCATTGGACACACATGCCATTAAAAATTTCGATATTACTCACTGAATAGTGACTTTCTTCAGGAGTAGAGCTACAGTTTTCAAAGTTTCGGCTTTACTTGTTTCAATTGCTGGCCTTAGACCAGTGAATATAAACCACACCACAAATAAAGGATGTTAAACAGAAACGAAACAAAAACCACAACAGTGAATTTGATAGGACTGCATGCAATGGGTAGACAACAACTCACTTGAGATTAACACTTAATAAAAGCACACAATATGCTCAAACTTCATCTAATGATCAGCCATTTCTTCTGATTGTTTGGAAGATAGTCATCAGTATTTTTTTTCACTTATGACACTTAACTCTAGGCATGTGAATAATGGACTAAAGTTTTTCAATTCTTTCTTGCCCTGGCTCTCATTGCAATTGTGGCTATAATGAAAAGACTTAAGTATTTCACGGAGTCAATTTTGGAAGCAATACTTGCTGCAAACCTGTTTTGAATTGGTCATATCACTGATGATTTCTCACGAAGTTGTCTAGAAGTCAGACTTCAATTTGGGAGTCTGTGGATTTTTGTTTTCATTCTCATTTGAAGAACCCATCCTTTGTATTCTGCTGCTGAACTCTAATGAACTGACATTCAGGATTTATTTCTTCCACAGAAAACTGGTGAATGTCATAAGATTGAAACTAAAATAGGAATAAGTTGCAGTGCCATTTTGTATTTGATTATATCAAATTACCTGTTAAATTATAACAAAAGCACAATCTGCAGTGCATTTAGCAAATCCAAGAAATTACTAAGGAAGGTATTGCAAAATTACTTCATTCTTTATTAACTGTGAACTAACTGACCATGAAAAATACTGAAAAGTACATGTGTATAACACAGCTGTATCATTGCTGATCCCAAGCCAATATCTGAGAGAACACAAATTTAATGTAAAGTGGTTGTCATGTAACAATATGCCTATATTATTAGCCAGTTTAATTGAGACCCAAAGATGAGTATTTTTCTTGCCTTAGTATCATTATTTCATTGTTTAATAAAAGTACATGATGAAAGGAAAGCAGAATACAGTTCCTATATGTGATCTCAATATAACTTAGTAAGGCCCTTTGAAAAAATTGACTTCATTTATTTTAGTTCTCAAGAAACACGGGAACAGTAAAATGTTATTTAGCTCTCAAGCCTATTCAACCATTTCATGTGATCATGGTTGATCTGCGACTCTAGTCCACATATTCACCTTTGTCCCATATCCCTAAATTTCTTGGTTTACCAAAATCTGTCAATCTTAGATATAAAATTAATAACTGATCCAGTGTCAGTAGGTTTTTCTGAAGAGTTCCAAACTTCTAAAACTCTTTTTCGGAGGTGGAAATTTATGTACACCTCCTCCCCACCCACTCAGCACTCTCTCTCTCTATTCTTCTGCCCACGATAACCATCGTTGGATGCGGTGAAATCAGATGCAGTGGCACTGTAAGTATTGTTTACATGTCTCACCTGGAATTCTACCAACAACTGGGTATTAGGAGACTTCCCTGCCCTTGGGGCAACTGTATATGGTAACCTATCCAGTGGCAGGATCATTATGATGGTTTCTTGCAGGCTGAGGAGCTCCAGTGTGGACACCCTGTACCCAGTAGAAGCTCGTCCCCAACTAAGTCCCTGCCATCTTGTATGTTCCATCCTGCTCTAACCTGTAGCACCTGGTCACCCACTCTGTGTTGTATTGGGGCATGCCAGCCTGATGCCAATAAAATTCCTGATTTCCGTACTGATCTGGCAACATGTTACTCCTTAGCAAATTGCCTGCAGTCCTACCAATGGCCACCACTCCCATTGGTGCTGTTCAGACTGGAGGGCAGCTAGGCATTTGATTGGCTGGCTTTATCCCGGATGGGGGTAGGAACCTCACACTGAGCCAGTCAATGATCTAATGGCTGTTAAATGGCTGTGGGGATACCAAATGAAGGTGGGCTTGCCTCAGACTTTTCATCTTGGTGTGGTGCCACTGCTAAAACCGAAGGCATTTTGGGTAGAAGTATCTTTTTTAATTTCGCTTTTAAAAGGGTCCACCTCTAATTCTTTAATTATGACCCTACCGGTGCTCTCTAACTGCTGATGTTCTTTCTTTCTATCTGCTGAACCTTTCCAGCTTAAAATCTTAAGACTTTGATCAAGTCATCCCTTGACCTTCTCAAACACAGGGAAATGCAATCTTAGATTGTATTATCTACCCTCTCCAAGGCTGTTATCGAACCAAACCACATTGCACTTCGACCAAAGCTGAACTTCCTCCTCGTCCTGCATTTCCTCCTTGAACAGAAAACAGGGATGTCTATTGGACTGTTGGCTTTCATTTCAAAGGGAATTGAGTATAAAAGCAGGGAAGTTTTTCTAAGGCACTGTAGACAACACCTGAAATATTGTGAGCAGTTTTGGGCCCCTTTCCTAAGGAAAGATGTACAGGCATTGGAGGCAATCCTGAAAAGGTTCACTAGGCTGATCCTGGGCATGTGATATTCGGAGAGGTTGAGTAGATTGGTTCTGTACTCAATGGAGTTGAGAAGAATGAGAGACAATTTTATTGGAACATGCAAGATTCAAGGGTCAATGCGGAAAGCTTATTTTCCCCTTGTGGGAGAGTCTGGGACCAGAGGGCATAATCTCAGAGTAAGGAGTCATTCATTTAAGACAGAGATGAGGAGGAATTTCTTCTCTGAGGATGGTGAATTGGTAGAAGTCTTTACCGCAGAGGGCTGTCGAGGCTTAGTCATTGAGTATATCCAAGGTTGAGACAGACTTTTAACTAGGAGGGCATTAAGGGCAGAGTTGAGGATTATCAAATCAGCCATTGAATGATAGAGAGAGTCAAGGGCTGAATGGCTGATTTGTGCCTCTTTTGTCTTAAGATCAAAGCCTTTGCAAGGATATATTACAAACAGTAGCACAGAAACTCAAGAGGGTTCTGTGCTCTCATTGGATCCCAATTTTTGGAATGGGGGAATCCCTTAACAGCAGTTATTGGTCGGATTAGCCACTTTAAGTACAATATTTTACAACACCTGTCAGCCTGTTTACCTGAAACAAATACAAATGACATTAGAATTCCATCTGGATGAACTGAGACTCCCTTGAACTCATCATGGGAAGTTGCAGTAAATGGGGCATTTATTTTATTGAACTTAGTAATATGATACTAAACAACCTGCTGTGATGGTTTCATTGCAGCTGAGTTAAATTCTCCGGGGACGTGTGTTTATTCTGTGAAAAGTTGAACTGTGTGTCATTAAGCCTAAATAGGCAACACAATGATGTCACTGTACATCTGTTTGCTGAGTCAACCTTGACAGTATCAGACTCCAGTATCTCCCTGTAAGTTCTATAGTTTCAGTACATTATTCTAAAATTATTGTTTTTCATCATTTCCTTCTCTCTCTCTCTCGCACATGTGTGAGCACACACAACATACATTAGATTATATAGTTACCTTTTATCTTTCTTAACTGTTCAGCCGAGTCGCATCTAGACTCTCAATCATCAGAGCAGTCCATCTGATTCGCTTAGGGTCAAAGAACCTACAATGCTTTCAAGAATGAAATAGTTCACTCAAACAAGTTAAAATGACAAGCCGTTGACAATTTCCCCAAATGCTTAGATTCCAATTGCAATGTAACCTGTTCCAGCCATAAATCAATGCTTTCTGGCATTACCTGAACCACTAATTATGTGATTCCCCTGAGCAGTACTCATGGCCATTGATTATACGCATTATCTTTATTAAATAAATGCCTCTATTTTTCTCTGGGACAGAGAAATGAAGGGGGAAATAAAAGGGCAAGGATAACCTTTAAACTGAAATTCCTTTGCTGTTGTTTTAATAGTTTCTCTGCAAGGAACCAGACATCCTTGTCCAGGTTCTTCAGCTTTCAGGAAGAAAGCACAAAGCATAGAAACTTCTAAAAATCATGTAGGTAGACAAAGGACTTGGATCTCTGTCAAATTTCCTCCACTCATCTTCTAAGAAACTGGGACCATGTTAGTTTTGCATTTAATTAGAAATGTCAAGTAATTATCCTTGATGCGAACTTCCTTTCATCTTATAAGTAAAGTTTACTGCCTAATGTTTTACAAAATAATAACTATAACATCTGTCTAAGACATTCAGTGACTTAATGTCCACTTGTTGTGGACCTACAAACTGCTCTCATTGTCCCTGACTGTCCCTGACTCCACCAAGGCTGGGATCCCTTCACCTAGTCATCCTTTAATACATGTTCTTAGTACGTGACACTGACCCAGCTAGCTCAGAGCCAGCTCTGGAGTGAGCAGCACCCCTGACGGAGCTCCCTGATTGGACCAGTTCAGCAGTCCCAATCAGTGAACTCATATTCTATGAGGTCCACCTGGCTGACCTCGTTCCAATCACAACAGTCCCCAAGCAAAATACCTATGCCTTCCATTTAATAAACCAATATGAGCCTTGCTGAAATCTCTGTAAACAGTAAACCGTTGCATTCAGGCAGACGCCAGCATGGATCACATGACCTCTTAATCTACACTAAATTTAATGCAACAGATCAAAAATGTAATATTCTTATAAGACAAAAGGTACAATTCTAATACTTAATTATTTATAAAACTTACAATTGTAACAATATAGGGAAGCACAGGTAAACATTTAACTTTAGTGATAAATAGAGTCATAGAGATATACAACACAGAAAGAGGCCCTTCAGTCTAACTTGTCCATGCTGACCAGAGATCCTAAATAAATGTAGTCCCATTTCCCAGCATTTGGCCCATATCTCTCAAAACCTTTCCTATTCATATACCCATCCATATGCCTTTTAAATGTTGTAATTGTACCAGCCTCCCCCACTTCCTCTGGCAGCTCATGCACCAGCCTCTGTGTGAGAAAGTTGTCCCTTAGTTCCCTTTTAAATCTTTCCCCTCTCACCTTAAACCTATGCCCTCTAGTTTCGGTCTCCCTGACCCTGGGGAAAAGACTTTGTCGACTTACCTATCCATGCCCCTTGTGATTTTATAAACCTCTATAAGGTTGCCCCTCAGCCTCCGATGCTCCAGGGAAAATAGCCCCAGCCTATTCAGCCTCTCCCTATAGCTTAAACCCTCCAACCCTGGCAACATCCTTGTAAATCTTTTCTGAATCCTTTCAAGTTTCACAACATCTTTCCTATAGTGGGGAGATCAGAATTGCACACAGTATTCTAATAGTGGCCTAACCAATGTCCTGTAGAGCTGCTCATGACTTCCCAACTCCTATACTCAATGCACTGACAATAAAGGAAAGAATACCAAACACCTTCTCACCATCCTATCTACCTGCAATTCCACTTTCAAGGAACTATGAGCCTGCACTCCAAATATGAACCTGCACTCCAAGGTCTGTTTGTTCAGCAACACTCCCCAGGACCTTACCATCAAGCGTATAAGTCCTGCCTGATTTGTCTTTTCAAATGCAGCACTTCACATTTATCTAAATTAAGCTCCATCTGCCCACTCCTCGGCCCATTGGCCCATCTGATCAAGACCCTGTTGTACTCTGAAGTCATATTTTTCGCTGTCCACTACACCTCCAATTTTGGTATCACCTGCAAATTTACTAGTGCTACTGTAGAGAAGATAGACATTGGATTAGGCTTGGATTGCTCTGAATGGCCATCTTCGCTGTAAAACATCTACGATTCCATCGATTTAAAGGTCTGACGTGAGAATTCATCTTGGTACAATTTCATTATATTTGTTCACATATGAGTGTATAGCATATGACTCGTATTTGTTTATATTTTAATGTATCATTGTGTGTTTCTTTGTTAGGTTGATTTGGAGCCGGAGGGTAAGCTTTACATCCTGATAGATATGAAAGAGATGACTTCTGAAGGTAAGACCCTGCCTGTTACTAAAACAATGCTGATGTTTGAGTTTAGTAGTATTTCTGCCGATTAAGTCAATTAACAAACCTATCTTCGCCAGTTTGGTTTTTATTTTGTGCTATAAAAAAGCCAATGGAACTCCATATACCCTGTTCTGAACCGAAATAGCAGCCATGCAGGATATTTTCAAACAAGTTTTACAGTTTTCAGTTGATAGTCATTTAATTTATCATTTTTAAAAAAGTGATTTTAATTTAGTAAGTAATTGAATGTATCAACAACACCTAGAAGTATTGTGGCCGTTAGTTCTGTAACCAATTACAATAGCATGCCAACTTTAAAGAAATAAGTCAAGTCCCATAAGTTGAGCTAATACAATTAACTCTTAAAGTCCTAAGTTTTTTCAGTTCTTTTGGCTGGAAAGGTATCAAAACTGTGTGTGTGTGTGTGTGTGTGTGTGTGTGTGTGCAAAGCCTGGTAATGTCCACAAAATATTGATATATTGAATACAGTGCAATCAATGACAACATATATTTACAAAGTATGTTTATCATAATTAAAGATTCCAAGGCACATCACAGGAGCAATGTAAATCAATGTATGACACTGAACCCTATGTCACATGGCATCCATATATTAGGACTATCCCAAGGATGGCAAAGTTCAGTTATGATACTAAGAATACTTTCACTAGTAAGGGAAAGTTAAAGGTTATTTTAGAGGTCAAAATATTTTTGACAGAGGTAAAAGGGAAAGACTACTTCATGTGGTGGCACTTCGGGAAGGGTTAGTGATGAGGAATCATCAACTTATAGAGAGTGAGGAAATGTGAGAAGAAATTTTGCTGTGAATTTTTGCAGTGTGGAATTTTGTATCATCACAAATAATGAGGGAAGAGACCATTATTTAAAGGAAAAAATTAGTAGCTGCTTGAAACAAAGGAGGATACAGAATTGTACAGATAGCAAAATGAAAGGATTGCTCCAACAAACAGCAGGCACAGGCCTAATGGGCCAAATGGCCTATTTCAGACTATAGAGCCTCAATGGTTGTAAAACAATTGTTTGAAAAGAGTGGTCCTTGATCTGCATTGAAAGATAATGCACACTGTCTTGCCCTTCTTCTATTTTAATACAGGAAATAGAGACTAAGTCATGGAAAATGTGTGATCAGAGAGAGATCTTTATTAGCAATGCTGACTGGAAAATTCAGAAATAGAAATATTCCTCATGATAGCCATTGGCCTATGCTATTTTTACCATATTTAAATAGAATTCTTCAACAATAATGATTTTCTAATCCTTCTACTTAATAAAATCCAGCCACTGGACTAATTTGGGAGCATTATTGGTCAATTAACACCAGACGAAGGATGTCAGATAGCTCCCCATTGTTGACAGTTATGTTCACACAGCCACTATCCAGATTTATGTTGCATTTATACCTTTGCCTTGAAGAGACTTTACCTTTAAGGACTCCAGCTGGTAATATATGTGAGACCACAACCTTTTTATCTCTTTTATAGACTAGAATTCCCCTCCTAAAAGAGTAGACTGGTAGCCACTTCCTTTAGCTGTCAAAACATTTGCTGAAGTTCTGAAGGAATTTTGCTGAACTCAGACTGTTAAACAGTTTACTGAGAGACGTAAGATTTTCACAGACATTTTGGTATCAGCTGTTAGCCGTTTTATTAGTGTAATGTCCAGAATGTTTTTTTTTAAATTAGTTGGCTGTTATGTTCCATTACTTCTTTGGAATGTCTCTGATTCTGGAAAGGCACAGCAGCAACCATCAGCAAGCACACTGAGACTAGCTGGCTCATATTTGATTGTGGAAATATCAACATCTCATATGGCCTGATCCTGCAAAAAAAGTAAAATACTGTGACTGCTAGAAATCTGAAGTAAAAACAGGAAGTGATGGAAGTACTCAGCAGGGCAAGTCACCATAGTGTCATAGGGACTGCTTTCTCATTAGAGATGACTGGTGATGGTTTAACCTGAGGGTCACCATGCCTCAGGTGAGGGGGAGTTTGGAGAAAGCCGGCCTGGAAATCAAACCCACACTGTTTGCATAACTCCACATTGCAAACTAGCCATTCAGCTAAATGAGCAACCCTTGACCATCAGTAGTGCTTGTCAAGAAAACTATAATGTTTTGAGTTGAATATGACTGACTTTTAATTTCTGCGATTCAAAATGTTAACTATAATTTTTTCTCTCCATAGTTGTTGCCAGAACTGCTGAGTATTTCCAGCACTACTTGTATTTATATTTACAAAATTCTGGGCTCCGTAGGGTAATACATGCAAAGGAATACCACCCTTAAAATGTTTTCCTTGCAATGAAATATTGACCTCCTCCAAGGTGTGAATCAGTCACCCGAACAGATACAAGAACTCCTAATTGGGAACAATGCTACCTAATGTTACTAGAACTTCAGCCAAACCTGTATGCTTTTCGAATTGTATATTTCCTAATTTTTTTTTTAATCAACCTTGTCAGACATGTTATGACACACACCTGGAGTGGGTGGGACTTGAAATTTCTGGCTGAGAGATACAGACACTACCACTGCACCACAAGAACCTACAACGAATATATATGGAGATTGAGTGGTGATTCCATTGGAGTATGAGAGTTTTCATTTGATTTGATTTATTGTTGTTACATGTACTTAAGTACAGTGAAAAGTTCTGTTTTACGAGCAGTACAGCAGATCATAGCAAACAATAACATACAGATCATGGGGTGCTTAGACAGAATGAGACATATGAGGTTACACTGCACAGGAGATGCCCAAAGCAAGTTCAACATTAGCAAAATCAACATTATTTGAAGTTAGAGAGGTCCATTCAGCAGTCTAATAACAGCAAGGAGGAAGCTGTTCTTGAAACTGTTGGTGCATTTGCTCAAGCTTCTGTGTCTCTGTATGACAGAAGTAGTTGGAAGAGAACATTACTGGGGTGGGAGGAGTCTTTGATGAGAAACGAGAAGTGTAAGTGGAGACCATGGTCAGGAAGTTGGCTTCCGTGATGGCCTGTAGCTCCTTACAGTTCTAGGCAGAGCATTTGCCGTACCAGGCCTTTATGCACCCAGATAGAATGCTTCCTATGGTGCATCTATGAAAGTTGGTGAGTGTCCTTATGGACATGCCAAATTTCTTAAGTCGCTTGAGGAAGAAGAGCATTGTTGTGCCGCCTTGATAGTCGCATCTACGTGGGAGGTCCAGGGCAGATTGGTTATCATCACTCCTAGGAACTTGAGAATCTGGACTGTCTCCACCTCAGATTTGTTGATGTAGATGGGGCATGCCCTCCATTGGAAGGGGCTTGACAGGATAGATGTTGAGACAATACTTCTGTGTGTGAAGAGTCTAGATGTGGCAGTCACTATTTCAAAAACCCCATTTAAGATGAAGTTGTGGGCTTGAAATTTGAAGAAGGCCATTAGTTTTTGCAGCTTTCTTCCCATCTGAGCAGCAGATACTAGTTCACTGAAAATCTATGAATTGAGTTGGCCAGATTTTTGATTCACAAGGGTGTCTAGAGTCTGAATGACCTATCCATGCTCTGATTCCTTGCATTCTTATGTCATCTTTTGTTTCACCGAAATAGTTGACCAAACACCAGCCATCCACCATACTACCCTCACTACATAATGTGCTGAAGTATTAGAATGGGTTTTGGGCCTGAAACCCTTTGACTTCAATCATATATGTTATGATCCCATCAATCTAGCTTGATAAGCCATAGAAACATAGAATATAGGAGCAGGAGGAGGCCATTTGGCCCTTCAAGTCTGCTCCACCATTCATCAGATCATGGCTGATTGTCCACCTCAAAAGCCTAATCCTGCTTTCTCTCCATAACCTTGGTTAGCTCAGTTGGCTGGATGGCTAGCACCTCATTCAATATAACAGCAACATGCATGTTCTAGTCTTGTTCCAACTGAGGTAGCTTTGGAGCCTGCCTCCTTGCTCTGCTCCTGAGAGTGGAAGCCATTGGCAAGTTCACAATGAGAAGGGTTGATTAGTAATCCAGATCTATGTGGTCCTTTAGAGAAGGGTGACAGTACCATAACAGTATTATTCATTGGAATGGCAAGTGAAGTAGTCCAATTCAATACTAGGGTGCTAAATCTAAACAATGGAAACTATAAAGGATTGAGAGTGAGATAGTCATGAAAGATTGGAAGGCATGACAGTGTATTGGCAATGGCAAATATTTAAGAAATGTTCTTAACATTGCTTGTACATACCTTTTCTGGCGCAGCAAACACAACAGAAAAAGTGACTCAATCTTAGCTGACAAAATAAATTCAAGATAGTATTAAATCCAAAGAAAAGTCATATAAAATTGAGGAAAAAATAGCAACCCCCTTAAGATTGAGAGTTTAGAATTCAGCAAAGGAGGAACAAGGGATGGATTAAGAGGAGAAAAATTGAGCATGAAGCATAAAAACGTAAAGGGAGATTGTAAAAGTCTTTATGAGTGAAAAGCAAATGTTTAGTGAAGACTAATGTAGGTCCTTTACAGTCTGAAACAGGAGAATTACTAATAGAGAACAAGGAAATGGCACATCAATTTAACAACTACTTTACTTCCTTGTTCACAAAAGAAACACAAATAACTTCCCAGAAATGCGAGAGCACCAAGGGTCCAGTGAGAATAAAAAGAAATGAGGGAAAATAGTAAAAACAGAAGCGCTGGAGAAATTAATGGGACTGAAAGCAGTTAAACCCCCTGATAATCTACATTTCAGGGTACTAAAGGAGGTTGCCATGGAAATAATTGATGCATTGTTTGTTCATCTTCTAAAATTCTGCAGATTTTGTAACAATTCAGCCGTATTGAAGGGTGTCAAATATAACCCCACTTTTTTTAAAAAGGAGGGAGAGAGAAATAGAGAATTATGGACTGGTTAGCCTAATATCAGTAGCAGGGAAAATGCTAGAGTCTGTTGTAAAGGATGTGGTAACAGAACGTTTGAGTACCTAGAAAATATCAACATGGTTAGACAAAGTGAACATGGATTTATAAAAGGAAAGCTATTTGACAAACTGGTAGCCTTGTTGAAACCAGTTGACTAGCCAGTGATATAAAGGAGGACTTTAAGAGTTTCTTTCGATATATAAAGGGCAGAAGAGAGGCAAAAGTGGACATTGGATTGCTAGAAAATAATGTTGGAGAGATAGCAGTGGGGAACAAGGAAATGGCTGAGGAACTGAATAATTACTTTGCATTAGTCTTCACGGTGGAAGACATGAGTAATACCCCAAAAATTCAGGAGAGACAGGGGGCAGAGCTGAATATGGTGGTTATCACCAAGGAGAAGGTGCTAGAAAAGCTGAATGGCCTGAAGATAGATAAATCACCAGGACCAGATGGACTACACCCCAGAGTTCTAAAGGAGATAGCTGAAGAGATAGTGCAGGCATTAGTGGTGATCTTTCGGGAATCGCTAGAGTCAGGGACTGGAAAGGACTGGAAAATCGCTAACGTGACAGCTCTGTTTAAAAAGGGAGTAAGGCAAAAGACAGAAAAATTACAGGCCTATTAGCTAACCTTGGTCATGGGTAAGATTTTATAGTCAATTGTGAAGGATGAGATTTCTGAATCCTTGGATGTACATGGTAAAATAGGGCAAAGTCAGCACGGCTTCATCAAGGGGAAGTCATGCCTGACAAAACTGTTAGAATTCTTTGAGGAAGTAACAAACAGGTTAGACCGAGGAGAGCCAATGGATGTTGTCTACCTGGACTTCAAGAAGGCCTTTAACAAGGTGCCACACAAGAGGCTGCTGAGTAAGATAAGGGCCCATGGTGTTAGAGGCAAGGTGCCAGCATGGATAGAAGATTGGCTGTCTGGCAGAAAGCAGAGAGTGGGGTTAAAAGGGTCTTTCTCAGGATGGCAGGCAGTGACAAGTGGTGTTCCACAAGGGTCAGTGTTGGGACAAAAACTTTTCACTTTATACATTAATGATCTTGATGAAGGAACTGTGGGCATTCTGCCTAAGTTTGCAGATGATACAAAGATAGGTGGAGGGACAGGTAGTATTGAGGAGGTGGTGAGGCTGCAGAAGGATTTGGAGGTTAGGAGAGTGAGCAAAGGTGTGGCAGATGGAGTACAACGTGGGAAAGTGTGAGGTTATGCACTTTGGTAAGAAGAATAGAAGCATGGACTATTTTCTAAAAGGGGAGAAAATCCAGAAATCTGAAGTACAAAGAGACTTGGGATTCTAGTCAGGATTCTCTCAAGGTAAACTTGCAGGTTGAGTCAGTAGTTAGGAAGGCAAATGCAGTGTTGACATTTATTTTGAGAGGTCTTGAATATAAAAGCAGGGATGTACTTTTGAAGCTCCAAAAGGCTCTGGTCAGGCCACATTTGGAGTATTGTGCACAGTTTTGGGCCCCATATCTCAGGAACGATATACTGGCCCTAGATATACTGGATTCAGAGGAGGTTCATGAGAATGGTCCCAGAAATGAAAAGCTTAACATATGAGGAACGTTTGAGGACTCTGGGTCTATACTCGATGGAATTTAGGAGGATGAGGGGGTGATCTGATTGAAATTTACAGAATACTGAATGGCCTGAACAGAGTGGATGTTGGGAAGATGTTTCCATTGGTAGGAGAGACTAGGACCTGAGGGCACAGCCTTAGAGAAAGGGGAAGACATTTTAGAACAGAGATAAGGAGAAACCTCTTCAGCCAGAGAGTGGTGAATCTATGGAATTCGCTGCCAAAGAAGGCTGTGGAGGCCGAGTCATTGAGTATATTTAAGACAGAGATAGATAGGTTCTTGATTGTCAAGGGGATTAAGGGTTACGGGGAGAAAGCGGGAGAATGGGGTTGAGAAACTTATCAGCCATGATTCAATGGCAGAGCAGACTCAATGGGCTGAATGGCCTAATTTCTGCTCCTATGCCTTATGATGTTATGGTCAAACCTGCTGGAATTCTTGAGACTATGACTAATAGAATAGATAAGGGAGAAATAATATAAATGATGTAATTTGATTTTCAGGAAACTTTTGATCGAGAACCTCTGTGTCTGTATCTCACATGAGTTTAGCATGCAAAATCAAAGTACATGAGATTGGGGATAATGTACTGGGATGGATTGAGAATTGGTTAGTGTAGTGATTGTAATGATGGTAGCCAGGTGGATATCATAGAAGATGAGTTCCCTGATTGGGGCTGTAATCTGGTCCAATCAGGAAGCCCTGGCTGACAGATATAAACAGGATTATCAGATGTCCTGACACTCTGACAGGTGGCTCTGAGAAAGCTGGATCTGTGTCAAGGACATGTCAGGTGTAAATAAAGGGTGACTTGGTGATAGGATAGCAGCCCATGTGGAGTTATTTCAGTTAGCAAACTGAAATGGTGAGTAGGACTAAATAGGTCTCTTTCAGAGTTGTGGGTGGTGACTAGTGGGAGTTCTGTAAGGATCAGTGCTTGGGCCTCAGCTAATCACAATATAGATCAACAAATTGCATGAGGGAATCAAATGTAATGTTTCCAAGTTTGGTGATGCAAAAGTAGATGGGATTGTGTGAGGTGAGAAAGATGTAAAATGGCTGCAGGCAATGTTGAGTGGAAGAGTGGAAAATACATAACCAATGCAGTATAATCATCATCATAGAATCCCTACAGTGTGGGGACAGGCCCTTCGGTCCAACAAGTCCACACTGACGCTCACAGCATCCCACCCAGACCCATTCCCCATAACCCAACTAATCTGCACATCCCAGAATACTATGGGCAATCTATCATAGTCAATCCACCTGGCCTGCACATCTTTGGACTGTGGGAGGAAACCCACGCAGACATGGGGAGAATGTGCAAACTCAACACAGACAGTTGCCCAAGAGTGGAATCGAACCCAGGTCCCTGGTGTTGTGAGGCAACAGTGCTAACCACTGAACCACTGTGTTGCCCCCAATGTGGTAGATGACTTCAAATAAATCTCTTAATCAATATAAAGAGTGTAGATGCATTCTTAAGAAGGAAATCAGGAAAACAAAGAGTGTGTATGAGACAGCATTAGCAGATAAAGTTAACGATAATTTCAAGAGATTCTACAAGTACATTAAGAGGAAGAGAGCAACTAGAGAGAGGGTAGGGCCCCTTAAAGATCAAGGGGGTCATCTTTTTGTTGAACCCCAGGAGATTCGAGAGACATTAAATGAAAATTTCACGTCAGGTTTTTACTGTGGAGAAAAAAATAGAGGCTAGAGAACTTGGGGAAATAAATATTGATGTTTTAAAAACAGTTCACATTACAGAAGAGGAATTTCTGGAGGTCTTAGGGAATATAAACGTGGGTAAATCTCCAGGACCTGATCTAATGTATCCCAGAATGCTATGGGAAGTAAGGGAGGAAATTGCGGGATCCCTTGCAGAAATATTTGCATCATCTACACCTATGGTTGAGGTGCCTGATGACTGGAGGGTGGCTAATGTTGTGCCTTTGTTTAAGAAAGATTGTAAGGAGAAATCGGGGAACCATAGACCTGCTAGTTTGACTTTGGTCGCAGGTAAGTTGTTGGAGATGATTCTAAAAGATTGGATTCCTAAACACCTAGAGAGGCAAGGAATGATTAGGCATAGTCAACATGGTTTTGTGCGAGCAAAGTTGTCTCACAAACTTGATTGAATTTTTCTTTGAGAAAATTACCAAAAAGATGGAGGACCGAGTATTAGGCATTGTTTACTTGGACTTTAGTAAAGCCTTTGACAACGTTCCATATGGTAGACTAATTAGTACAGTTAGGTCACATGGATTCAGGGTGAGCTTGCTAATTGGATACAAAATTAATTTAATGGCAGGAGATCGAGTGGTGGTAGACTGGAGGCCTGTCACCAGCAGTGTTCCATGGGGATCGGTTCTGCGTTCTCTTGTTTCTCATTTATCTAAATGATTTAGATGAGAATATAGAAGACATGGATAGTAAGTTTGTGGATGGCACCAAAATTGGTGGTTTAGTAGACAGACAGTGAAGAAGGTTTTTTAAGATTATAAAGTGATCTTGACCAAATGGAACAATGGCTGAAAAATAGCAGATGGAGTTCAATCTGGGGATAAAAGTGAAGAATTGCATTTTCGTACAACAAACAGGGGCAGTACTTGTACAATTAATGGTAGGGCCTTGGGTAGTGTTGTAGAACAGAGGGACCTAGGGGATACGGTGCATAATTCTTTGAAATCGGTGTCAAATATAGACAGGGTGGTTAAAAAGTGTTTAGCATGCTTGCCTTCATTGCTCGGTCCTTTTGAATGAATTCAGAAGTTATGACAAGGTTGTACAGGACAATGGTGAGGTCTCTTCTGGAATACTGTGTCCAGTTCCGTTTGCCCTGTTATAGGCAGGATATTATCAGCTGGAGAGGCTCGGAGGAGATTAACCAGGATGTTGCTGGTTATGGAAGGTTTGAGTTATAAAGAAAATCTGCATAAGCTGGGACCTTTTTTCACTGGACTGTGGGTCACCTCTCAACCTCCTTCATAGAGGTTCATAAAATCATGAGGGGAATAGATAGGGTTAATGGTGGGTGTTATTTCCCTGAGATGGGAGTTTTCAAGACCAGTAGGCATATTTTCAAGGTGACAGGGAAAGACATGAAGGACAACTCTTTTACACAGGGTGGTTTGTGCGTGGAATGAACTTCCTGAGGAAGTGGTGGATGTGGGCACAGTTACAACATTAAAAAGACACTTCAATAACTACATGAATAGGAACGGTTTGGAGGGATATGGGCTAGGAGCAGGCAGTTGGGACTAGTTTAGTTTGGGATTATGTTTTGCATGGACTAGTCAGACCGAAGAGTCTGTTTCTGTGCTGTATGAGTCGACTATATGAGGTTATTTGCTTTTGTAGAAAAAGCAGAATGGAAAAGTATCGTTTATGATTGTGGAGCCAAAGTCACTGAATATATCTAAGAAACACTTGGATTTCTAGGGACTCAAGGTATCAAGTGGTATGGGGACGGAATGGAAACATGGACTTTACCTAGATTACCAGCCCTGATCATGTTGAATGGTGAAGCAGGCTTGATGGGCCAAATGGCTTCCTCCTGCTCCTATTTTCTACGTTTCTGTTACCATGGTGGCCAGTCACTGAACATATTCACAAGTGGCTGTCCATATACTTTTTATAAAAGAATATTAAAAGGTATTACACACAAAAGGGAAAGAAAGTTTACCACTTTTACACTATAAAAGTAGATGAAATGACCTTATAAAAAATAAATATTTAACTCTTTTTACCCTGATCAGCAACGTTATAGATATTGAAACCTCAGTGGAAGGACATCCTTTTTCAACTTAAAGTTCCATGTTCAGTTGGCTGAACCTCCTTTACTTCTTGCAAACATCTGCAGAACTCTTTAATTCTAATTCACTTTTGTGAGATATGGGTGTCGCTAGCTGAGCCAGCATTTCTTGCCCATCCCCAGTTGCCGTTGAGAAGGTGGTGGTGAGCTGCCATTTTGAATCGCTGCAGTCCACCTGCTGTATGTAGGTTGACCCACAATGCCATTAGGGAGGGAATTCCAGCATTTTGTCCCAGCAACAGTGAGGGAATGGTGATCTATTTCCAAGTCAGGATGGTCAGTGACTTAGCGGGGAACTTGAAGGTGGTGGTTTCTCCAAAAATCTGCAGCCCTTGTCCTTCTAGATGGAAGTGGTCTTGGGTTTGTAAGGTGCTGCCTGAGGATCTTTGAATTTCTGCAGTGCATCTGATAGATAGTAGCAGCAGTGTGTACTGAGCGTCAGTGGTGAGGGGAATGAATGCTTGTGGATGTAGTGCCAATCAAGCAGGCTGCTTCATCCTGGATGGTGTCAAGCTTCTTGAGTGTCGTTGGGGCTGCATTCATCCAGGCAAGTGGGGAGTATTCCATCACACTCCTGACTTGTGCCTTGCAGATGGTGGACAGGGTTTGAGGAGTCATGAGGTGAGTTACTCGCCTCAGTGGTCCCAGCTTCTGGCCTGCTCTTGTAGCTACTGTGTTTATATGGTGAGTCCAATTGAATTCTGGTCAATGATCACACCCCAGGATGTTGATAGCGGGGATTCAGTGATGGTAACACCATTGAATGTCAAGGGACGGTGGTTAGATTGTCTCTTATTGGTGATGGTCATAGCCTGGCATTTGTGTGGCATGAATGTTATTTATGAGCCCAAGCCTGGATATTGTCCAGATCATGTTGCATTTGGACACAGACTGAGGAGTCACAAAAGGTGCTGAACATTGTGCAATCATCAGCGAACATCCCCACTTCTGATCTTATGATGGAGGGAAGGTTATTGATGAAGAAGCTGAAGATGGTTGGGCCTTGGAAACTACCCTGAGGAACTCCTGCAGAGATGTCGTGGAGCTGAGATGACTGACCTCCAATGACCACAACCATCTTCCTATGTGGCAGGTATGACTCTAACCACCAAAGAGCTTTCCCCCTGATGCCCATTAACACCAGTTTTGCTAGGGCTGCTCGATGCCACACCCAGTCGAAAGCAGCCTTGATGTCAAGTGCTGTCACTCTCTCACTTCACCTCTGGAATTCAGCTCTTTTGTCCATGTTTGAACCAGGCTGCAATGAGATCAGGAGCTGAGTGGCTTTGGTAGATCCCAAACTAGGCATCACTGAGTAAGTTATTGCTGAGTAGGTGCTGCTTGATCGCACTGTCTATGCCACCTTCCATCACTTTACTGATGATTGAGAGGAGACTGATGGGGCGGTAATTAGTCGGGTTGGATTTGTCCTGCTTTTTGTGTACAGGACATACTTAGGCAATTTTCCACATTGTTGGGTAGACACCAGTGTGGTAACTGTACTGGAACAGCTTGGCTAGGGGACCGCAAGTTCTGGAGCACAAGCCTTCAGTACTATTGTTGGAATATTGTTAGAGACTGTAGCCTTTGCAGTATCCAGTGCCTCCAACCGTTTCTTGATATCATGTGGAGTGAATTGAATTGCTGAAGTCTGGAATCTGTAATGCTGGGGACCACTGGACGAGGCTGAGATGGATCATCCACTCGGCACTTCTGGCTGGAGATTGCTGCGAATGCTTCAGCCTTATCTTTTGCACTGATGTGCTGGGCCCTTCCATCATTTGAAGATGGGGATATTTGTGGAGCCTCCTCCTCCAGTGAGTTGTTTAATTGCCCACCACCATTCACGACTGGATGTGGCAGGACTGCAGAGCTTAGGCCTGATCCATTGCTTAAGGGATCGTTTAGCTCTGTCTTCCACTTGCATACACTCCTGCACTCTCCATTGAACCAGGGTTGATGCCCTGGCTTGATGGTAATGGTTGAGTGGGAGATATGCCCAGGCCATGAGGTTACAGATTATGCAGATACAATTCTTTCTGTTGCTGTTGATGGCCCACAGTGCCTGATAGATGCCCAGTCTTGGGTTGCTAGATCTATTCAAAGTCTTTCCCATTTAGCACGGTGATAATGCCACACTTCACAGTGGAGGTTATTCTCAATGTGAAGGCGGAACTTTGTCTCCACAAGGACTGTGCGATGGCCACTCTTACCGATACTGTCATGGACAGATGCATCTGCAGCCGGCAGATTAGGAAAGATGAGGTCAGGTATGTTTTGCTGTTTTGTTGGTTCCCTCACCACCTGCTGCAGACCCAATCTAGCAGCTTATGTCCTTCAGGACCCGACCAGCTCGATCAGTAGTACTGCTGCTGAGCCATTCTTGGTGGTGGACATTAAAATCCCCCACCCAGAGTACATTTTGTGCCCTTGCCATCATCAGTGCTTCCTCTAAGTGTTGTTCAACATGGAGGAATACTGATTCATCAGCTGAGGGAGGGTGGTATGTGGTAATCAGGAGGACGTTTCCTTGCCCGTGTTTAACTTAAAGCCATGAGACTTCATGGGGTCTGGAGTCAATGTTGAGGACTCTCAGAGCAACTGCCTCCCGACTGTATACCACCGTGCCGCCACCTCTGCTTGGTCTGTCCTGCCGGTGAGACAGGACATTTCCAGGAATGGTGATGGTGGTGTCTGGGACATTGTCTGTAAGGTATGATTCTGTGAGTATGACTGTGAGGCTGTTGCTTGACTAGTCTGTGAGACAGCTCTCCCAATTTTGGCACTAACCCCTAGATGTTAGTGAGGAGGACTTTGTCGGATTAACAGGGCTGTTTCTGCCGTTGTCTGTTCTGGTGCTTAGGTCAATGCCAGGTGATCCGTCCAGTTTCATTTCTTTGAGACTTTGTAGCAATTGGTACAACTGAATGTCTTGCTAGGCCATTTCAGAAGGCAATTGAGAATCAACCTCTGACAATCAACAATGATTTCACGATCATCAGTAGATTCTTAATTCCAGATTTTTTAAAAATTTAATTTAATTTCCAGAGTCCCCAGAACATAATCTAGAGATCCAGAAAAATAGTCCAGCGATAATACCACCAGGCCATTGCCTTCCATCAACACTAGTTTTCCCTTTTTTTAGCTAATATCCCTTCTTGTGAGCCTAAGGTGAGTTGTATTATCAGTGTGTTTAGTCCTTTAATATGAGTCTTTTTAAACTCCTCTTCAACAGATTTCCTTTTCTGGAGTTTATTGGGACTTCTTTCTCCTGCACTGACTGCTCTGAAGACTGCTAAACAACACTGCTTCTAGTACAGGCTCTTTTCTCTGAAGGACACTTGGGCACTGTCCTGAAAAGAAGGAAAAAGCATTCCCACTCCCGGGCATCTCGATGGATCTGTCATTCAAAAAGAACTAGCTTCTGTCTTCTCGTGTCATTGCACACATTGTTGCAATGCAACACTCTGAGTTGATTTCTCTCTCACTCCTAATCACAATTGTTAAGTGAACCAATCACCTGAACGGTTTTAAAATCCTCATTTAGATGCCTATAAACAAAATTTCAGGCAACCCTGCACCATTTTCAGATCTCAGACAAACCAAAAATTAGTTTTTCTTTTCTATCCCATACAATATCAATCTTGGCTTTAAGTCCATTTTGGGACCCAAGTTTCCAGATAATAGTAACGATATCACAAATCTTCTTCACATCCAATAACCCAGGCAAACATTTCAGAACTTGATCTGTGGATTGGGAAGCCATTTTTCTCCCTTAATTTTATTCTTTTGACTCTTCCAGAAATTAGTGACTTCAGGCAAACAATTAAACCTGGAGAGTAACTGCCAGTGGACTATTTGATTAAGGGTCATGGCCGATCACTGTTCAGCTCAATCATTTTTCCTGTCCAAATGTACAGGGTTTTTTTCTCTAGAGCTACTGAAGAGTGGTCAGGGCTAAGAATTCTGGTTAACTCATTGTAATTCTGCTCCCTAACCAAGAATGCTGAATGTAGAGTTCAGGCATTGAAATTGAGCAGCTCAGCCAACTTCACTGAGACCAGAGCTTGAAGCTAATTCATTCTGATCTGAACAGTCTTTGTATTTTTCATGTTTAAATGTTCAGAAGGGCCTGCAAATGTTTCCAAGAGAATGAAGTTTGAAAGTGACGCTGCAGTTAGCCAACTAGAAACATAAAATTCTTTGGTCCCAATACGATATGTTTAACCAAACAGGACTATGTTTAAAGTGAGATTAAGTAAAGTTTAGATAATCACCACCCATTTGATTTCTGGCGAGGTATTCTTGCACTGGTATGCAATGTATTCTACATGCACTGGCTGTGGAGAGCACAATTTGAAACATGTTGCTTGCTTTGCACTCGGCATTTTGTTCTACACTCCTGTAAAAATGCTTAAGCTTCAATTTCCTATCAAAAACCACTTTTAAGAAAATAAATAGCACATTTGCAGCATGCACTGACCACACAATCAGAAGGGACTGATTGCAAAGCATGTGACCACTGTAAACATCTCATTGTCATGCAAACTGCACCTTTGAGTCTCTTGTTTCAGGGTATTGACATGCTCCTGCTGCAATATCTGATCAAGGCTCTTCTAATGCCAATTGAAATGCATCTATTCCCACATGATATCTTTTCTAAAAAAAACTTCTGTTGTGAAATATTAACAAAGTCTATGACCTGAAAGTTTTATGATGTGTAGCACACAAAATGGTTAAAACTCAACATTTATCTTTATCTAGCCTACCATATTCAGTAAAACAGAAGAGAAGGAATTTTGTGTGATTTTTTTAAATCTTCAGGCATTGTTTCTATGTCTATAACGTTTATAAGATCCACGTCTAAAGATTCCTTCTCGCTATTTAGCATGGATATTTACTAGAGTAAAGAAGGATTGTAATTTCATGTGTCAGACTTCTCTGCAGATAGAGGTAGATGCCCCACTTCAACCATTTGAGCAGTTAATCTTGGCTCACACTGTCTGCCGCAGTGTTGAAGGAGCTCTGTGTGCCTGTTCTTGAAAGATGTTAAAGTGAAGCCTCCTCTACCTGCTGGGGTAGAGGGGAAAAAAAAATCATGATCTTGTTCAAAGGAGAAAGTTGGAAATTTGTCCTGGCTAACCTTTATCCCTCAATCTGTGCCTATAGCAGATATTTGTGGGATTTTGAGATAGCAGGAACTGCAGATGCTGGAGAATCCGAGACAACAAGGTGCAGAGCTGGATGAACACAGCAGGCCAAGCAGCATCATAGGAGATGATGCTCCTTGGGCTGCTGTGTTCATTCAACTCTGCACCACATTTGTGGGATTTTGCTATGCTCAGACTGGCTGCTGCTTTCCTGACACTACTGACAAAGTTCAAAATATATTTAATTGGCCGTAAAGCATGTTGAAACATCGTCAAGTTGTAGTGACTGCTATATAAATGCAAGATTCTTTGTTTCATCCTATCAGTCTCTCTTAGAGCAAAGAAAATCTCATTATGTCGTCATCTCAATATTTTCAAATATATAATATAACTCAGCTGATATTTTATCTATAATATTTGGATACTGGCAGTTGGTGATAAACCATCCTTAACTATGAACACATATGTGGTAATTCAGGGCTTGCTAATGCCTTAATGCTGTAGTTAAGGCTGTAACTGACAGTCAACTTTGATTCTAATTTGGGGGCTAAGTTTTATGCTTGACATGCAGGGTCCCTTGCTGTGACATTAATTTCTTCCTTTTATAATTTTTTTTGCTCTTCCACTGAGCAATAACATGCTGAACTATGATGCTATTATATATTTTCTGTAAATACCCAAATTGAATTGGCCAGTCCTCAACTCTGATTGCTTTAAGTTGGAGTTTAATATTGAAAGGCAGTTTAGCTGTGAAGCCTGAGTAAGCCCTCCCTCTGGTTTTAGTTTATGCTCTAACTCTATTGTGTGATTTCACATCGAGTTATTTTTAAAGTGTGGAATTTCTCATGTGTAAAAACTCAGTGCACAAAGTGTATTTCTGTCATTTCAGAAGCCTCTAACTTGGGTGTGTTTCAACCATCTTTCAGTAAACGTATTCACTGCAGACCAAATTAGATCAAGTGTATAGCACAGAAACTGGTTGTTTGACTCAGCTGATCTGTACCCATGTACGTGCTTTACATGAGCCTCTGTCCTCTCTCCTCAACTGGTCCCAGCACCATATTGTTCTGTTTGTTAGTCCTTCATATCATTATCTAGCTAAATAGTAAATCCATTTCAGAATTCTAGAATAATACAATATTGATGGAGGCTACTTGACCTGCCATATTTTTCCACTTCTGAGCTCACTCACGCGCTTTCTCTCTCTCTACCTATCTCTCTGTCTCTCGCTCTGTCTTTCCCTACATCTTTTCATTTTCTTCTGCATCAAGTATTTGTGTTTTGAAAGCTGCAATTGAAACTCCAGGCATCACCCTGGGGGCAGCAGGATCCAAAGCACAATCCTAGCTGCATAAAAATGTTTCTCCTCCGGCCACCCAGCCTCCTTTTGTTAATAACCTCTTCCTTTAAATCTGGTTGGTTGTCCCTTCCTGTCTGCCTTCCTGTCAGGTTATGTGAGCAGTGACAGGTCACCCTCTCTCCTACTTTTAGTGGCAGCCTACTGTCAGAAAACAATGTTTTTCTGAATGAAATAATTTTTTAAAATGAGAGACGGGGTGCTATTGTAACAATTATAACAAGGCCAGCTGGGTGGACCTCCTAATGAGTTCCCTGATTGGGACTGTTAACCTGGTCCAATCAAGGAGCCCTGGCTGATAACTGTGTCTCTCTGAGAGCTGGATCAATGTCAAGGACTTCACGCATAAATAAAGCTTGACTTGTGACGGGTCACCAGCCTTGGGTTACTTCAGCCTCCATCCCAAGGCGCTACCTCTACCTCTACCTTTTGCCTTCCATTGCAATCTGCCAGCTTGTTTCAAAATGCCATGCTTTTGGCCTTTGAGCTTTAAAGAACCCATATGCCACCCTGCACTGGATTTGCCAAATCACGGGCAAATGACTGATTGTCTCTCCTTCCGCCCCCACCCTTGCTGGGGATGGGTTCAACATCTGAACCAGCCTCTCCTCTTCACGAGCAAAAACAAAGTTGCTGGAAAAGTCCAGCAGGTCTGGCAGCATCTGTGAAGGAAAAAACAGAGTTAACGTTTCAGGCCCGGTGACCCTTCCTCAGTCTCTCCTCTTTCCTGTCCCCAGAGAGAAAATTCAGAATTTACTGGAGCACCACTATTTTACCTGACCTCTCTGCATGTGTGCTTATCATCCGAGCTCCCTCAGTGCTGAGCAAGCTTTAGTATCCTGCACTGGCTTCAATTTGTCCCCCTCAAGATCAGGTTTGCTGAGGACAATAGTAATTCCACCAGTGCCAAAGAAGATTCCTATTGGACTCAAAACATTAACTCTTGTTCCTCTCTCCCACAGATGCTGCCAGACCTGCTGAGTTTTTCCAGCATTGTCTGTTTGTTTCAGTTGATCCATCCCTGCAGTCTCAGCTGAAACAGGCTATGTACAAATCACAGTTTAAATCTTGTATTTTGTGTCATACTGTTCCAATGGACCATGAAAGAGGTCACAATGCCTGAATTATTTTATCTCTGTGTATTAATCCAGTTTGCACCCTCTAAAATTCAGTAGCCCTTCCCATCCAGCACTCACACTCACTGAAAGCACTTCATTGTGTTTTTGGATAATATTTATCAATCTTAGCGATTATGTTGGGAGCTTGACATTACTTACATTATTCTCAAGGTTTGTGTTCGAAACTGTCCGAGTTATAAATATTTTTCAGGTATACAACCCTAAAATTAAAACAGAAGCGCCTTAAAGTTCTTACTTAATGGTCCAATTGAAACTAGCCAGATCTGCCCCCAAAAAAAGTAGTGCGGATACTGGAAACCTGAAACAAACAGAGAATGTTGGAGAAACTCGGCAGGTCTAGCAGCATCTGTGGAGAGAGAAATGGAGTTAATATTTTGAGTCCTCAGAGTCAAGTGTTAACTCGGTTACTCTTTTGTGGATGCTGCCAGACCTGCTAAGTTTTTCCAACATTCTCTGCTGTGTTAATTGACGTGAAGTGAAAATAAAACAG
This sequence comes from Rhincodon typus, assembly GCF_021869965.1. Classification (NCBI taxonomy): domain Eukaryota; kingdom Metazoa; phylum Chordata; class Chondrichthyes; order Orectolobiformes; family Rhincodontidae; genus Rhincodon; species Rhincodon typus. The sequence goes on along the minus strand of NC_063339.1, from coordinate 26,828,311 downwards.
TTTAGTTCTGGTGGAGTAAGAGGTAATTGTGTGGCCTGAGTCTTTATGGCTTTTTGGCTAAGTGTGAATTGCGTCAGGTTTTAGGGTGGAATTCTTGCTCAGTCAGATTTTTTACTGTATCTCTGTCAAACACACCTCTTTAGCCACTTACTTCACCATTATGATGTCTGTCATGGCCAAACCTGTCAGTATCGTACTGTGTGCTGTTTCAAAGCAACTCACCACTCAGTGGATACCTGCTGAAAGACTGTCATCCCTTGCAACCATGCCAACTTTGAAAGGTTCCTGTGCACAGGCAAGCACTGGCAATCTAGGCATTTCCCTTCACCAGCAGGGTAATGGCACAGCAGATACAAACCCACACTGACAATGGTACGTAGCTGGCATTGCTGGCACTGCCATACATTTACAACATTGTCCCACTCTGGTCAACATTAAACCACCAGGCCACTTTGCTGCCCTTAGATATATCTCTGCTAAACACCCTCCTTGAGTCACCATTTCTCTTTTCCCAATGCCCACTGGTCAGCTACATCTTGTTATTGTCCAGTCAGGGAACATCACATACAGGCAAGCAATCCAACAATTCCAAACATGGGTGTTTACTGACAGTCAGGTAAGGGGAACACAAAGGAAACAAGTGGGAGCTGCAGTTCACTCCCACAATGGGATCAAAATGCTGGCGCCTTGACATTGATGGTCTGCTGCACCCAGTTCTTCTCGACTGGAACTGGGTGTCAGTCAGGTCCTGTCCATCTTGTAGCACCTGAAGTAGCAGAGCTCTGCCATTCACAAAGAGAGCTTCTTCCAGTTTATCCCTCTCCTCAGATGACTGCTTCTCTTCCCTCATCCTCTCAGCATCGCTGCCATCACCTCATTGCCTGCACCAGTTGTGCAGAACACAATACACCAGGATGGTGCAGCATGGTCTGCCCAGACTGCTCCAAGCTGCAGAGGTCTATCTTCTCCAGCCCTTTAGTCTGTTCCACCACGGTCCAGGTCACAGCACGTGCACCAACGTCATGAAAGTGCTGCATCAGCTGAGTGACTGACACATCACATCAAAAAGAGAGTGTCTGCTCTGTTCTGACCTCCTTCCCATTCCCAGACCCACATCAAACATTTCATTAAGCATCGCATTCATTTCAGTCCATCGTATCTCCATATCACATAATGGAATGATGTTCCCCTCGTGCCACTGGAACCTTGGAAGTTCCCCAAGTGATGGGGCATTTTTACCTTGCACCCACCTCCTTTTAAGTTATCGTTGCTAACTTCTACATCACTGAGATGACAATGTTAGCTTAGCAAGCACCAAAAGCATGGTGCAATCCATCCCTGACCAGCATTTCACATATCAGCATGTTTGCTCTGCATACATGTGAAGGAACATTTACAGATGAAATATAGCTGCAACTTGCAAACCCATGCTTCGTGTATTTGCTCCTTCAATATTCTGGTAGCCAGCAGACGTGGAACCCATGCTTTAACCTATAAAAGCGACACTGACCCTGCCTATCCTGAATGTTGTCTCTGCACTGTCCAGCTGTATTTCCCAAGCGGTGATGGTGAACACAGCTCCCAGTAGTCACTATCAACACTGTGCTCTGCCTGCTCGCTTGACTGAGGACTAGCCCCCACCATGGAACTACTGATGGCCTTTAATACTGGGTGAAGCACCTAATGCATGGACACAGCCTGGTGCTAAATGATGCAAACAGCCCTGAGCTTCAATCCATGAGCTCGATATGCAGGTCTCTTCCCTCAGCCACCTGCAAGTGCATTAGTCACATGTCATGATGGTCACAAGGAGTTGACAAATGTTGGATGCAGGTGTCCATGGTTGGGGGCAAAAACAGAAGTTAGTGGAAAAGCTCAGCAGGTCTGGCAGCATCTGTGAAGGAGAAAACAAAGTTAACGTTTCAGGTCCAGAGACCCTTCCTCGGAACTGATGGTAGGTGGGAAAACGTCAGTTTATATGCAGAAAATAGGGAGGGGGATGGGGTAGGGAGTAAACAATAGGACAGAGCCTAAAGAGAGAGAAGAAGAATTGGACAAAGGAGTTGCTAATGATCAGGCTGGGAGGGTGAGTAGTTGTTAATGGGGACTGTTAGTGACTAACAACAGGGAGTGTGTAATGGTAGGCTATGTGATAGCAAGACCTGCTGCGTGGGGTAGGGGGCTGGGACCTGGGAGAGTTTAGACCCTAAAATTATTGAACACGATATTGAGTCTGGAGGGCTGCAGGGTCCCCAAGTGGAAAATGAGGTGTTGTTCTTCCAGGTTGCATTGAGCTTCGCTGGCACACTGCAGCAAGTCAGAGACATATACATGGCCAGGGAACAGGGTGGTGTGTTAAAGTGGTAGGCAACAGGTAGCTCAGGGTCTTTTTTGTGAGCAGAACGTAGATGTTCTGCAAAGCGGTCACCCAGTCCCTGGTTGGGGTGGTGGGGGTGGCGGGGTGGGGTGTGTTGCGTGGCTAGTGCGTGTGGGGCAGGTGCTGAGATGCTGTTTAATCCTAAGCAGGTCCCTCCAAGTAAGAGGTACTCACTTTAGTTTCCATTCAAACATTTCGTATACTTCTGAAAGGCTATTTTATATTGTATTGCATTGTGTTCCAACTTGCATACAAATTGACTTGCAAACAGACTTGAGAACAGAACCCATTCGCAGCTCGGAGACTGCCTGTAAATGGAAGCCAGCAAATCTGATCGAATGATCTTCATTGCACCATTAGATCACTGTCTAGTTTTAAACAACCACATGTGACTTTTACCTCCGTAAAGTAGGGCACCATGTGGGTTCCACCACCAACATGAAATATATCACTGATCAAATTCATGTTACAAAGAGGGACAAGCCTGTCATCTGTGTATTTCACACAGAAACAGCCTGGTACTTGGGGCCAGTTGAGATCACAGGAATCCAGGCACAGCAGAGCCTTGGAGTACTCATTTAGTGGAAGTTTCTAAATCAAACCCACCCTTCTCCCCCTCACATCTACTTTATATGTTCATCTTTAAAATATTTTTCAGTAATTTCCAGTAGTGAATGTCCCATCACTGACATTTTGATGAGGTCAGTGACTAGAATCAATTGTACCGACGATAAAATCACCCGCGGCAGTAATCTGGTACTGGTATTGGTGCACAGGATGTGGAGGAGTGTGGTCAGTGTCACTATATCGGATGGGTTACTCAATAGTGTGAGACACATTTGCTCAGAAATGGGAATGATCTAGACATGAAGCTATGTCTGGTGGTTGGACCAGTAGAAAGAGAATTCCGGTTTAATGTTATACCACTAGACTAGTAAATCAGAGATCTGGATTAATACATCTGGGGGCTAGAGTTTAATCCTCATCACATAAAATTTAAATTCAATTATTAATATACCTGAAATAAAATGTCAGTTTCATTGATAATTGTGCAACTACTGAGTTGTTATAAGACCCCATCGAGGTGACTAATGGCTTTCAGGGGAGAAAATCAGCCAACATTAGCTGGTTTGGCCTTGAGACCCACAATATTGTGGTTGCCTCTTAACTGCCCTCTGAAATGACTGAGCAAATCACTCAGTAAAAGGGCTATTAGGAAGAGGCAGTAAATGCTGGCCTTGCCAAGAATCCTGACATTCCATGGATGAATTTAAAAAAACCAACCAGACATGTGATGAATACACTTGCAGGTAGCTCAGGAAAGAGACCTGCATTTCAAGCTCATGGATTGAAGCAGGTTTTATTTCAGGACTGTTTGCACCTTTTAGCACTGGGCTGTTTTGGTATTAGCTGCTCCTTTCCTCCTGATGCTGCCTGGCCCGCTGTGTTCTTCCAGCCTCCAGTTTGTCTACCTTGGATTCCAGCATCTGCAGTTTTTTTTTGTCTCTAAATCGTCAGTGCAATGCTAGGTCTATGGACAGAAAGTACACTAACACACAATTGAAGTTTATGCCTATTTGATCACTTCCTTGTGTCCCTCACACTTGCACCCCAATCCCCCTTTCCAAACCCATTTCCTTCTGCAACGTTCCCTTGGAGAAAATTCTTGCCCTGACCTCCTTTAAATCTCTTACAATAGCACTTTCAAATTTATAACTCTCCAACTTTGTCATTTGTTAAATTTTGATGTTTGTGAGATTACTATAATTTGACATTGTAACTTTAAATTTCGGGTAAATGAAAGGAGTCTTTTGACCTGTTCTAAAATCTGCCTTACAGTAAAGCTCGGTAGTTTTACTTGCTGAAAATCAAAGGAAAGCTCAGGTTATGTTACTAAGAGGTGGTGCAAAGTATTTATGCTTTGAGACAACTAACAGCAGGCATTGAGTTTATTGTGAATCTCCCAATGTCCAAGAAAGGTGTGGTTGATATTGGATTGTGAGTAGTCATATTGTAAACAATCCATTTAAAATGAAAGGGTGTTGGGATTAAAGACTGATGAGCTAGCATTTCTACCTCGATAGAAGGTTATTGTCTTTCAACCTTGCTTTGGGAAGAGAGTACAGGAAGCCATTTTTATGATTAGGTTACAGGCCTTCCTCGCAAGTTAATGAATATCATGGACATCAGAGTATTAGTGTGGTTATCAGAGAAAGAAAACCTCAACTCTACAAGATATTGCAGCCACGTGCAGGTGGCTGATGATATCTAGTCAAGGAGGAACATCCTGGAACCTTCTACAATTTCTAAGTTTGTTCTTGTATGGGCAGAGGAAGATAAATCATTGAAATCAGCTTGCTGCTGTTGGTAGATTTAAGAAACTCTCTGAAAACGGAGGAAAGCACCTGAAGATAGTCAATGAAAGGGGAACGTAGGAATCCATTGGAAGCTGGAAGCAGCTGTGGACTGTTTATTATAAGGGCTGTAGCTTACACTCCCTACTGCCTCAGCAAGGAAACCAACATAATCAAAGCCCTCTCCCACCCCAGTTATACTCTCTTCCACCCTCTCCCATCAGGCAGAAGATACAAACGTTTGAAACCACATACCAACAGTTTTAAGAACAGCTTCTTCTCCACTGTTATCGGACCTATGAATGGACCTCTCCCCTATATTAGAGTTGATCTTTCTCTGCACCTTCTCTGTAGCTGAAACACTATATTCTGCATTTTCTTCTATTACCCTGATGTACTTATGTAAGGTATGATTTGTCTGGATAGCACGCAATACAATAATTTTCACTGTATCTCTGTCCATGTGACAATAATAATAAATTAAATCAAATTGTTGATGAGTATAAAGGGGGAATCTTCCTCTCTGTAGCTTGATGCATAAATTATCTACAAATCATCGTCAGCAATCACTTGCTAATGAGTATGATTATCCAGCTAGGAAATTGCAAGTCGCTCATCCTAGGTTCTATGGGTCCTTGTGTGGTTGATGAGCTTGATCGCAAAGCCACATCCCCAATGCACATTTGGCAGATGTTTCCAGGAGGTAGAAGTGGACCTTTGCCTTGAGATCATTGGCATTTCTTTCTCCAGTTCCTTTTCTCTACTTCCTCTTGCTGCTGGGTGTATTCAGAGCTGAGCCCCTTCGAACAGGAAGTTCCTCCAAGCCAGTTTCTTCTGAGAAAGGGTTTCCCATGCATTTACATCAATGTTGCGTTTCTTGAGAAAGGCTTCAGCGAGTCTTCCAAATGCTTTCTTTGTACTCCTCTTGTTTGAGTGCCTTTCTTGAGCTGGGCGAAGATTTGTTTCGATTGGAACTCAGGCATCCTAGCAAGTGACTAGCCCAGTGGAGTTGGTTTCGGCTCATGCTATTAACTGCTTCAAGGATACTGATATCAATATGCCTGCCCTCCCGGCTGATGTGGAGAATTTGTCTCAAGCAGCATTGACAGTACTTTTTCAAGGATTAAGGAGGCATCTACATGTAGTCTAAGTTTTGGAGCTATATAGAAGAGTCAAAAGAATGATGGATGTCATGGTCATTAGGTGCTTGAAGATTGGAAGGAATGTTGAACCTCTGCATCAATGTCAGCTTTAGCTGACAGGTAGCTTTCCAGATAGGGGAAATGTTCACATTTTAGGAGGATTTGTCTGTTGATCTTTTTGGAAGGATGGACTAGAACTATACCTGTGACAAGTTGATAAAGGATTTGAGTCTTCTTGAGGTTGAGCCTGAGACCAATTCTTCAGTGTACTTCTGTGAAGACATTAAGTGAGACTTGAAGATTCTGTTCTGAGAGAGCAGAGAGGATGTTGTCATCCACGTACTGAAGTTCCGTAAATGAGATCAGTGTTGTTTTTTCCTTGGATTTCAAACAGTTTAGGCTGTCTACAAAACATTTCAAGTCCACAAACTGGGAAGCTTGTTCTTGACAGGATGAAGAATGATGCCGATGAAGATGGAGAAAAAGGTGAGGGGCAATGACACATATCTTTTTGACCTCAAAGGATCCTGTCATAGTACTGTCAATGAGGACCATTGCTGACATCTTGTCATGGAGGAGACTGAGGATGTTGATGAATTTAGCTGGAAATCTAGCCTTTGACATGGTCTTCCATAGAACACCCTGATCTAACTGAGTCGAAAGCCTTGGTTAGGTGGATGAACAAATAGAAAATGAAAGCTTAGTAAATAGTGTTTTATGTCACTTGTTGCGATAAATTTTAATGACATGAAACTTTAAGATTTTATTCTTTCATTTATTAACTAGAAGTTTGAATTTCATGTTAAACATATATCTCCAAAGGTAGTTGGAAGTGGTAAGCTAATGGTTAACTGAACACTTGCATATTATGTACATGGTATATCATTGTTCAGTTTAGCTGCTGGGAGATGAGACAGATGTAAACTTATTGTTCCCATTTTGAGGTAGAATCAGTGGTCAGGTTGCATTAGCTGTGTTACATTTAACACATGTTGAAAGTGGACCAGTATTGCAGTCCTACAATAAAGAAGCAGCATAACATGACTAACCTTTTCCCTTGTACAAGTAAAAAGAACAGATTTTTATTTTTTCATTGATAAATACAATAGCCAAAAACATTTTCATGTGGAAAATAATGCACCACTACTGACTAAGCTTCAGTCTCTCCAAGAAAGTTGCTTGCATATAATACTTTTTCAAACAAGTCAGATCTTGCTGGGACAATTTCATGTCCTCATCGATGTTATTAATATGTTAAATATATGACTAAAAAATCTCTTGCATTTAAGTAACAGTAGTAGTAGTGGGCTTGCAAAGATGCATAATATTGATCAAGGAGATATGGCAATAACATGAATACACGAAATCAAAAAAGCTAGGTTGTCCAAATGGTTTAGAATAAGAAAGCTGTAAGGATAAAATATAGAATAACATTTAAATATGGGAATGGCACAATTATGAAGGAAAGGTTTCGTGCCATTGTGTAAGTTTTTGACATGGTAAAGTCAAAATGTGAAAAAGAGGAAGGTGTCTGATCCTGAAAGGCAACAGTGCTTCTTACACCAGTGGTTTGCTGCAAGGTGGAATTTCAATCCCACCTATGGCTTTCACAGGGACAGTTATTGGAATACCTTCTGTCATTCCTGTACCACATTTCTCCTGTGACAATAACAGCTTTAAGATGTTGTACACAGCATCTATGACATTGAGAATTCTGTCAAAGAACATCACTGTGAAGTAACCAAATAAATAGATGTTTATATTAATGTGTAGATAATAAATGAGGTTTTCATAGAATCCCCACAGTGTGGAAACAGGCCCTTTGGCCCAACAAGTCCACATCGACCATCACAGCATCCCCACCAGACCTATCCCCCTATAACCCATCTAGTCTACACATCCCTGAACACCATCGGCAATTTCGCATGGCCAATCCACCTACCCTGCACATCTTTGGACTGTGGGAGGAAATTGGAGCACCCAGAGGAAACCCACGCCGACACAGGGAGAATGTGCAAACTCCACATAGACAGTCGCCTGAGGGTGGGATTGAAGCCAGGTCTCTGGTGCTGTGAGGCTGCAGTGCTAACCACTGAGCCATCGTGCCACCCTTTTTTATAACCCACCTAATCTACTCATCCCTCAACACCATGGGCAATTTTTCATGGTTAATCCACCTAGCCTGGTTAAGAGCTTGTTCAAAGAGGTGCATTTAGTGCATGCTTTAAAGAAAGGAGGGGTGGAGAACATGAGAATTTATCAAGGCGTAGGAACCTCGATGGGTAAAGGTCCATTAAAGGAATGGGTGCTACAAATGTGCCAGCTGGTGGAGGATTGGAGAGTTTATGAATGGAGCAACTTACTGAGAAAGGGAGGGGATCTGAGGCCATATCAACGCATTGGGATGATCATTTTAATTTGTAGGTATTGGGGACCGGGAGCCAAAGTAAGTTACCAATGACAGGAGTAATAGGTGAATTGAATTAGGTGCAGTCTAGGCATCTGACTGTAGTATTTTTGAATAAGACAAAGATTCCAGAGATTGGAAGATGGGAGACGAGGAGAGCATTGGAATATTTAAGTTTGGAAGTGACAAAAAATGGTAGATGAGAATTTCAGCACCACTTGAACAGAGATGGGGGTGAAATGGGTAGGGGATGTGTAGAGGCAGGTGATCTCATTGTGGTCAGTTGGTTCAGCATGAAACAATGGCTGGAGAGAGGTGCAGTCCATGACAAGGGAGTGCAGTCACTGGTGCTGATGTTGATGGCTCCTGTCATTGTAACTTTAACAGCAGGGATTTTTTTTCCTTTTCCAAATTGTACAGAGGCTTTGGTGGGATCAAGAGAAGTGATGGAGTATTAACGGTTGGTATCATCAGCTGACCCAAGTGTTTGGATGATGTTGCCAAGCATAGATGTTTGGGGACTCCAGAGATACTGATCTGTGTGTGTTGCAGTGGAGTGAAGATATTGAGAGATTTTGGGTTAGGATCAAATAGATTAGAATTCAAATGAGGACAGTCCCTTTGAGCTGGACAATGGGAGATGGTTATAGAAAAAATTGTTGACCATATCGAAGATTTTTTTTTGTTTTTATCTTGATGGTGACAATGAGTTTTGGGACTATTGGTTATTTCTTTTTATTTTGCAGCACCTAATGTCTATCTGGGTTGCTTTCTGTCCCCTGCTAATCACATGATTTAATGACAATGAGGTTGTTGAAGTTGGGGGTAGGGGAAAGCAGCCTGGAAGACTGGTTATCGCGGTGTAGGAAGGTTTCTTGGGAGGTATGATAAGCAAAGATGCATGGTGTCTCAGTAGTTAACACTGCTGCCTCACAGCACCAGGGACCTGGGTTCGATTCCAGCTTTGGGTGACTGTCTATGTGGAGTTTGCACAATCTCCCGGTGTCTGTGTCCTCCCACAGTCCAAAGATGTGCAGATTAGGTGGATTAGCTATGGTAAATTGCCCTGTCATATCCAAGGGAATGCAGTTTAGATGGGGTAGCCATGGTAAATGTGGGGCCACAGGGACGGGTCAGGGTGGGATGTTCTTTGGAGGGCTGGTGCTGGACTGAATGGCCAGTATCTGCACTGTAGGGATTCTGAGTTGACCAGTAATGAGAGCTCATCTCAGCACCAGACAGCCTCAGCTATGTAGAAAGTCCTGGCTTGGCTGGTTGGTTGATTTATTGTCATGTGTATAGTGAAAAGCTTTGTTTACCGGCAGTTCATAGTAAGCGAGGACATATAGACTAAAAAGACTCAGACAGAGGCATACAGGCTACAAAACAGAAGTTTCTGGAAAAGTTCAGTATGTCTGGCAGCATCTGTGAAAAAAAAAATCAGAGTTTATGTTTCGGGTCCAATGACCCTTCCTCAGAACCGGATCGAAACATTAACTCTGATTTTTTTCTTCACAGGTGCTGCCAGACCTGCTGAGCTTTTCCAGCAACTTTGTTTTTGTTCCTGATTTACAGCATCCGCAGTTCTTTCGGCATACAGGTTACATTGCACAGGGCGTGCACTGGGCGAGATCAATGTTAGCATTATTTGAGGCTAGAGTGTCCATTCATCAGTCTGATAACGGCTGGGAAGAAGCTGTTCCTGAACCTGCTCGTGCATGCTTTTAGGCTTCTGTAAATTCTGCCTGATGGAAGTGGTTGTAGAAGATCATTACTGGGGTGCGATGAGTCTTTGATGTTGGCAGCCTTTCCGTGGCAGTGAGCCGTGTAAATAGAGTCCATGGATAGAAGGTTGGCTTCCGTGATTGTTTGGGCTGTGCGCACAACCTTAGAACATAGAACACAGAACCGTACAGCACAGTACAGGCCCTTCGGCCCACAAAGTTGTGCCAAACTTTTATCCTAAACCTAAGGTCTATCTAACCTCCACCACTACCTTATACTATCATCCATATGCCTATCTAATAGCCGCTTTAATGCCCCTAATGAAGCGGACTCCACTAGCCTCTCCGGCAATGCATTCCACGCCCCTACCACTCTCTGAGTAAAGAACCTAACTCTGACATCTCCCCGATGTCTACCTCCTTTCACTTTAAAACTATGTCCCCTTGTAAAAGCTACCTCCACCATAGGAAAAGGTCTCTGGCTGTCTACTCTATCTATACCTCTGATCATTTTGTACACCTCTATCAAGTCACCTCTCATCCTTCGTCGTTCTAAAGAGAAAAGCTGTAGCTGTCTCAACCTTTCCTCGTAAGGCCTTCCCTCCATTCCAGGCAACATCCTGGTAAATTTCCTCTGCACCTTTTCTAACGCTTCCACATCTTTCCTGTAATGAGGTGACCAGAACTGGACACAATACTCCAGATGTGGCCGAACCTTTATGTAGTTTCTTACTGTTCTGGGCAGAGCAATTGCCATACTAGGCCATAATGCACCCAGACACTATGCTTTCAGTTGTGCATCTGTAGAAGTTGGTGAGGGACCTTATGGATATGCCAAATTTCCTGAGTCACCTGAGGAAGAAGAGGCATTGTTGTGCAAGTCCGGGACAGGTTGTCAGCTATCGTCACTCATAGAAACTTGCTGCTCTTCACCCTCTCAACCTCAGCTCCGTTAATGTAATTGAGAGCATGTTCGCCTCACTTCTTTCTGAAGTTAATGATCAGTTCTTTAGTTTTACCGATGTTGATAGAGAGATATTCTCATTGCACCATGTCACCAAGCCCTCTATCTCCCATCTGTATTTTGACTTGTTGTTGTTAGATATCCATTCTACTACAGTGGTGTCGTCAGCGAACTTGTAGATGGCATTCGTTTAGAATTTGGCAACACAGTCATGGGTATACAGGGAGTACAGTAGGGGGCTAAGAACATATCCTTGGGGGACTCGAGTGTTGAGTGTTATTGTGGAGGAGGTGCAGTTACCTATCCTCACTGATTGCAGCCTATGGGTCAGAAAGCTGAGGATCCAGTTGTAAGGGGCACAGCCGTGATCAAGGTCATGCAGTTTTGAGATCCGTCTGGAGGGAATAATGATGTTGACTACAGCTCTGCCTTCAATGAACAGGAGTCTGACGTAGGTGACCTTGTTGTCCAGGTATTCCAGGGATGAGTGCAGGGGTAGGGATATGGCATGCTCTGTCGACCTGTTACGTCGGTAGGCAAGTTGTAGGGGATCGAGGCAGGCTGGGGGACTGGAGTTGATGTAGGCCATGACCAGCCTGTCAGAGCACTTCATGATTAGTGGAGGTCAGAGCCACTAGACAGTAGTCATTAAGGCACGTTGCATGTGTTTTCGTAGGTACGGGGATGGTGGTGGTCTTCTTGAAATAGGTGGCAACTTTGGCTTGTAGGAGGAAGAGGTTGAAGCTGTCATTGAGTACCTCCACTAGTTGGTCCACACAGGATATGTGTGCTCAGCCGGGGACACCATCCAGGCCATCGCTTTCCTTGGGTTGTCTCCTAGGAAGATCGATCTGACATCTGAACGTTGAAATTTAATGTACAAAAAGCAAAATATGAAACATCCCCATGCCCCATCCATTCTAGTTCACCCCCTTGCCCCCTTTACAGTCCCAATTCCAGCTTGGTGCCAACTCATTTGCCGACACACCCTTTGCCATATACTAACCTAGTATCCACATTAGGCAGATTTCAAAACACAAGCATATTTGAGGTAAAGCAAAGCTCTCCAAAGCAACATTTTAATTATTTTGTGGTAGAATTCATTATGTTGCAAAGATAAAAACATGCATTTACATTTCTTCAACTGAATAAAGTCTGGTAATTCAAGTGCACGGTGCCTTATAATAACAAGCATTGGAATTCATTCATAGTCCCACTTCAAAGAGCATGTAAACACTTGTAGCTGTCAATGGGAATAGAAGACCCCCCTCTGTGATAATAGATGATGGTGAAATCAATCATGCAGGAGCAATCCAGTAACAAAGCCTTCAGCCTTTATCAGCAGGCAGTATGAAAAATCAATCAATGACTTATTTATAAACATCCCAGACATTTTTTTTGTAAGGGCAGGATTTCTAAATGTCTTATCAGCCTGACAACTCCCTTTGACATGTCCTTTTAAAATCTTTGACAAATTCCTCTGATGGATCCCCTTGACACTTGCGTTTCACAGTTTTGACAGCCGAGTTTGACAGGTCTGTTTTTTGTTCTAATGAATCTGACAGTAATTAATTTTAAATGTTCTACGCATATTTATGCACGCTCTTAACAATTTCAGAAGGGACCTTACCTTCAGTAAAGCTGCTCTGAGACCAGATCCAAAGGGATACCTTGCCTTTTCGAAGGGAAACCCTGGCTATTCAACTGAATCCACGAAGTGCTGTCACCAGGTCTAATCTACAATTTGTGGTTCACAACCCAAAGCTACTGAAATCCCATGTCAGTAGGATAGGCGATAGCCTAGTGGTATTATTGCTGGACTGTTAATCCAGGGACCCAGATAAAATTCTGTCAACCTGGGTTCGAACCCCGCCATGCCAGATGGTGGAATTTGAATTCAGTAAGTATCTGGAATTAAGAATCTAATGATGACCATGAACCCATTGTCGATTGTCAGGAAAAACCCACCTGGTTCACTAATGTCCTTTAGGGAAGGAAACTGCCATCCTTACCTTGTCTGGCCTACATGTGACTCCAGACCCACAGCAATGTGATTGACTCTTAACTGCCCTCTGGGCAATTAGGGATGGGCAATAAATGCTGCATAGCCAGCGATGTCCTCATTCTGTGAATGAATAAGAAAAAAACTGGTGATTTTAATGGCCAGCTGCATCCATAAACCACACACATGTGAAATGTATCCACTCCATTCAGTCTGGGGCTGCGATTTAGACTGTCAGGCAGACCTACTATTTTTGCCATTACAGAGACACTCTCCCTAGTGGTGAAACTCTGGCCCAAACAGAAGATGTAGAAAAACAGCTGTGTTAGAGTACTTCAGAAATCAGTCACGTTTTTCCTCCAAAACTTGTTACATTTATCACATGGCAGGTCTCAAGTTACTCATATACCATCTTCTGAGATTTTGTTTGGAGGAAATCTACTTGATAAGAGGAGGTGGAACTTGTCAATTGGATAAATGTGATAACTGTAGCAGTAACAGGTGTTAAACTTATAAGCATCCAACTGGCAAAGGAAGAAGCAAGGGATTAGTTTCTTTTTATACATGCCCTAGTCTTTTCCCAAGTAGTGTCAGTTGCTCTTAATTACAACTAGAGCATGCACATACACCCATTCAATTGACCGAGTATTAGCAACATTAGTAGATTCACTTCTATCCTAAAGAGAGAAAAAAAATTAACAAGCATATATTTACAAATTAAAAAGTTAAAAAACTGAAGAGAGAGGAATTACACATCCAAGACTTGCATCATGAGGCATCCTCCTTCTGTGATCCCCAACAGCTGATTGTTTGACCAAAATGAACACTTTCAAATCAGACAGTTGTTGGTTTTTATTATCCATCCATTTGGATTTGGAGATATTTTTTCCAACATTTGTACCAAACTCATAATAACAACACATTGAAGATTAACATCCTCCTAGAACAGTAATATGAATCAATCTATATACTTGCAATTTTGATCCCATATTACTTGCAGATGCACTCTTTCAGTTTCCTGGCATCAAAGAAGCTTTCATCATTAGTCCTTTAGCGACATGTTAGCCAGGTAGCTGAACCACTTTAAAACGTTTGCTTCATTATATCCATTCATATAATATGATACAAATGACTATGATAAGACAAACTGTTGTATTTTTTGAATTAATCCCTGTACATAAATTATGCATGTTTAGTTTATTAGTGAACGGAAGCAGCAAAACAAAGACTGGTCCAGGATTCTTCTTAAAAAAAGTTTTATTTTCATTAATGCCCGAGATTCTGCATCAGTAGGTATTGTTGCTGTTGTTCATGTTTATCTATTCTTGCTGCATACTGCTTCCTTCGGTGTCCTGGGTGTTTTTTTTAACGTGCCAGTGAGGAACTAAGAGTTGCAATACGTGTCTCTTTCCTGGTGAAAATTGGCCTGCATTCTCAAAACATGTCAGGGTTTACTATTCACAATCATAATCCCACTTTACATCATCAAAAAGTTCCAAATTTTCCCAGGTTCCAGTCATTGTAGAATTGAATCTTTGGTTGGATTTACCCAGTGTTAAAAATAGATCTTCACCATTTTATGTTGTGAGAACTCTTTCTGTGCAGTCAGTGAATTTCTGATCATAACAAGGTGTGCATAGGTTGGGCTGCAATTAGTCAATTGGAGCTAATTTATATCATATTATGTGTGACAAGGAGATTAATCTACATTCAGTAAATAATTAGTTCATCCATGAATTATCTCCGGTAGCCTATCCCTCTGCACAGAATAAATAGTATTTATTTCAACAGGCACCAGGTTTTATTACTTTTAATTATCTCTAGACTTGTGAATAGCATATTCTGAAGCCTGCAATGTCATGTTCACTTAGGCAAACAATTAAAAACCGAGTAACCTCACTTTGCTAAATGATTAATCAGGTTACAGAGTTTTATTTTGTTGTCTGCCAGACCTGCTCCTATTTTGTAGTCTAGAGAGCTTGTGTTCATGTTGATAGTCAAACTGATGACGAATCATAGGAGCATAGCAAAAGACATTTCCTGTTTCAATGGTGAGCATGGAGGGTACATTTGTACTGAAGCATTTCAATGTTTGTTGCTGTCTAACCCAATTTAAAGGAGTAAATTGACTGACAGATGTTAAGATCACCCCATCTGAGTGACTTGATTCTTGAGTGACTGAAGAAACAAAGGTTATAGCCACAATCTTCCAGTCCTTTTCAGATAGAGGAGTGGTAGCAAAGGCTTGGAGAATTGTGAATGTTGCATTTCTGTTCAACAAGGACCATGGTGTAAACCCAACAATTAATCTTGCATCAATGGCAGGGAAATTGTTAGATATATTAATCTCAGATAAAATTATATAGAATAGTTTTTTGAAAACATGCATTAATAAATAAAGTTTGCATGAATTTGTCAAATATAAATTTAATAACTTGATTGAGTTTTTTTGGTGAACAAATGGATAAGGGTAGTGCAGTTGATGAGTATATATATATGGACTTTTAAAAAGAAGTCTGATAATATATAACATATTATGCTTTTTCGCAAGATTGTAGCCCATTGCATTAGGGCAGCGGCTGCATAGATTTGACATTGAATAAGGGACAAAAACAAAGAATAGTAGTGAACTGTTATTTGTCATCATAGGTAGCAGCAGTGCCACATAGAGGTCATTGTTGGGACCGCTGCTGTGTTTTATGTATATGAATGTACGGATGTTGGTGTACAGAGCATAATTTCAAAGACTGTAGATGACATTAATCTCTCAAATGTAGTGAGCAGTGAGGAGAATGGTGACAGGCTCAATGAAGGTAAAGACTGGTGAAATAGGCAGACACATGGTAGATGAAATTTAACACAGAAGTGCAAAATTATCTATTTTTGGGAGGATGAACAAGGAGAGGCAATGAAACTTAATTATGTAATTTTAAAGAAAGAGAGCCCAGAGTTATGGACAGTGGTGGTGGTGAAGGAAATTTAAAGGGAATACAGCATCATTTGTTTTATAAGTGGAGGCACACAGTATAAAAACATGGAAGCTATACTAAATAATTACAGTTGAGCCTTGGTTAGAGAAATATGTTAAATTCAGGTCACCACACTATAGGGAGGATGTCAAGGCTTCACAAAGGATGCATAGGAGATTCACTAGAAATGTACCTGGACAGACATTGGCTACATGAAGCAACTGCACAGAATTGGGTTGTTCAAGGTCTTAGGGAGTTTTGATAATGTTTTGAAATAAATAGCAGCCAGATCTGTAACCAGAGTTTACAGATGTAAGGTAATTGGCAAATAAACCACAGATAACTTAAGGAAAACATTTTTCAGACAGTGAGTTGAAATGAACTAGAATAGACTGACTGGAAGGATAGTGGAAGCAAATTTAATAATAATTTTTCAAATGAAGGATGATAAATGCTTGATGGCGAAGAAAGAGCTGGGCAATGGGGGAGCAAGCATGGAAATGGGATCAGTTGGTTGGTTCTTACAAACAGCTAGCAGAAACACGATGAACTAATAACCCCTTTATGTACGGTGTCTTTTTTTTGAATATAGGAATTGTTGTATTTCTTCACATTCACTTTTAAAAAATTGTAATTGGTGCAATCTGAACACTGATTATATCTGTGTTGAGATAAACTGTACTTTTATTGTTTGCTGAACGTTTGAGCTTTTTATTACTTAATTTCACATCTGTTGGTTATGAAAAATGCTATGTAAATGCAAGTATTTTGTCTTTTACTTTCATAATTGTAATTAAATGCATCTGGTTCTTTGGTCCATGTCTAATATTCCTTAATTTAAAGAGTACTTTTATGGAATAGAGTCTGACTTCATTTAACCCAGTAAAAATTACACCAATTACAGTGATTTCCATTCCATAAGGGTACACATCTCAGACTGGGCAGGAAAAATACAAATTTAAGATGTGGGGTGTAAGATTGACTTGGAAGAACCAAACCTTCAATTTTGAGAGAGAACTTTTCCAGAAACATGAGATAATTTCATCAATCAGATGCATAGGAGCAGGAGTAGGCCATTCGGCCCCTTGAGCCGTTTCTGCTGTTCAATGAGATCATGATTGAAATGGGGCCTAACTCCATATACCTGCCTTTGGCCCATTTCCCTTAAGACCTTTGCTTAACAAAAATTATCTTTCTCAGACTTAAAATTTACAATATTCCAGCACCAACTGCCATTGGTGGAAGAGAGTTCTGAATCTCTGTCAACGTTTGTGCATAGACATGCTTCCTAACATCTTTCCTGAATAGTCTGGTCCTAATTTTTGGACTATGTCCCCTAGTTCTAGAATCCCCAACCAGTGGAAATAATTTATCTACTACATCTTTTCCTGTTAAAGACTTACATTGCCTCTCCATCAGTGAGGGTGCTTAAGATTTAAAAATTGAAGCACTTGTCATGCTCTGTTTGCAAATGCATTGCGGTATTGCCTTGCAAATATAATGTGTCTGTTATTAGCTGCTTCTGTGTAAAAGTGGTGCATCTGCATATTACTGGATTGTTCTGTTGTTCTGCATCATTATGCAAGTATGCCACATCTGTATTTGCAAGCTGCTATGTGGTGGGTATGTTAGATATGTTTCCATACATTAATGAGTAAATAGAAGCATCTATCTATATATATCACTGTGCAATTTCAATAACAATGAACATTTTATAGCAAATATAATAAACCTCCTAAAAGTAATGCAATTGCAAGGCACTGTTAGAAGAGAGGAGGGTATGTGTGTCTGTGTACTTGAACTCAGTTATTATTTTCTGTTCTTTGGCACTCCACACTGAATTTCTACAGGAATGAATCTAATTTTGGTTCTCCGTTTGACATCACAAAGACGTGTAACAATCCTACTCGGGTGAACTTCTGTAGAATATCAAATCACCAAAAATGCAAATCAAATGTAACCTTTATTTACCTTTGTGGGGTTTGGTTCCTACGTCTGTTGTTGGAATGCAGTTTCTATGGAGTTTATATGTAGACTTGGATCTTTCTCTTACTAAGAGGCACATAAGGTGGAAAAAGCACATGTTTTGTCTGTTTCTATGGCTCATTCTTCCTGGAAGTGATCATAAGGCTGAGGAGCAAAAGTAGGCCATTCAGCCCATTGAGACTACTCTGCCATTCAATGTGATCATTGCCAATCTGATAATCGTCAACAACAACAAAAACAGAAGTTGCTGGAAAAGCTCACCAGGTCTGGCAGCATTTATGAAGAAAAAGTCAGCGTTAATGTTTCCCGTTCTGAGGAAGGGTCACTGGACCCAAAATGTTAACTCTGCTTTTTTCTTCACAGATTCTGCCAGACCTGCTGAGCTTTTCCAACAACTTCTGCTTTTGTTCTCGATTTACAGCATCTGCAATTCAGAGATCATAGAACCCCTACAGTATGGGAACAGGCCCTTCAGCCCAACAAGTCAACACCAACCCTCAGAGCATCCCACCCAGGCCCATTTCCTGTAACCCACCTAATCTACACATTCCTATTGGAAATTCAGCATGGCCAATCCACCTAGCCTGCACATCTTTGGGCGGAAACCCCCGCAGACACAGGGAGAATGTAAACAAGCTCCACAGAGACAGTTGCCCGAGGGTGGAATTGAACCTGGGTCCCTGGCGCTGTTAGGCAGCAGTGCTAACCACCAAGCCGCCATTCTTTTGGTTTTTATCTGATAATCCTGAACTTCACTTTCCCACCTTTTCCCCATTCATTCTCAACCGATTAAAAATGTGTCTATCTCAGCATTGAATATACTTAAAGACCCAGTTTTTACAGCTCTCTGTGGTAAAGATTTCAAGAGATTCAGCGCTCCCTGAGAGAACAACTCCTCATCTCTGTCTTAAATGGGCAACTCCTTATTCTGACCTGATGCCTTTTCGTGCTGGACTCTCCCAAAAGGGGAAAATTCCTTTCTGCATCAACCCTGTCGAGTCCCCTAAGAATCTTGTGTGTTCCGAGAAGGTCACCTCTGATTATTTGAAACTCCAATGAGTATAGGGCCAATCTACAAACCCTCTCCTCAGAATACAGTCCCACTAGACCTACGAACAGGCTAGTAAACAGACCATTAGTCTGTCACTTTAGGGACACCATTCATCATCAAGCATAGCTGACCTGGAAACTCATCACCCTTCTACCTGCCATAGACATTTTGGAAGAATTTACAGGTTGATAATCTTCCTGTTTGACAATATTGTGAACACATCCTTCATCACCATCAAGTCCTGGAGTAGGACTTGAACCCAGAGCATCTGACTCAGATGCAGGACTGCTACCCACTGCACCTTAGGACCCCTGCTTGATAAAATTGGAAAGGGGTTATTGTTTCTGTTTTCATAGTCTGTGTCTGACTGGGGACACGTTCCTACTTTTCTTTGTCAGGTTGCAAACACAGGTCTCAGTGAGTTATTTTATTCACTTACATGAATGAATGAACTGGAGTACTGATCAACGCTATTTTATGGTGCAGTGATTCTTGGCAATAGCTGACTCAAATAAGAGAACACAACCAAAATTTTTCCAATCTTCAATAATACCTGTCTTGCCAAGTCCCCAACGTAAATGTCCCCACTGACCAGAAACTTGCCTGAGAGTAAAGCAGATTTGCATAGACTGGAAAAACCATTGTACTGAAGGGCAGAGGACAGTTTGGTTGCTCCACAATAAGTTACTGAGCTTCTTACAGCATCAAGATTCCCTGCCACCTGCAATGTCACACCAGGAATGTGATGGAATATTCACTATTTGTGTGGATGGGTGCAACTCAAACAACATTGAAAAACACAAGACTTTCCAGGGTGAAGCACATTGGTGTCACAGTCACATTATGCTCACAGTGTGTGTGATTTGTGAAGATAGGGCGGTGCGGTGGGTCAGTGGTTAGCACTGCTGCCTCACAGCGCCAGGGACCCGGGTTTGATTCCACCCCCGGGTGACTGTCTGTGTGCAGTTTGCACATTCTCCCCGTGTCTGTGTGGGTTTGCTCCAGGTGCTCCGGTTTCCTTCCACAGTCCAAAGATGTGCAGGCTAGGTGGATTGGCCATGCTAAATTCCTGTAGTGTTCAGGGAGGTGTAGATTAGGTGGATTATAGGGGATGGGTCTGGGTGGGATGCTCTGAGGGTCGGTGTTGGGTCAAAGGGCCTGTTTCCACACTGTAGGGATTCTATGATGATAACTTCACCAGACCTTCACTCCTTTATGACCCCTGCAACTGACAGCAGTGATCAATGTTATGGCATTTTCCAACTCCCCTCCAAGCCGCACATGTTTCTGATGTGGACCAATATCTTGAAATTTCCTCTGCCAAGCATCTTCCTGAACTTCCAAGGACTTCAGCAGCTTGAGGGAAATGAGGCAACTAGTTATGGGCAATAAATGCAGCCAGGCCAGGGTTTTCTAGGCCTCAACAAATATATTCATAATCTATGTCCTCCAAAAGACAGAGAGGTAAAAATTGGTCATTTTGATGAAAGTGGGGCAAAACAAGTCAACGTCAGACTCGGTGTTCCTAATGTGTTGTAGCTGCACCTACCTCTGCTGCGAGTGTACAGGCAGCCTTGGAGAAACCCCACTAAAGCAGGGGTTAGAATCCCTGTATATGTAACTGCTCCCTCCCTCTCAACCTCTCCTCTCACCTGAGGTGTAGTCACTCTCCAGTTAAACAACCATCAGTAGTCTCTCTCTCTAATGACAGAGTAAGCCTATGGTCTTCTGGGACTCTGGCAACTTTACTTTCTATGTAAATGAGCAGCCCGACATCTATTCTGTGTCCTACTGCAAAAGCTTGTTTGAATTGATCAGAACAGGGACAGTGATTGCTAAAGCTGTCTAATGGTTAACATTTGTCTTTGGAAAGTTGGTAATGAGGCAACATAAAATTTGTATGTTGTCTTTCCGCATGTAACAATCTCTCAACAGCCAACACTGTTTATATTAATTTCATGTCCACCTCAGGCCTCCCTCTTGTGGTGTGCTGTCCCTGAAAATGGGACTGAATGAATATCAAAACCAGCAAGACCATCCTTATTTAACACTGCACCAAAGGGTGTGCCTAGACTATATGCAGTAGCTCTTTAGGACTGCAGTGTTTTGATTAGGGTTCAGAGTGCCTCCATCTGAATCAAACTAATAAACAAACATTATATGTATTTGCAATGTCCATGGATTGAACTATGAGGAAAGACTGGAAAAACTGGGTTTTCTAGCTGCCAAAGGATATTGCTGAGATGAAAACTTATAAAGGTAGACAAGAAAGATTGGATATGGAGCACTATTCAATGCAAGATGTAACAACAGAACAAGGGGATATAGGCTGAAAATGGTAGAAAGTCAATTTAAGAATGATGAGTACCACAATGCAGACTGACCAATAACTGGAATGGTTTCAGAGTACGTAGACATTGGACAGATAACCTAAATGAGAAAGTAGCCTTCCTTACTTGTATATATTATGAGTAGATCTCCTCTGTCTTTTTTCATGAGAAACATCCTCTGCTGCCCCAAGATGAACACTCACGAACATGAATAAAAGTGATGTACTGCAGAGAATGCAGATCTGAAATAAAATCAAAATACTGGAGAAACTCACCAGGTCTAGCAGCATTTGTGGAAAGTTACTGTTCTGAATCTAATGTGAATCTTCTATGGAACTGAAGAGAGGTAGAAAGTTGATGGGTTTTATGCTGTTGAATAAGAGAGAAAGGTCAGGTAGAACCAAAGGAAATGTCAGAAATAGGTTAGAAGGTGGGAGATTGAATACCAAAAATATCATGGCATGAAAGGTAACTGGAGTGGTACTAGTATTGGTCCAGAAATAGGTATTAATAGCACAATAAAGGTCAATTCTATCTGAAAGTAAATGCACGAATAAAAAGTTACTTAAGGGGTCTTGGTGGAAAGAGATTAAAATGGAGAATAGAGTTTATGGTCTGAAATTATTGAACTCAATGTTGGGTCTAGAAGGCTGTAAAGTGCTTAAGTGGAAGGTGAAGTGCTGTTCCTTCAGCTTGCATCAGCAAGAATATGAAATTGGGTATTTGATCCAAACTCTGAGTAGTTATATCATTGAAGATTGCAATCACTGTCATACCTAATGCAAATGAAGACATCCTAACTATAAGTGAAGGTGACTTGTCGATTAGGAGTGGTCACAAGCAGGTCAAAGCCTGGGAATACTGTAGTGAGTAACTCACCTTGACTCCCCAAAGCCTGTGCACCATCTACAAGGCACAAGTCAGGAGTGTGATGGAATACTCCCCACTTGCCTGGATAAGTGCAGCGCCAACAACACTCAAGAAGTTTGACACCATCCTGGACGAAGCAGCCCGCTTGATTGGCACTACATCCACAAGCATCCACTCCCTCCACCACTGATGCTTAGTAGCAGCAATATCTATAAGATGCACTGCAGAAATTCACCAAAAAATCCTTAGACAGCAGCTTCCAAACCCACGGCCACTTCCATCTAGAAGGACAAGGACAGCAGACATATGGGAACACCACCACCTTCAAGTTCCCCTCCAAGCCACTCACCATCCTGACTTGGAAATATATCGCTGTTCCTTCACTGTCGTTGGGTCAAAATCCTGGAATTCCCTCCCTAATGGCATTGTGGTTCAACCCACAGCAGGTGGACTGCTGTGGTTCAAAAAGGCAGCTCACCACCACCTTCTCAAGGGCAACTAGGAATGGGCAAGAAATGTTGGCTAGCCAGCAACGCCCACATCCCACAACTGAATTAAAAAAGAATTGGTTGTGCGTATATATAAACTGAATCCTTCAACCACAGTTCCCACTTTTATTTTGAATCTGATACATGGTTCAGATGGGGCATGGTTTTCAAGCAATTGCTTCTTGAGAGAGTGATGATCATTTCAACCCTTTGTTTAAGCTAATCACTTGATACTTCCTGTGGTTGTGGTCTGCAGACCTTTACAAACAGCTTCACATCATTTTGTGAGTTTTTAACTTCTGCAAATGTGTGGATGCAGGTTCTGCTTAGAAACGTGTTAAATGGGATTTAAAGACACTGACCACTTGCATTGCTGATGGGCAGATGGATACATTTACAAATTCATCATCATGATTTGGGGAGACAGTGGTATATTACATCTCTCTGTGAATAAACCAGAGGCCGACGCTAAACGCTGTGCAGATAGGCGTTCAAATCCCACCGAGGTAATTGGTAGAATTCAAATTCAATACTAAAATATGGAATTGAAAGCTTGTCTCAGTAATGGTGATGAGGAAACAATTATCAATTGCCTTAAAAAACCTACCTGGTTCACTATTATGCTTTAGGGAAGGAAGCCTGCCATCCTTACCTGATGTGGCCTACATGCGACTCCAGACCCACAACAATGTGGTTGATTCTCAATGCCCTCTGAAATGTCCTAACAAGCCACTCAGTTCATGGGCAAGTACAGATGAACAACAAATATTATAGAGTCATGCAACACGGAAACAGGCCATTCTGTCCAACTTGTCCATACTGACTAGGTTTCCTAAATTAATCTAGTCCCGTTTGTCTGCATTTGGTCCATATCCCTCTAAACCTTTCCTATCCATCTACCTGTCCAAATATCTTTTAAATTAGGTTGTTGGCTTGCTCACCGAGCTGGCTGGTTATTGTACAGACATTTCATCACCATGCTAGGTAACATCATCAGTGCGGCCTCCGATGAAGCGACGTTGTTCTACTCTACTTGGTATTTATATGATCTGATCTGTTAAGTGTGGGTTGTGTCATTTCCGGTTCTGTTCTGCATGGGTTTGTATATGGGGTCTAATTGCACATTTGTAAATATTTGTTAATTGCATTACAGGTTGAAAACCAGGCCTCTAGACAACAGCAAGAGGACACAGTACGCCCTAATACACTGGCCACACTACCCTATATCAAGAGCATATCAGAACGGACGACAAGACTCCTACAACCACTAGGAATTATGGTAGCACACAAACTCACAGCCACAATACGACAAACACTCACAAGGACCAAAGACCCCATACCCATGACATGCAGGACTAATGTAGTTTACAAAATATCTTGCAGTGACTGCAAAAAACATTACATTGGCCAGACTGGAAGGAAACTAGCCATCAGGATACAGAGACACCAGCTAGCAGCAAATGACACAACAAACTTTCCCTCATCTCAGTGCACTTGGACATGAAGGCCGTCAGTTTAACTGGGACAATGTGACCATCCTAGCTCAAGCCAACCACAGACATGTAGGGAATTCCTAGAGGCCTGGCTTTCAACCCATAATGCAATCAAAAACATTTGGAATTAGACCCTACATATCAACCCTATATATTTGGATGAAGGGGTGGAAGGGTGGATCAGTAAGTTCGCAGACGATACGAAGGTGGGTCAAGTTGTGGATAGTGCGGAGGGCTGTTCTAGGTTACAAAGGGACATTGATAGGATGCAGAGCTGGGCTGAGAAGTGGCAGATGGAGTTTAACCCTGAAAAGTGTGAGGTGATTCATTTTGGAAGGACAAATTTGAAACCAGAATACAGGGTCACGGAAAGATTCTTGGCAGTGTGGAGGAGCAGAGGGATCTTGGGGTTCATGTCCACAATTCCCTGAAAGCTGCTACCCAGGTGGATAGAGTTGCTAAGAAGGCGTATGGTGTGTTAGCTTTCATTAATCGAGGGATTGAGTTCAAGAGCCATGAAGTTATGCTCCAGCTATACAAAACCCTGGTTTGGCCACATCTGGAGTATTGTGTCCAGTTCTGATCGCCTCATTACAGGAAAGATGTGGAAGCATTGGAAAAGGTGCAGAGGAGATTTACCAGGATGTTGCCTGGAATGGAGGGAAGGTCTTACGAGGAAAGGTTGAGAGAGCTAGGGCTTTTCTCTTTCAAACGACAAAAGATGAGAGGTGACTTGATAGGGGTGTACAAGGTGATCAGAGGTATAGATAGAGTAGACAGCTAGAGACATTTTCCTCGGGTGGAGGTAGCTATTACGAGGGGGCATAGTTTTAAAGTGAGTGGAGGTAGATATAGGGGAGACGTCAGAGGTAGGTCCTTTACTCAGACAGTGGTAGGGGCGTGGGATGCATTGCCGGAGAGGGTAGTGGAGTCGGCCTCATTAGGGGCATTTAAGCGGCTATTAGATAGGCATATGGATGATAGTATAAGGTAGGGGTGGAGGTTAGATAGACCTTAGGATTAGTGTAAAAGTTTGGCACAACATCGTGGACCGAAGGGCCTGTACTGTGCTGTACTGATCTATGTTCTATGTTCTAAACCCATGTAGAACAGAACCGGAAATGACACAGCCCAACTTAACAGACTGAATCATATAAATACCAAGCGGACTAGAACAACATCGCTTCATCAGAGGCCGCACTGATGATGTTACCGAGCACGGTGATGAAACGTCTGTACGATAACCAGCCGGCTCGGTGAGCAAGCCAACAACTTCATCCACAACCCAAGCTACAAATCTTCGCAAGAACCTTAAATATCTTTTAAATATTATAATTGTACCTCCCTTCACCACTTCCTCTGGCAGTTCATTCCATACATGCACCACCCTCTGTGTGAAAAGTTTGCCCCTTAGGTCTCATTTAAAATCTTTCCGCACTTAGCCTAAACATATACCCTCTAGTTTTGGACTCCCTTGCTCTGGGAAAAAGACATTGGCTATTCACTTTATCTATGCCCTTCATGATTTTATAAATTTCTCAACCTCCTATGCTCCAGGAAAAAAGTCCCAGCCTATCCAACCTCTTTTTACTCAAACTTTCCAGTCTTGATAACATCCTTGTAAATATTTTTTGCACACTTTCCTGTTTAATAACATCCTTCCTATAGCAGGGTGACCAGAATTGTATGCAGTACTCCAAATGTGGCCTTACCAACGTCTTATACAGCTGTAATATGATGTGCCAACTCCTGTACTCAATGCTCTGTCCAATGAAGACAAGCGTGCCAAACACTGAGTTCAAGGAACTATGCACCAATTGCTCTAGGTCTCTCTGTTTGACATCACTCCTCAGGGCCTTACCATTCACTGTATAAGTCTGCCCTGGTTTGTCTTATCAAAATGCAACATCCCACATTTATCTGCATTAATCTCCATCTCCCATTCCTTGGCCCACTGCCTCAGTTGATCAAGGCCCTGTTGTGCTCTTAGATAACCTTCTTCACCGTCCACTGTAACACCAATTCTGGAGTCATCCGCAAACTTACTAACCATGCCTCCTATTTTCTCATCCAAATCACGTATATAAATCACAAACAACAGTGGACCTAGTACCAATCCTTGTGGCACATGGCTGATCACAGGCCTCCAGTCTGAACAACAACCCTCTACCATCACATTCTGTTTCCTACCGTCAAACCAATTTTGTATCTAATTGGCTAGCTGTCCTTAGATCCCATGTGATCGAAGCTTACTAACCAGTCTACTGTGCAAAATCTTTCAAAGGTCTTGCTAAAATCCATCTATCTATCTTCTTGGTCACCCCTTCTAAAAACTCAATCAAATTTGTGAGCCATGATTCCCCACACAAAGCTATGCTGACTATCCCTAATCAGTCCTTGCCTTTCCAAATGCATGTAGATCCTGTCTCTCAGAATCCCTTCCAACAACTTACCCAGCACTCACGTTAGGCTCACTGGTCTGTAGTTCCCTGGTCTTTCCTTGCAGCCTTTCTTAAATAATGGTACTACATTAGCCATCCCTCCAGTCTTCTGGCACATCACCCGTGGTTGTCAATGATACAAATATCTTCACTAAAGGCCCTGCATTTTCATCCCCAGCTTCCCACAGTGTCCTGGGATACACTTGATCACGTCTCAGGATTCATCTACCTTTATGTATTTTAAGACCTCCAGCACCTCCTCTTCTGTAATGTGGACTCTTTTCAAGACATCAGTATTTATTTCCCCAAGTTACCGAGCTTCCATGTCTTTCCCACTCTAAATACTGACGAGAAATATTCATTAAAGCTCTCACCCATCTCCTGTGATTCCATACATAAATAATCTCATTGATCTTTAAGGGGTCCTATTCTCTCCCTGGTTATTCTTTTTCCCTCAATATAGTTGTGGAATTTCTTTGGATTCTACTTTTACCTTATCTGCCAAAACTATCTCATGTTCTCTTTCTGCTCTTCTAATTTCCCTCTTATTTGTACTCCTACGTCCCCATACTTCCCAAGGGATTCACTCCCTATACTTGACATTTACTCCCTTCTTTTTCTTGACCAGGGCCTCAATATCTCTAGTCATCCAGAGTTCCCTTCTCCTGCCAGCCTTGCCCTTCACACTAACAAGAACATGTTGGCCCTAAACCCTCACTAACTTGCTTTTGACTGCCTCCCACTTGCCAGATGTCCCTTTTACCTGCAAATGGCTTCCCCCAATCAACTTTTAAAAGTTTGTGTCTAAGACTGTCAACATTGACCTTACCCCAGTTTAGAACTTAAACTTGTGGACCAGGTCTATCCTTTTCCACAACTACTTTAAAACTAATACAATTATGGTCTCCGGTTCCAATGTTCTCCCTCACTGACATCTCAGTCACTTGCTCTGCCTTATTTCTCAACAGGAGATCAAATTTTACCCCTTTTCCAATTGGGCCATCTATATATTGATTGAGAAAATTTTCCTGAGTACACTTAACAAATTCCTCCCTATTCAAGCCCTCAACACCATGGCAGTCCCAGTCTTATGTTTGGTAAGTTAAAATCCCTACTGTTACAACCCTACTATTCTTTCAGCTATCTGTGATCTCCCAACATATTGCTCCTCAATTTCCCACTGTCTGTTGGAGGGCCTATAATACAATCCCATCAGTGATCAACTCCTTATTTTTCAGTTCCATCCATATAGCTTCCCTCAGGTATATCTTCTCTAAGTACCGCCATGATGTTTTCCCTAATTAAAAATGCCACTCCCGCTCCTCTGCAGCCTCCCCTTCTATCCTTCCCCTAGCATCTGTAACCCAGAACTGCTGCCACTTCTATCCTCCCTCAGCCATGTTTCTGAAATATCTATGATATCCTAGTCCCATATTCTTATCCATGCCCAGAGTTCATCTGCCTTACCTGTCAGGCCTCTTGCATTGAAATAAATGCAGTTTAATTCATCGTCTTCCCTGCCGCGCTTTTGCCTACCTGGCCTATTGAACTTGCTGTCTGTAACTTCTGCACTCGCCTCAACCTTCCCCTTTGTCTCATTCTGTTTAGGGTTCAGAACCCAGGAAAGAATAAAGAAAAGATGCTGTTGGCAAGATTGGCATTTATTGCCCATTTCTAGTTACAGTAGGCTTTTTTTTATTGAACCACTATGTGGTGAGGGCATGTATAACTAATTGAAGCAACACAATGTCTTTTGCTCCCAAGCCTGTAGGCTGTAGACTAACAATTCACTGCAGTGCGAAGATCAACAATGTTGGCATGGGAATGGAGTCATCCACAACTGTGGCAGACTGGGTAAAGTCAGCGTGTCCCTTGCCTAAACTAATGAGCCAATTGGGCATTCAATGTCCATCCAACAACTTCATAGATATTTTTTATTCCTGACTTGTTAGTTATGGATTTTAAACTGAATTCAAACCCACAAATTCTCATGATGAGATTTGAACTCCCATTCTCTGAATTACTAGCCCAGTAATCTAGCCATTACACCATCATCTTGATGATAATTTATTGCATGCAAGAGAAAATGTGTAACCTTATGAGCCTCCTCTGCACATGTGCAGAAGAGTTTTTGGTTTCTGTTTGTGCTGGGCAGCAAATACAAACCAATGAAGTTCAACAACCAAAATAATCTTTCATTTCCACATCCTCCAACTATGTTTCGCATTCATTTCAAGAGGATTGGTAAGGATTCTCACATTACCACTGGAGATGGGGCCCCTCCAATTATGTGTCGATTTGACAGATATCAAAAATAAATTCAAGAAACATTGGAAGTGCACAACAGGTCAGTCAAAAATTGTAACTAGAAAAGACAAGTTGGTAATTCTGAAGACGACTTTTGTCAGCGTACTCTAACATAGTATCTTGCCCTAAATGTTGCCTTGTCTTTTTTATTCATGAAAAGGGGCAACGTGTGGTACCCTGATAACCAACTATCTACATAAAACATCATTGGGACATGTTTATCAGCTTCCTTCATGTGCCCATGCCATAGTCGAACAATCTCTACAGTTTGTTGCTACTTAACTATATTTTGTGTTATTTGCTACCTACACAATGTTGTAATATATGTGCAGAAATGGAAGCCTCCAAAGCATAATGTTTGTGGCATTATCAGCTTGACACTCTTTGGGGAGGTAACAGATTAAGTTTTATTCACTATTTGGAGGTATCTGAGAGGCAGATAATATGACATACAAATGGGTTGGTGATATGGGGAGTGCAATGGCTTCCTACTCCCATGGCTTTTACCTGTGTTGAGAAACTCAGTAGTGCAGCTGCCCAATGGAGAGGCAACTGAAGTAATTAACTGCCCTACTAAGAACCACCTTGCCACCACCTCCCCCCTCCTCCCCCCCCACCCCCCCACCACCATCACATTAGAATTGTAGCAATGTTAAGAGGGACTCCTCACGTACCTAGCAGTCTCCCAGAGGGTTCCCGAAGTTGGGGGTGGCAGATGGGTGAGCAATAGCCCTCAAAACACTCAGTCTGTGTTGTATCCTGGACTGCTTCGGTGACTAATAAAATGAGGGAGAAATTCTGTCAGACATTATTTCCTTCTAGGGCTTTCCTGTTTCTTTGCCTGTCCCAGAAGATTACATGCCCACGATGGGCCAGGGAGGAATCTAGCATAAGGCTGAGCGTGGGACAGGCTTCATGGGCCAACCAGTCATTTCCTGCCCATCTATTTAATGTGTTTGTAAATTAATAATGTGAGGGAGACAATTGAAAGCAAAGATTCTAGAGACCATGGAGGCAGGCAATAGCATCAACATAATAATAAATAAAATCAGTTCAAAAAACAAATGTACAGTTTTAAAAACATTTGTGCAGCTCCAATCACTAATTGTTTCTTGCTTCTCTTGCTGTACCTTTGTGAGGTTTATGAAGCGGTACATTTAACGAAATGAATGGTATACTTAATGAATTTTACTGAATTAGTTTTGTCTAGTACAGCTCATGCGAGTGAGAGGTTAATACACAATACCTACCAAGCTGGTGAATTGTTCGTCTGGAGAAAGGAAACCGAGAATGGTTTCTGGTCAGTAGGGAATGAGTACTCTGTCCTTGAAATACAGAACCAAAACGCAATAATGGGAAATGTAAATAAAATACCTTACTTATAATTTTGATTTTTTTAAGGAAAGGGAACTGTGTTTGATGTGATTTAGATAAATTCTCAACCGCTCTGACAAGCTTAGTTTTCAGGTCAGATTAAATTGCACTGGCTGGTTTAAGTGCAACTGCCTCTCTGACTAAAATTTAAGTGGTAAAGGTGCCTCCTAGCTTGTGAACGTTTATCATCATCTGTAAATGAGTGCATCAAATTTAGATGCAAAGAACCATTGAGGGAATTTGCTCCTTAGTGATTGCAAGTCATAAGATTCACAATATCATCACAGGGCCATCCTGTTTGCTCTACCACCTTCCTCTATTATTAAACTTAATGGGAAAAAAAAGCGTTATTTATAGAAAACCGGTTCTGGTGTCAATACAATTTGCACCATTTCTTGTGAGTTATTGATTTCAGTTAGCAACGTGTCAATTCATCTTTATTTTTGAAGTCAGTTTGCCAGCTCATTGATGTGGAGCAGACAAAGCTCAAGGAAAAGAAATGTAGTGTATTAAAAAGAACCAGAAAGCAATCTCAGAAAGTTCATGCTTCCAGAAATCGCTGAAAAATAGGTTGCTTTACCACAAGAGTGCAAGTGCCTTTCAAAAATTTGTAAACAAACCACAGCAAAAAAATGTTTGATGTTTTTCATTAGATTGCACCTTAAGTAGAGACGATTCATTTCTCACTACTTTCCCATTTATAATTCACATGATGGATCATGTGATATTATTGGGTTTCACACAAAAATAAACAGAATCACAGATTGAGATTGCAAAACACCAAATCAAATTCCTTCATTCCAAACCAACAAAAGGAAATTTAATCTATTTGGCTGTTCCCTGGAGTAGGAACCTTAGTCAGAGACTTTTCTTCAGGACTATTTCTCAGTTGTTTCTTGAAATATCAGCTTTTCTCACACAGCCAATTTTTTTAAGGCCATTCATTAGATTTGCCAAGTTTTCTGGGTTGACGTGGACCATGGAGTTGTCATGTGTGTTGGTGATGAACCTATCAAAGCTACAGGCACTTTGTTCCAAAGGACTATTTTAGGTACTGCAATAAGGGCTGTTGTGGTGCAGTGGTAGAGTCCCTACCTCTGACCCAGGTGACCCAATTTTAAATCCCATCTGCTCCAGAGGTGTCATAACATCTCTGAACAGCTTGATCAGGAAATACTTAACTACAGCAATGAAAGCAAGTCACCTTCATTTTGCCATGATATCCTCTTCCTTCACTTGCTCTCCAGTGAAAGAAATGTCACAATGTACCAGCAACCAAGCATACAGTTGCAGTCTCTGCAAACAGGAAGCTCCAATCTTGCAGATCATTCTCTGGTTGTGGGGGTAGATCTGCTTTAAACTGGCAAAAGTATTTCAAGACCATCAACTCAATGAGAAGTTTTTTGGCAATTTTTTATCTAATTCGAAAGGGCAAGAGTCAGGAAAACAGTGTAATGATTGTTCCATGTTTGTAAGCAGTTTTATTTTGCCAAATACATTTCTCTTAATGTGCTCCTTCAGAGCCCTTGAGAGCCACCTTGTGAAACATGATACCAATAGTTTAAAGAGGGTCATTTAATTAATAGTCATTGATTAATAGCCATACTTTGAAGAGATCTGCATGAGGTTTCCAAAATAGCCTGGACTAGTAGCAAAAATGATTCTCGAGTCATGTTGCAGCCTGATAAAAATAAATCAGATGCACTTTTGTCTAAGTTCGACAAAAGCTGCCAAATGTAGAGTAGCTTTCAAATGAAGTCATCGAGAAAGGTGAGTGCAAAACTGCTGCAGGATGAGCTTTAATGTTAGTGGCAGTGATGTTGCGGATATGCCTGGCTTATTCTGATCTATAATGCCCCCCACTTGCCTGGTGCAATTGCACACCCCAGTTGGGGCAACTAAAAAATGTGCTGATTTTAAAATTTGATGTTCCTTTTTATTAATAAATTGTACAATTTCTTCTTAGATCCTGAGGAGCAAGTCCAATGCAATTCAAATGAACGAGCATTCAAGGAGCGCATATTTTCTAGAAAACGCCAAGGAGCAATGCGGCGAAAGATTCACCAGGTCAACAATCATAAGTTCATGGCCACGTATCTGCGCCAACCCACATACTGCTCTCACTGCAGAGAATTCATATGGTAGGAAGCTCCTGTATTAAGTTACAGGCATTAAAAAAAAATTGTGCTTTCTGTTTAAATGTTACAATCCTTAAAAATGAAACACTTGTCAAGGCACCTACATCTGTGACATTTTTAACACAGGAAAATGAAGGACTGTCTTCCAGTGACCTTATAAGGGTGTTCATCCACTCATTACCTCATGCTCTTGGGCAAATAAATATCCTTGATGTTGAAGTTTATTCGCTGTTGCATTTTCCTGTGTTACAAATATAGTTTATCTTTTGTAAACACTTTGAAAGACAAAATAGTTAATCATTATGTCATTTGAAATTAAATGGAGATTTATGTAGTGCTTTAATTGACCAGATAGCTATGGCCTAGGGCAGCACTTACCAAACTAAAAGTTAATGAGACCTCATATGCCAAAAAAAACAAAACAGCAATAAAGCAGCCTAGCATCATTCATTACATAAATTGATACTTGAGGCTAATTAGATTGTGTTTATGTTTTAGGATCGTGCCCTTCAGTTGTAGTAAAACGAAGGGGGTTGCGTGACCTGCTCTGGAGTCTGCCAGACAATGTGCTTAAATAATACGATTGTTAGAGATTAAAGGGACCTCAGATTGTTTTACTAGGAAGCAGGTGCAATGGCAACAGCCTAGAGTTGGGGGTAAGTTAGCTCAGCTGGCTGAATACCTGGTTTATGATGCAAGTGACAACAACAGTGGGGGTTCAATTCCTGACTGAGGTTACCATGAATAACTCTCAACTCTCCTTCTCAATCTCTCGCCTTGATTAAGGTGTGGTGACTCTCTTGTTAAACACAACCAGTTGTCTCTCTCTAATGAGGAAACAGCCCTATGGTCTGGTAGGACTATGGTGACTTTACCTTTTACTTTAGACTGTGAGCCCCCAAGGGAACAGTGTTGAGAATGTCAGGTTCTAAGTAGTTGTAATTTAAACTGTCCATTTAATTCCATGATTGAAAATTGGAATCTTTGGACAGATGATCAGTATCTTTACCCATGTGATTTCCCATGGTGCCATTATGATGTGTTTTGGGATAGGAAGTTCAGAGGAAACCATTATGATATTCTTTCCCAAAATATCACTGTCAGAATTGAAATGGTTTACCAGGTTTAGGGGAAAGACAGAGAGAGAGAGAACATTTGGAGGTTGAAAGTCTCTAGTTCTCTGCAGTAGAACATGGGCAGAAGCTGGCACTGAGATTGGGAAGAACAAATTTGTGGCGAGTTGAAGTGAGGGTGAAATCTTTGCCTGGCTATAACTAGAATGAGAAGTCTTCAGGAAAATTTCCACATTCGAAGACTGATTTAGAGATAATCTGTCAAAAGAAAATTTCTGAAGTAAGCTCTTGGGAGTCATTTATTTTAGACTGAATGTCATCCTAAAGGACATTGTAACATGTGCCTGATTGTGGCCTTTCCTGGTTGTGTTAAAAATAAGAATGGCATATTCCATTTTGTTCTTTGAAATGTAAGTCGCTGATAAAACTAGTGTTGAATTAGTAGTGCTGTCATTTGTTACAGGAAATGTCTTAAAATGTGAAACCTTGATGTGTCATTCTTTCAGTTCTTAACAGTAAATTAAAGTATATTGTCCAAAAGTTATCAGTGTCCCAGCAATCATAACAAATGATTAAACTTCACAGATGAAATATCTTGTAACTATGGCAACATGTGATGAAAATCCCGAGCCCTCAGTTAACGAGTTGTCACTGGATACTAAATCCATCCCCATGTTCATCGTTCACAAATTCGCTGTGACAAATCTTTGACATATTTATGTTGGCAATGGTCATATCCTAGCATGCCTTGTTGGAGCCAACGCAGCCAATCAAAATGTATGATATTGAGGGAGTTCATCTAGTGAATGGCTATTTCTCACCTCCCAAACTATACGAGGCACCAGGAGATTAACATAATTTTAATTATTTTGAGCCATTTCACTGTTTCTGTGACCCTATTTGGGATCATGATCACCAGTTTGGAAACCACTGGTATGTGGGGTCGTTTGGGGGAAAACCCCTTCACCAAGAAGATTAACAAGTCAACGTACTGCCAAAGTAATGTTGCAGCAGTTAAGAGAATTCAGACTGAAGGAGATATTCCACCAACAAATGGGTGATCAACAGGATGCCAGGAAAGTGGATGATACCACAGCATTATTGAGTAGGCCTTTATTCCACCTCTGTAAATGCCCTTGAGAATAAGATGTAGTCAGCTGCCTTCTTGAATGTGTTTCAGAAACCTTCAGGTGCAGTAATAGAGAATGACAAGATGTTGAGACAAAACTCATTGATGGATGCCTTCGTCCTAATCAGCCTGGTGATTGTCATTTTTTTTATCCGCAGGGGAATTTTTGGAAAGCAAGGAT
Organism: Rhincodon typus; assembly: GCF_021869965.1. NCBI lineage: Eukaryota > Metazoa > Chordata > Chondrichthyes > Orectolobiformes > Rhincodontidae > Rhincodon > Rhincodon typus. Next base: position 26,793,511 of record NC_063339.1, on the reverse strand, counting down.
ACCAGTGTCAAGGTAATCATTGATTTTAATTTAATGAGTCTGATGACATTCATCTGTTGAAGAATGCACCCTAACCTGTAATCATGCGAAAGTAGTTTTTCAGTCAAGTTCCTCATCCTAAATAAGAGATTCAGCTAAGAACAAAAGATATCTTTATTTTAGCTGACCACTGTCAGATTGGCCTAGGAAACTGGGTTTGTGCTCATTTTCACTTTGACCTGAAATTCCTGAAATAAGAAAGCATGGTATTTGTGAAATAAATCAGTCAGTTAATAACTCTAATGATCAGTGTTAACCTACCTGAGTATGGCAATCAACTCATTGAGTTCCAGAGAATTTAGGAACTTATGGTTAGCATCTAGAGAAAAAGCTTGTTGTTTAAAATGAAGTCCCTTTCTCATCTGTTAAAATCCAGAGGGTTTTGTTGAACAGCACTTCATTATTTGATCTTCACTCTGTCTCGTCAATGAAGAACTGTTAGTGATCGCGATATCAAGATTTTTATTTGAAGAAATAAATCTCATTGGGGTCACTTAGCATCACTGCTCAATGGTTGATGATTGATAAGTGATTCTTTAATAATATTGCCTGGTTTACAACAGTGAAACCTTCACTGAGCTAAACAAAATGTTCATAATGCTTTTAAAAAACTGAAAAAATTATAAGTACTTTCATGAAGAATTGGATCTGTTTGTGATAGGCAAGACTGCTATTTAAATGGCTGATGATTTATAGCATTAATCCTCGCTCATGTTTATCTCACAGTGTGTACGTGTGTGGTTCACAAACGCTGTCACCAGTTAATTGTCACAGCATGCCCGAGAATAAAGAAGGACAAAAAAGGGGAGGTACAGACAGCACTGAATTTCTGTGTTTGTTTAACAATATTTTGGTCTGGTATAATTGTCTATATGTCTTTGTAGTGCCACCTTGAATGTGTGAGATTTCCAATTGTGTTTTAGCAGCATTTGCAAAACATATCTGTGTACCAGAAAGGTAAAGATCTAAACAAGGTGATATGTCAAAGGCTTGGAATTCTGCAGCAAGTAACTCACCTCCTGTCTCCCCAAAACCTGTCTGCAAGGCACAAGTCAGGAGTGTGACGAAATACTGTCATTCACCTGGATGAGGATAGCTCCCACAAAACTGAAGAAAATCAGAACAACAAAGCAGCTTGCTTGATTCGCACCCCATCTAACATGTTTGATATTAATTCCCTGCAGCACTGACACTCAGTAGCAGCAGTTTGTGCTGTCTCCAAGATACTTTGCAGAAATTAACCGAGGTCCCTTAGACAGCATCTTCAAAACCAATATCCACTTCCATCTTGCAGGCCAAGGGCAGCAGAACCCTGGGAACACCACCACCTGCAAGTTCCCCTCCAAGCCACTCACCATCCTGACTTGGAAATGTTTTGCTGTTTTTTTTCACAATCACTGTGTCAAAATCCTGGAAATCCCTCCCTGACAGCACTGTGGGTGTTAACTACATCCAAAAGATTGCAGTGGTTCAGGAACGCAGCTCCCCACCTCCAAGGCAACTAGGAGCTGGGCAACATCCCATAAACAAATAAAAAAAAATCTGATTTGCATGGGAACGTTGTCTCCATGTGTCAATCAGAAACATCCTGGTACAGCTGCTGCTTTTCTTTGTTGCAGGCCAGCCAGAATTGATGTCGTATATTTGTTTGAACCCAAATATTTTGTCAAAAAGTTCATTCAGAAATTGAAAATGAAAGTCATTCACCTCTATGGGAGATATGAAATGTGAAATGTGGTGTGACAGGGGACACGAAGGTGGAGAAACCACCTACAGTGGAGCAGCCTGTAGCAGGAAGCACCCCTACACCCAGCTAGGGCACTAATCCCCCAGCCCTGAAAGGCTGCCATCACAGGGCTCAACCATGTCCTGCCCTCTCCTGCTCTGAGAAGCTGGGCATCGCATATTCCGCCTCTGGAGCCTACAGCCCGATGGCCTAAACACGGATTTCATCAGTTTTAAAATCTCCCCGCCAACCCCCTCCCCCGACCCCGGCCTCATCCCATGACCAACCCTTCCTGTCATCCCCGCCTCCTTGACCTGACACAACCTGTCCGTGATAACAAGGTGTAGAGC